>NW_027181726.1:13919015-14522626 GCF_028537555.1 Battus philenor | reverse complement strand
ATTACTGAATGCATTCGCATTTCGTTGGATAGTGTAATAAAACCAGACATAATCCAGGAATAATTAAAAAGATTTCTTTTGAGACTACTGTAACTAGGTAACATTTCATCACCTTTTGTCGATAAACAATATAGGAAATGTTACTGAATTTTTATACTACTAAATTGCCTGTTGGAGCAAGTCAAAGTGGACTGATGATCTTGTTAAGGCGTTAGAAGACGTTGGACGCAAGTTGCTTCGAATGGAAATCTAGGAGCGAAGCCTTTGTCCAGATGGACGTCTAAGAGCTGAAATGAGATAATGGTTGTGACTGAATTTAGTTAGTTCCTGAAAATAATTATCAACTGCACAACAAAATTAGATGGATAGACGAGCTTGTTAAAGTCATCAGAAGACGTTGGATACAACCAACCGGTGTTTTAGAAATCAATTGGGGAGACCTATGTATAGCAATGGACATCTTATCTCTAAAATGATGATGATCAGTTTTAAGTCAATGCGACGAACGATTTAAATGCTACTGAGAGCGAACTACGGCTTCGGCTGTCATTTGGTAAAGTTTTTTTATTCTCTCGTTCAACCCCTGTCATGGGTGTGTAGTGTCTTTATTTACATTGTAATTTTCCTAGTAATTTAAAATCATTTTCATACTCATCATTTTTATTCTTTCTTTCAACTTTCTTTCAACATTCATAATATCTTTCATTCCTTTCCGTACTTTTCTTCCATTCTTCGCCGCTCTTTGTTCGCCTACCCTCCAGAACAATTTATTTATTCTTAATTCTTATTTGCTTACTATTTATACCGCACTTAATTTACTTTTCTAATGTCACAGCTATTTTATCACTATTGTTAATTATTTTCATTATTCTATTTCTTTTTTATTCATTTAAGATTTTTATAGTTTTCCCTATTACCTTTTTGCAGAACTCCAAATAGCTCTGTCGACAATTCTCTGTACTCACAAGTGAGGTGACGTTCTCCTTCTCTATTATCTCTATTGATGGTATTCTGCATTTGAAAAGGTTAAAGTGTTCAATTTTTAGGGCACTTGAGAAAGTACCCTTTGATTTTGGTTTGATTTCAGTGTGCCTGCGTAATGCTTTCGGGTTATATGATCAGATTAATCAGGATCGAGCGCCGAAAACTGCAGCACAATTTGCAAGCACACTTCGAAAGTTAAGTAAGATAAACATAACCATATATAAGCACCGATGACAACTTAATATATATTTAAATCATAGGGAGAAACAGAAATTTTACACATTTACTATGTTATACTTTATATATTGTGTTGTAACTAAGTTCACTTATAAAAATAATATTTAAAAATCATTATTGTTTATGTATTATTCATAAAATAATGGAAGGAATGAAATTTTTTTTAACAATCACATCGACAAGGTTTTTAAAAAACACATTTGCAAGTTTACTATGCAGTATACACCTGTTTTAACCATCGCCATTTCTTTGCGAAGCTTTAATTCTGTGTTTTCGGAGAACTTAAGAAGGCTCTGCTGTAGTTTTCCTCATAGAAAACATCACAAGGCGAAAAATCCGGACTTTATGTTAATCATTTAATGAACCTTCTCTTCGATATCTAGTAAACGTAAAGCTCATTTGTCAATCAAAAGCGGTAAAAATTTAACACCTATTTCCAATCTCTCTGTATAAAGTTATTACTGTGTGTTTTGAATGCCACGTAAATAACTTCTGGCACTACAAGATCTGTAGGGATAAATATATGTTATTTTTTATGTATTTTTGAAATTATTTAATTTTGAATAGGGCGTACCATACATTCAGTGACAACAAATGAGCTATGAATCTCCTTAAAAGCTTTTACACCTACAACTTATGAGTCAACGGTATTTGTGAAAATATTTAAATCATTGATAATTCATTAAAAAGCTATAGAATCAACGCTAATCAAAAATTAGCTGTCGTCGATACTGTATTATTACGTTGTCGTTTCCTTGCCTTGAAATATACCATACAATAATTTTATTTTAAACAATTACAATTTAAAAACTAATTATTTATATTTTCATTACTTTTGTAAACTATTTTAAATTTAAAACATTTCTAATATTAAGTTTACACTGTAATTAGATTTAATATTTTAACTAATTATCACCATAAGACACTCTGTAAGAATACATACCAAAAAGGGGCATTAGTAATGAATTAAGATTTTACATTTAGACGTAATTAATAACTTGTACAATTCGTAAGAATTTAAAAATATGAAGTTAATACTTTTTTGTTTAAGTTTAACATAATATTCTGTGAATCTTATATGTTTCTAGTTTTAAATTTACACTGTTATTAGATTCAATAGAATAATAGGATATATAGCGAAATGGAAATTAACTTTTTGACCTAAACTGGCTCTTGAATCATTCGTCTTTTGTTATTGTTGATAATATGTTAAACTACGTTAGATTGTATTAAGATTAGATACATGTTCGCTTACGGTAGGCTACATAAGAAGGCCCAAGGTTACTGAGAGAGCAATGGAGAGAGCTACGGTCGGAATTTCGCTGCAAGATCGAATTAGAAATGAGGAAGTTTACAGAAGAAACAAGGTCACTGACGTAGCTTGGAAAATTTCTCGTCTGAAATGGCAACCAAGAGATGGTCGAAGCGGCGTGGGTAGGCCATCCAATAGATGGTCTGACGACATAGTTGCAGGATGCAGGATCGGTCGTAGTGGCAATCCTTGGTGAGGGAAGAGGAGAGTAAGGCGCTTGTTGTGGGGATCTATCTGCCGAAAAAAGAAGATGTAATATATTTAATCACATTTTATTTATCAGTATTAAACTCAGAGTGCACACTGTGTTTGGCACTAATCGGTGTAACATAACTCCTGAAGATGCCCCGTGGAGGGGTGAAACACGTGTTGAGTGAACTTGAGGGTTGTTGTGTAATTCGCATTGTTTGCCGCATACGCATTTATCGGCGGGCTGGCGGGCGGTGCACATTGTTGCACGACTACCACAGCATGTGCGGTAGTGGCTAAATATTGGTCCTTTTCTTACTTAGTATTAAACTAACTAGTTATAAATCCAAATAATTTATAAACTAATGGTTACAATTTTAAAAATATTAGTAGAATTTAGATAATTAATTTGAAAATTAAATATTTTTAGGATACATATGTGAAGGAATATTTACATTATGAATAGTTAAATGTTAGGTAATTAAATTAATATTTATTATTAGTCATAAAATTCACACCATTTCTATTTAAAATATATTATCGTTAGAGTATTTAAATTTTAAATTGTTAGTGTTAAGTTCATTTTACTCTGTTATTATAATTTATCAAAGTTTTTAACATATTTAAACAATGTATGTACTTCAAACAACTTAAAAATATAATATCAAATTAGACACAGAATATAGGTTATATGTAACTGTTATATATGATCATTTAAATGATTATATTAACCAATATGTTAAATTATATATATTTATTAATACAATAATTAAAACTAAAAGTATATAAGTTACCAAAGTCTATTTACAAATAGTTTATTTAATACAGTATGTTTCAAATAGTTAATAATAAATGCTCATGAACAATATAGCTGTGATCTGTGATAAACAGTAGTTTACATAATAACTTTCTAGTAATATTCTTCTTACACTTTTAATAACTTTCATATCAGCTATGAGCTTTGCTTCAGAGTTATATTTTTCTGTGTTGATTTACCAATAAGAACTTTGTTTTTAAGATCAAAATATAATCATAAATATTAATGAAAATCATCCTGTTTTCTAATAAATAGAAAAGAGTTAGATATGGCAAAATATATGAAATATTTATAAAAGTCAAATGATCACAAAATTACGCATGTGTAGATGATTCTTTTTTTAAAAAATTTAATAATAATTTTAAAAGATGGATAGTCATTTCGTTGGTAAAGACTTCCGTTTTTGAGGATGAAATCGACTCGAAAATATTTACATAAATTCTATTATTAACATAGCCTTATAATAACAATACAGTGGTTTTAAATTGTAAAAACGAGACATAGATTAAGCAGTAATTTTTTTTTTGTTTAAACTAATTGCATTCGTTGCTTTTGAGTCTGTGCAACATGCTCCCACAGACTATTCTTCGCAAAATAGACTATAATATATGGACGCGTTTGCTAGACACTTCTACACACAGCGCCGATTTACAACACATTGATCATTTACCAGCTGTTTACGCTGTCCAGAGACGATACACAGAAATAATTATATCTATACATACATACGCTTGGAAATAAATTTCTTGTTCAAAAACCTATTTACAAGCCCCAACTTTATAGGTCTATTAGTACGTTCAAGTTCCTTTTTAACTTCATTAACTTAGTTATAAGAATTAATAAAAAAAAAACTTCGATCGAAAAGCTTCGATTCACCAAAAGCACATATGTTAGGACACAGTACAACATTAGTAGTAAAACACACTATGTGATCACAATTTTTTTAAATATGTTATTATATGAGGTGCCCGTGATACAGGGAAAATAGATACTGTTGCTGTTGTCCACTCCTTTTTTAGGTAATAAAAACTTGTAGACTATTGTTGTCTTTGTAAAATTTTAGCAAATCGTTTTAATGTGTAGAGTTTATCTTGATTGTTGCACATTTAAATACATACTAAATACACATCTAGTTATAAGATATGTGAATTATTATTAGTGGGACCGGAAAGTAATTTGGTTTCTGTCGATATATTTTACAGAAAAACCGATTGATTTTTTACCGTTTCGAAAATTTGTGTACTAGATGGCAAAAGGTTGTTGATGTGGTGAATATATTGTTGATTAGAAATAAAAACATGTTTAAATTGTAGTCGTGTGTAGTTTAACTTAAGAAAGCGACATTAATTTCCGATTCCCCTAATATTAACTTGTGATTTTGATTATACACGTGTTGCAAAATAAATTAACAAATCAAATGTAAAAGTTCAGTACTAATTAAAATATTTTTATTTATTTAGGTTAAATATTATATAATAAGAATACGTAATGCTGCCAACGTATCATGTAAGCATATGTTTCGGTACGACGTTATATGATTAAGTTTTATTGAAAATAAAATTGCACTTTATTAAGAAATTAAACACACTAAAAAACAGAACACTATATTAAAGATATAAAATCAACATTTTAATTAATTATATCCTATGTTATATATAACGTGGTTAATATTAACTTGAGTTTGTGAGATCTATTGATAAAATTGCACGTAATCTTTGACAATTTATGTGTGAATTTTTTTTTTATAAACAATATTATAATCTATGTTTATTTTATAATAGAAGTCAATGCGCATAAAATATATTTGCTATCGTTATAGAGAATTTACCTGTTAGCGTATTCTTTATTATTAACAATTAGTTTTGAAATTGATGTATAACTGTTTACCTTATTGGACAGGTTTAGAACAGGTTTAAATTGATTTGAAGTTTTAATTTTTTTTTATTTATAGATGAGTAGATACTTTTTGAATTTAGAATATTCGAATATGGAATCATTTGAAATATAGCAAAAGCATTACATAAATTACATGTGTAAAGGAACACCATGTTAAACATAAAACAGTTCTATTTAGTTTCTATTAGATGTAGGCACTGTTAGCCATGTGGGGTTGTTACGGCTTCGTAGATCATAGAGCTCACAGAGTGGAAATCCGCGATTTAAAATTAAAATTTTTCCCACTACTAGTTCTGCCCGTTCTCGTGCACCACTTGGATGTTATGTGGAGGGTCTTTGTGACCCTTCGTCCCTCTAGATCAGAGTTCCTCGAACTTTTTTGTGTCGTAGACCTCTTGCCATGTTTTTCAAGGATGAACCTGATGCTTTAATAATAAATTATCAATATTTGTAAATGTTTTGATATTATAAGATAGTATGATGTAAGTAAATAGATACTATAAGTGTATGTGTTGAGAACCACTATCGTGGACCCCCATTTTCATTTCATGGACCCCCCATTTTCTAGGGGTCGATATAGACCACTTTGGGAATCACTGCTCTAGATGATGTTGGAGAGTAGAGTTTTCCTTCTGTAGCAGTTGCCATCGATTTTGCTGCTTCTTTAGCTCACGTTGATGATATTTTCTTCTTTCTTAAGTTACTCCATTCTGGCGACCCTATTACATAAACTGCGTACACTTGTATTAGGTATTTGTAAATGTCGTTTGTAAGTGTGTGCGTAGTTAGAAATAAATATGATAAAATTGTTTTTAAATTAATTACTAAATATACAACATTATGAAAATTTTAAGTAGTTTATAAAATTAAAAAATAAGTTCAACAATTGTCTTACTTATAATAAACAGCTGTTACTTAAATCAATTTTAAGTAAAGTGGCCAAAATCTATGCCGGGGGCACAACTTATATGCAATCGTTTGAATGTTTTAATTTATCTATATTAATAGGTCGAATTAATGTAACAAAACTATAAAAAAGTTATTGCACTTTAGTAAGATATTCATATATGTAGAGTAGATTTATAAATGAGCAAATCAATGTCAAAATAGATTTATAGCACAAAAACTTCGCAACAATTATATTATTATTATTCAACATAAATAATAATAAGCTTTTTATAATTTTTTCTGTGCTTGTTAAAATTAGTAATTTTTTTTTCAACTATGAACGATTTTTGAACACGCTTCCATATGTCTTTATTATCTTGTAATAAATTTAAGAATTTTATTAAACAACTTGTAATACAATCCAATTATAATGTGAAGGATTGTTTAGGTGATAATATGTCTTGTGTTCATGGGCTCTTAGATCAGCGTGCGTTTGGAACCCTTGTACTCGTGTCTTTATATTGAAGAATAACGTTATAGGGGGTTCAATTTGATTCTAGTTTCTATCAAATTTGGCTCTTCTCGCATTTTTTTCATTTCGTACACGAGTGGTCATTTTAAATGATCCTTTGTGCATGATTTGAAAAAATTATAAATGACCTAATGTAAAAAACGAGACACGTGGGTTATATTTTACTCTACATTTTTTGAAATAAGTAATATAATAATGAATTTTCGAATTTTTTTATTGAAAGTTAATTATTTTTCACCAATATTATAAAACTAAAAAAATTATTGAGTAAAATCTAAATTTATTTAATTTTATATTCCCGATGTTTCTGTACCCATGGCTAGTTCTGTATGTTACGTATTAATAAAAACAAACAGTTTTATTTAAAATTATTCCCGTATACCTTTGTAGTCCAAACATGTTTTTCGTTTATTCTTCGTGTAATTTTTTCTAGCTTTTTGCCTTCGGTTTTTATAGCTTTAATATTTCATGCTTTTTGTGACACTGTGAACTTTTTACGCGAGTCTTTATCTGATTATCTTTATTTGATGATATTAATTCTTAAAAAAATCTTTTTGTTAATAATGTAATCATAAATGCACATTTTGTTGAAATCTTTACAATTGTCAAACACTTTCTTAACTTAAAATAACTTAAGCTCACTAACACTTTAATAATTATTAAGTAATGTTTTGTTAATGTGTAATATTCGTTCATTAAAAATAAAACAAACATTTCGAACACAAATAATTTTATTTAAGAAAAACTATGTCAACACTTACTTATACTAATAAAATTCTGGTATTTCAAAATGTTGTTTGATTTAATTTTGTTTTTTATTAATATATTAAAAACTTTAGAGATACTTAAATAATTTTAGAAAAATTAAAAATAATACTTGACTCATAGCATTCCAACCATTTAATCTGTGAAAATAATATCTTAAATTCTTTTTGTAAAATTTAGTACATTGATATATATATGCGTCTTCGTTCAAAGAACGTTGTAGTTGGAAAACATTAATTAGTTATTACATATTATTTGACGTTATTTGAATAACCAAAGAAAACGAAATGAAGCCTTGAATTCATACTTTCATTTATGCATATCTGTAACCATTCGCAAAAAAATATCATTTAAATGTCGCTGGTGTAATGGTGGTATAAAATCAAGGTATGACTAGTATATGTTCCTACTGATATCCATGATCACAAATATATTATGACTTAATAAGCATATACTTTAGTTTAATTTCTTGAACTAATTGCATTTTATACCTAAACAAAAAATACAACAGGGAAGTAATACATTTTTATATGTTAATAATAACATGACCGCTGAAATATACGATACAAAAAGATAATCAGAAATAAAGAGCAAATTCTACGATCGAGACCGTCGGGGCTGACGGCGCCAAATTAAACGTGCACTCTACATGGGATAATTAAATCAATAAAGTTAACTAGGCTTGATTGTGCGTCCTTTGCCTTATTGCGTCTTTAGATACGGACAACAATAGAATCTCGTTTCTCAGATGGCTTTATAGTTTCTTTACTTCATTTCCCCGCTTAGAGTCGAACCGTCTAGAAACTACCTGCCAGCGGTGTTGAGGAAGGTGGGTTATTTATCGTCTGACATCTAATCAGCGACACGTAATAATAATTATCATTAATTGATTAAATGAGGAAAAATCACTCATCTAGACTATTTTGTACCGACCTAAAAAGTAACGTATGCAGACAATTAAACTTATTATATTGCAGTTAAATTACTTAAATGTAATTTGACTTTATTAAACAAAATTACATACATCCTTTTCGTAACTTAGTATTTTTACAGGCGAAACGTTTTCAATTTGATATGCATAATTAGCTTTTTATTTGTTTATTAAATGAATTGTATTAGGGGGACCGGAAAGTAATGTCGATCTTATGTTAAATTCACACGACTACATTTTTAATAAGTTTTTAATTCAAATCACCAATATATTCACTTTCGTTATCAACAACCTTTTGCTATCTAGTGTACAAATTTTCAATGCCGGAGCGATAAAAATCTATCAGTTTCTATTTAAAATATGTCGACAGAAACGACATTACTTTCCGGGCCTACTAATAATAATTCACATATCTTATAACTAGATGTGTATTTAGTATGTATTTAAATGTGCAACATTCAAGATAAACTCTTCACATTAAAACGATTTGCTAAAATTTTACAAAGACAACAATATAAGTTACTATTAGCTAAAAACGGAGTGGACGATACTTATATCGGACTTATTACTGTATGGACGACTTAACTTCTAGAATTCTAGACTTAATGTTAATTGTTCATTTCATTCATCATTCATCATGTGTGACCTATGTTCCACATAGTGTAACCCGTTTTGGTAAAATAATTTTATAAATATTTAAAAAATAACCTTAAATAAATTTGATAGCTACATGATTTTATAATAAAAGCAATATTTCTGTTACAACTTCGCTAACAAATAATTAATAAAAAAATGTTTACATTTGTTTTGTAAAAAAAAAAATCTTTAATATATATTTTTGTTTAATGGTTCCATATCTAGTGCTATAGTTTTGTTTTAATAAAAGGTTGTCAAATATCTCCCTTCCGCCTTTTTGTCTTTTGAATTTCGTGGCTATGTACAAAGCGCTACAGAGCTCGTATCTGGCAATACTATACATAATTTGAAAGGTCTTGACATAACCTACAAAACGACGCTATGCATGATTAGTTTGGATATTGCGTTCAACAGTTATAGACGTGTAAACATGGAGTTCACTAACGCGGAAATTCGCGCTATTTTAAAGTTTTCCTTCGTTAAAGGCAAATCCGCTACAGAAACGTTCCGTGAGATTAATGGTGTTTTGAGGGATGGTACTCTATCACTTCGAACCGCGGAGGAATGGTTTCGACGATTCAGAGCCGGCATGATTCAGAAACGACACCATGGATAAGCCAGCCGGCGGAAGACCTGTGTCGACAAATACCGATCAAATGATGGACTACATCGAGTTAGACCGGCATGTGGCATCTCGTGACATCGCCCAGGAGATAGGAGTTAGTCACCAAACCATTTTAAACCATCTGCAGAAGGCTGAATACTAAAAAAAGCTTGATGTTTGGGTGCCGCATGATTTGACGCAAAAAAACCTTCTGGACCGAATCAACGCCTGCGATATGCTGCTGAAACGGAACGAACTCGACCCATTCTTGAAGCGGATGGTGACTGGCGACGAAAAATGGATCACATACGACAATATCAAGCGAAAACGGTCGTGGTCGAAGGCCGGTGAATCGTTCCAAACAGTGGCCAAGCCGGGATTGACGGCCAGGAAGGTTTTGCTGTGTGTTTGGTGGGATTGGAAGGGAATCATCCACTATGAGCTGCTCCCATATGGCCAGACGCTTAATTCTACCATGTACTGCGAACAACTGGACCGCTTGAAGCAGGCGATCGATCAGAAGCGTCCAGAATCGGCCAACAGGAAGGGTGTAGTGTTCCACCAGGACAACGCCAGACCACATACTTCGTTGATGACTCGTCAGAAGCTACGGGAGCTCGGATGGGAGGTTTTATCACATCCACCATATAGCCCGGACATAGCGCCAAGTGATTACCACCTGTTCCTGTCCATGGCGAACGGCCTTGGTGGTGTGAAGTTGAACTCAAAAGAGGTTTGTGAAAAGTGGCTGTCCGAGTTCTTCGCAAATAAGGAGGGGGGCTTCTACGAGGGAGGTATTATGAAGTTGCCGTCTAGATGGAAACAGATTATCGAACAAAACGGCGCATATTTGAACTAAATCCGATCACTGTAACACTTTTTATAAAGCATTGAATAAAGAGCAAAAAAGCGGAAGGGAGATATTTGACAACCTGTTATTTAGATAAGAAATATGGAATTTTTTTAATCAAAATTATGGTTTGTCAATAATAAACTCATATTTACAATAAATTAAGCCTCGATATAAACTTAATTAAATCTAGCGTATACTAAACATATGAAAATAAATTATTATTTATTTAAAAATCTGTACAAACTATTTTAACACGTGATTAAAATTAAAAAAAGCACCGTTTCGAATCCAGTGTATCGCGTACTTCATTAGTAAAATGTTAATTAATATAAATAATTGTAATGATACTATAATTAACCTTAATTGATTAAGATATATATATATATATATATATATATATATATATATATATATATATATATATATATATATATAATTTTTTTATAGAAAAATTATTTTGTTTAGTAAAAAATATTTGATAAGGCCGTTGACATCATGTTATATTAATTATGTATTTATTTAATAATTTGTAGGTTGAAATATAATTATTTTAAAATTATTTCTGGATTTTTTATACTTTTAAGAATAATAACTAATGTGCTTCTCTGATACCGGGTTGTGTCTACCATACTTCTTATGCCGTTTCACGGCTTTTCCCTTCGTTTTTAATTGAATGAGCCAACCATAGTGCCAATACAATGCCAGCGATCTGTAAAAGTAAACATAAAACATAAATTAATACAATTTTCTAGTACGTGTCGTTGTGACAATTCTGGTTTTAAACTATCGCAATCCTTAATCAATTGACTGTTTGGTTCGAGATGTGATCTGCGGAGGCATCACATCTTGAAAGTATCTTTACCAGAATTTAAAACCATTTATTTGCCATGACCTACCTTAGTCTATCTAAATTTCTTACGTCCCCATATATAACATATATATTTTTATTATTAAAGCGAAAGAGTTAAACTCGTATCGAGTCCACTTTCGAATTGCCCCGCTAAACAATAAAATTACCCCTGTGACGCGAGGGCCCAGCCTTGGGAAACACAGACAAACAGTTTTATTCCTATATAGTCCTATGTGATTCACATTTTTTGCATTAATTATATAGTATTTAATGGAATCAGGCGTTACCTCGCGAAAGTCCATCCTAAGTAAGCAAAGGATCAATATTTAGCCACATGCAGTGGTCAACTCTGACTCTATGTTTGGCACTAATCGGTGTAATATAACTCCTGAAGATGCCCCGTGGAGGGGTGAAACACGTGTTGAGTAATTTGGCGGTAGCGGTGGTGTGATTCGCATTGTTTGCCGCATACGCATTTATCAGCGGGCTGGCGGGCGGTGCACTTTATTGCACGACTACCACTGCATGTGCGGAAGTGGCTAAATATTGGTCCTTTTTTTACTTAGGATGGACTTCCGCAAGGTAATGCCTGATTCCATTACATATTATTTAAAGTTCACATTTCTGATCCATAGGTGTGTTCGGAGAAGAACAAAGAATTGACCAGTTTAATATTCGATATTCCTCTACGAATTGTTATCTTTTTAAAATTTGTGCAACATAAACGTTTTCTTATTTCTTTAGCAGATCAATTTGATTATAGGTTCTATTTAATTTGTACTTATAGAATCATTTTCAGGATATCCACAATAGCAATATATGTATATAATAAAAATAAATGAAATACATAAAGCCACTCACCTCCAAGAAACAGAAGAGAATGACGCACACGATAACAGACAGTCCAGCGCTATGAACGGTACTCAAGACTTTGTCCTCACAACCCTCCTTGTAGTACTTCTCCATGGAGAGGCAGTCGGAGCGTTTGATCTCGTCCGCCTGGTCGGAGTTGTCTGGCGGGCAGCAACTGAAGGACGGCTTCAGGCGAGGCTCCGAAGCGCCATAGTTCTCTGGTCCGGTCACACCGCAGCACTCCAGCTGAAATAAATTTACAGCTGCCGTTAGTAAAGGCTCTTTCGGGAGCCCGGTCTCGGGGTTGTAAAATTCTGCTCAGGTACAGGCCTTCAGAGGATCGAAGATCTTGGCTTGGAAAGCTACTTAATCCTACAGAATTAAGAGAGAAAATTAGAAGAAGAACTTTTCTAATTATTACAATAATTAGAAAACCGAACCAAAGTTCGGTCTATTGATAACATTTATTGGCTTATAATACATATTTATTGCTATTTTTATATAGTAAAGTATCAAAGCTTTACTAGCCTATTGAAAATTTGTTGAGATTTAGACATTCCTGAAGGATTAGATAAAATGTTTTTCCTGAAAATCGTACTTTATTACGCCATTGTACCCGCTACCGCCCCATTCTTAATATTTTATGTTGTTATAAAATAATTATTAATTTTATTATAATTATTTTATAACAACATATTAATGAGATAAAGTTTATAAAATGAATGTAATTTTAGAAATGCTAGGCGAGCCGCATAAACATGTTTAACGGGCTGGGTGTTGCTCATCGCTGATCTAAAATATTAACTTAATCATAAGTTCTCATTGGTAGTGGTGCCGCCGTCTAGTGAGCGCGGGAACCTTTGAATGGGGCGGTAGCGGGTACAAAGACAAATGGAATGGCGTAATAAAGTACTATTTTCATGAAAAACATCTTATCTAATCTTTTAGGAATGTTTAAATCTCTCCAATTTTTAATAGGCTAGTAAAACTTTGCCACCATTTGGTGGCACATGCAAAACTGAAACAATTAATAATAATAACCACCGATTTAAAGTTTAGATATAAGCTAGCATAACAGCCACGGCTGTGTAAGCCTGTGTAGTATAGACAAACATATTTATATTTGTACTATATTTCATGACAATCGTGTGAAAGAATATTATGTTTCGCTGTTGGCGTTCCATTTTTAAATAAAGAAATATATTTTTAATGGAATCAGGCGTTACCTCGCGGAAGTCCATCCTAAGTAAGAAAAGGACCAATATTTAGCCACTTCCGCACATGCAGTGGTAGTCATGCATTATCAGCGGGCTGGCGGGCGGTGCATTTTATTGCATGACTATCTTTTCTTACAAAGAAATATAATTTTTATCAACTTACACTAGTCTGAACACGATCCCAGAACTCCCTGTATACGGAGTCCTCTTCCCTGGTGGACTTGTTTTTGATGAACGAAGCTCGGAGCTGGGTCTTCATGGTGCCCTCGATCTGCGGGCGGAGGGCAGCTGCTGCAATCCCCACCGACAGCTCCAGAAGGATGATGATAATGAGGCAGCCAGCGAACTGAAATGTGATAATAAGACACTTTCATCACTATAATCAATTACATAGAGCAACGGAGAGATATATGCTCGGAGTTTCGTTACGAGGACGAATCCGATATGAGGAGATCCGGAAAAGAAACAAGATTACCAACGTAACTCGAATGTTTCAAGGTTCTCGAGTGTCGACCACGAGCTGGTAGCTGCAGCCTAGGCATAGCCCACTAGGTGAACCTACAATAAAGATAAGGTCGCGGACAGTTACTGCAGTTGGCGGACAGTGACAGTTGGCAGCGCAGGGCCAGTCACCGTGAAAATATTTGGAGGAGTCCAATGTCTTGCAGAGGGCGTCTATCAGTTCAAAAGAAAAAGTAGAATTATGGCGGACAGTCCCACTAGGTCGGACTGTCCTGTCCGCGGTGGCAACATGCGCGCCCTGGCGCATGTTTCTGCCGCTACGCAAATACAACTTTCGTAATAATTATTAGGGTTAAATGTAAATATAATAGACCACAACATGATTTATTTTTGTTTTTAACGGCCTCTGCTATTGAGGGCCTTTCGTACCCCTATCTTTGGGATGGACAGGGTCGTTTTTTGTGTTATTAGTTTTTTTCACTGTCTTTTTTTATTTTCATTTTCTACTGTCACATAATCCATCGTTCCATTCTTTCTTTCAACAATTCATTCTTTCTTTCTCTTTCATTCTAATCGTCGTTCAAAGATCGCCTTTTTATTTCTCTATTTTACAATTTTGTTTACATTATTTCACATTTTTATTATATTACAGTTTTATGCGCACTCTGTTACACTGTTTTACTAGTTTAATTTTGTCACATTTCTAACTATTAAGTTACAATAATCGAGAAACGATTCCCTACTTTTGGTATCTTTTAATAAAGAGGCGATGTTTTTCCGAGTTATTTTTACGCTCAACCGGAATGAAATACTAAAAACGAATTGAAATAATGAACCAAATATATTTATTTATTTGTAAATATATTTATGTATTTGTTACAAATTTTCGATTTCAGGCGAGAAAAGTTTTCTTAGTTGTTCAAAACTCAAAAATCAACTTTGTGCGTATAATATAGCGAAAGGCGAATGGACACTGAGTTCCATCAAGACAAGATGGTTTTAAAAGCAATAACTTAATAGTAACAACATGACTTATTAAGTCGCAAGTTAAATATGCTAATCTGCTTGATATCTCAAGTATAAAGAAATTGACGCCTGGTTAATTATAAATATATATGAATATGCTACGTTCAGAGTTTCTGTTGCGCAATACATTTCAGCCGAGTTCAAAGACCTTCCTAGTTTTTATAGCACCGTTCCCAATAAAGGATCCAGGTCATGGCTGTCGTATCGACAAATGTCACGAAACTAGTCGCCGACTGACAAAAAACTACACCTACCATACATTAGCATCATTGTTAAGCCTACCTCATACAGTTAAAGAACTTTATTGTCTCTTGACAATATAATTCATTTATATGAGATAATAATTTAATGAAAACACTTGATTTGTAATCTATTAAATACTATGTAAACGATATTTTGTGTATACACTCATATAATTATAGAAGTCTATCAATTACACTAATTAAAAATAATCACAAAAATTAAAAAAAAACTTATTTTAATCAGATGTGAAAAACTAAAACCAGATGTGTTACGTGAACATCTGTTTTAAAAAAAAAACATCAACGCTTTCCTGTGCTACAAAGCACAAGTGCGAAGTTTGTGAATTTTTCTAGCGATTTTTAAGCTTAATTTGATTATTATTATATGTTTATAATCCAACGTTTTAGGTAACAGTATAGAAAATAAATAACATTTATTTATTTCCAATCTTAGCTGTACATAAAATGGAGTGTAATAAATAAAAACATTTCAATGCTCACTAATAACGTATTATTAGTAAACAAAGAAAGTGCTTAAGATTTGGACTCTATTGCTTTCAATTATTTTATAATGTACAACTATTGGGGAACCGGAAAATTTTGTCGTTTCTGTCATATCTTACAGGAAAATCGATCGATTTTTACCGCTCCGGCATTGAAAATTTATATAATAGATGGCAAAAAGTTGTTGATAACGAAGGTGAATATATTGTTGATTAGAAAGAAATACTTGTTAATAATGTACTCGTGTGAATTTAACTTAAGAAAGCTACATTTCTTTCCGTTAACCCTAATATATAATTAAGCATTTATACATATTGATATATTTATTACTAACAAATAACGTACACAAAAAATATTTAAAAAGAGAACATTCGTGTCATTGTGAAAAAAGTCTGCCTTTAGTTATTTCTTATAATTAATTAAACACACAATCCAGATAGTTCCCTAAATAATTGTTAAACACGTTACGATAAAAATAACCAACGCGTCTGTCTCTAGTTCTAGTGCCCTGTTTTACAAATTTAGAAACAAACATGAAATCATAATGGTCGAAATAGACGACCGCCATTTGAAACAGCACAATTATTGGACGCCACATTTTTTTTAATTTCATAAAACGAACATGCCAATTGCACTGGAAAAACATTTAGCAGTACTAAAAAAAATAGCTTCAAAGTATAAATATAATTAAAATATAGCATCGAGAAATAGCTTCGAAGGATACATATAATTAAAAAATAGCTTTTAGAAATAGCTTCCAAGAATAAGTATAATTGAAATATAGCATGGAAGAACAGCTTACCGGTTTTAATATTAATAAGGAGTTTACGGGATGATACTGATAAGGCACGCCCATGCAGCGTCTAAGATCACATGATATAAATATTGCTTATACGATAATGCTGTTGAAAAGAAGGATGTCTGCGTGGAGTTGAAAACTTGAATTTTTAAAAACTATAATTATGGAAGGAAAGCTGCACATAGACCAGATAGTCTGATATATACACAATAATTTTATACTTTCTATATCTACATCAGTGTTTTTAAATTACTACGCCACCCTATCTGACATAAATATTTTCTGAATTACAGAGAAAAAATGCGAAAGTGTTACCAGTATCGAATTCTCTTTCAAATTTCCTTCCATTAACAATTAAATTGTCTCCCTGTGGGGCGTGGGTCCGACGTTGGGAAACACTGGTCTAGAAGATGGTAGTAATAAAGCTTGGAAATAATTATTATCTTCGTAGCATTAACTTATGCATATTTATTCATTAACAATAAAGTTACAAACAATAGAAACCAACAGGTGACATTTTTAAGGATTTAAAAAAGACCATATATAAATGTGAATATATATATATATATATATATATATATATATATATATGTGCCATTATATTATTGACATATAATTTAAACGACAATGCAAGCTACATAGACAAGGAAATAATATTATTTGTAAGCCAATTAATTTACAGCATTATTTTACAAAATTCAGCTGTAGTCGATGTGACAAAAGTTGGCCGTTGACGCCTTATAATACGGATTATTTTCTATAGGGCTATGTTAAAGATGAATTAATTCCTTGGACATCACCGCACCAAATTCTCTATCCTTAGAGAACTCAAAATAGGGATAGGTTATCAACAATTTGCTAACGAATAATCTTCAAATACTTTGGTATGCTTTCCAAGGAAAAACACAGAAAATCCTTAAAAACTTCTTGTCGATAATGTAGAAGTTAAAAGGGCTAGAAGAGTGTCACATACTCACTGGACAGGCGCTGTTAATAAAGCGTGTAACACTACAGTACTACAAATAAGTTTCCAAAGTAATGTAAAGACATGATTGGCCAAGACCCTTAGTCATGAGGAAACAACTAAAAAGAGAAATAATTTTTTGGTGGTATGTTGAAAATATAGCTTATATAAAGCCTAACTTTGGCTTTAAATAAGCTCAATTTTGAAGATTTAAAAGAATTTATGTCTTGGGTTACTCTGTGTTCTTGTTAAAAGAAGTGAAAAATGTTACTCACGATGTATAAGAGCTTGGGGCTCTCCTTCCAGGCGCCGAAGCATCCGAAAGCCGCAACCACTATGATGAGGACACCGATCGCGATAAGAATAGCGTCCGTCTCGTGGCCGGTGGTCTCCATGCCCGCGAAACCTTTCAGCATGCCCAGATCCACGCATGCTGTTGCTATTATCACTATCCCCAAGATCTGTGAAAATAAATAATAAATTATATTAAATAATTTTTAAAGTTAATTTTTATTTCCTTTTAGGACTAGGCATGCATGTAAGTAAGAAAAGGACCGATATTTAGCCACTTCCGCACATGCAGTAGTAGTCGTGCAACAAAGTGCACCGCCCGCCAGCCCGCTGATTAATGCGTATGCGGCTATGTTTCACCCCACCACGGGGCATCTTCAGAAGCTATGTCACACCGATTAGTGTCAAACACAGAGTAAGAGACTGTCCTTTTCTTACTTAGGATGGATTTCCGCAAGGTAACGCCTGATTCCATTAAATATGCGGATATAATTCGCCGCATCCCTTCACGTGCAGTGGCCGCTTTTTCGAGAATTGGGCGAATGTTTGGTTATTCAAAAGAACCTTTCTTTACGTTGTACTTAAATATATTTAATGTTTGATTCTTTAAAAACACGCTACAGCCACAGACTGCAAAGCATGTAAAACGTGCAAACTGTGAAGTACAATGTCATTAACAGTTATAAATTAAACACATAACAGATCATCATTAACAATCACGACCAGTAAAACAAATTAAAAAATAATAACTTATTTAAGTATTGTTATACTAATTTAAAAAAATAATATATTTAGAAGTACGTATGCAAATATTAGAGTATTCGTTCGTAATAAATAATAAAAAATAAATTGCCTAGTAACAGTTTATATTCTAAAGATATGCACAATAGAATTGTTGTAATTTGAAAAGGTAAACATTAAAAATTAAAAGCATTCTGCCATATGGAGTCGTTGATAAAGGTACCCTATATGTGAGTTTGTCTTTTTAATAATTTACTTTGAAATTAAAATACAATGTAGAGATAAATTTCATGTATATATTAATCAAGAGTTCTTTGATGGTGTTGAATATGTTTTGTGTTCAAGATTTTTATTTTTTACTGTATGTATATTTTAGATGATACTATACTTTTTTATTAAATTATACGATAATAATTCTGCAATAGGAACTGACAGAACATTTTCGAACTCGTTTAAGATACACTTAGAAATAAATAATTGTAGTACTCGGCATTTGATTTGGCGCATAGAATAGAGCGGTAAGGATTACGACAAAGTTGTAGATCGTTGTCTTTATCATAGAGTGCTTCGACTGGTATGTGTATGGTTAAAATTTATTTTGTTTATACATAATATATTATAAGATCAAATAATTTTAGTATCCGGAATTTGATTTGGCGCATAGAATAGAGCAGGAAGGATTACGACAAAGTTGTAAATTGTTGTCTTTATCATAAAGTGCTTCGACTGGTATGTGTATGGTAAATTTTTTTTTACACAAAATTTATTATAAAATCGAAAATTGTTAAAAACTGATGCTATATACAGGTTGCTTCTAACAAACCTTTTTTTAATACTATGGGGCGACCTATGGCTAAACTTTAGAAATATTCTTACCAACTATATATATATCTATATAACAGTATCGTTGCTCATAGTTTTCTCCATATTATTCCTGGTTCAGAATGTTGAAGAACTTCGCAAGAAACTCGACAGTTAGTTTGATATTTTGATGATGATAAAATCACTGCAATTCACTGAATATAAAGTTATATGGCCCTAATTTTTTTAAACCCAACCTTGTGCTGTGTGAATTCGTTCCATCTCGCTAATAGATCTTCTATTTAAGCCCCCACGCATATTTAGTTACCCGAAAGTTGTCTTAACCTTATGTCTTACGGAATAAGGTGTATATTACAAATGATGGTATATGATTTGATAAAAAATACGCTGTGGTTATTTGAGTATATGAAACCAGTACTCGCATGAATAAACAAACATTGGCCGTTTGCTTTTACGACTGCCATGTGTAAGCTGTGTGTTTGTTGTTTTAATTAATGCTAGATTTGACTCTACAAAAATTTAGATTTTAATTTAGGAAGTTTTAAGTCTGTAAACGTTTCAACAAATTGTAAATAAAATGTGTTCGAAATATATATATATGTATATATATATGTATGTATATATATATATATATATATATATTATAGAATCTCTATTTTCCTAGGTCACGACAAAACGAAACAACGACTTACAGTACCCGGCGATAAATATTGAACATCGACATTTGGAAAGAGACAATCCGGCTAATTTCCGCTTCGTAGCACACTATCTCTGTCCCACACTATCTATGTGACGTTTTGTTAGTAGTATTTCATGTGACAGCGAAAGAAATGAAATTACTAAGAAGAGTTGTTAAGAATTATTTAAACTTTGCCTATTTGACAGTTAGAGATTGCGATACGAAAAAAAGACAAAATGAACAAAATACATATACAGTGTGTTTTGAATTAAGTAGTAAAAGCTTAAAAAGTGAAAGGATATTAATGTTCATTTGTCAGCAATAAGCATTACAGTTTTTACACCTAATTACAATCAACCTGTATCGTGATTACTCTCAAATATGTTGGCTTAGTTTATTATTATTATTAGCACATTTTTGTACACCATAGACAATAAATAGAGGAAAAAAGGAATCTATTTATATGGTACAACAGGCGGTCTTATCGCTCGAGGCGATCTCTACCATCCAACCTTTGGATGAAGACATGAAAGAGAGGGCAGTTTAGGGTGTAGATATATACAAATACATACATATATACAAACACACCACTACAAATATATATACATATAAATACACATACATTACCATACAAGCATATATACATACAAGAATGCTTACATATACATATATACCCAGTTTATATTTCCTATTTGAATGTAACAGTCCAATAACGAAAGCCTACGGGAACAAATATTAAACAATAATTAATTTTAATATGTAGCAATCAGATCTGTATAAACGCTTTTTCTTAATATAACAGTCTCTTTCAATCCTTTATGTGTCATGCC
The DNA here is from genome assembly GCF_028537555.1 of Battus philenor. NCBI lineage: Eukaryota > Metazoa > Arthropoda > Insecta > Lepidoptera > Papilionidae > Battus > Battus philenor. Next base: position 14,501,703 of record NW_027181726.1, on the reverse strand, counting down.
CCACCTAAGCCTTTCTAAAATCCTCCCCCCCTTCCTATGTGACATTTATATTTTTTATATTAAAGCGACAGAGTTAAACACGTGTCGAGTTAACTTTCGAATTGCATCCTTAACAATCAAATTGCCCTCTAATGAGCAGGGGCCCCACGTTGGGAAACACTGTACCTATATTACCATTACGTTATTTATTGTTTCTAAAATCATTGATTTTTGGATAGGATATACCATTTAATTAACTGCAAATGGGCTATGCGTTCTCTTTTTTAAATCAAAACATTTAAAACAACTAAAATAAATCACCCAATAAGAAAGAGGAGTCATTTGAGAAGAAAATTTGTTAAATTTTAAATTACATATCTTGTGAGAATCTAACCTATGACTGGAAGTTCAATTAAACCAAATTATACAGTTAATTGTTAATAAACGAAGCTATATGGACGATATCATAATTTTAATTATCTCTGCAGCTGCTATATTGTTTTAACTCTCATTAAAACATTCTTTCCGGCAGCTGGTGATATAAAGAATTGCTACAAAATACTGAGTAAACGTATCCATTTATATATATAGTGCTTCAAACTTCTTTGACATTTACAGCTTTATCAAACTGTAAATTGTGTATAAAAAGAATGTTTCACTTATAATCTTTACTTAGTTTACCGCGTGGTACACGCTTTTCTCCAATCCCCAATCTACAATCACTACAATAAAATTAATATTATCAATTAAGCTTAGTCTTCACCGCTTGGAACTTCGTCGGAGCGTCACATGTAGGCTTTATAACACGATTCTTTAGGTTTCAGTGTAGTTCACAGACCCTTGCGCTCCGTGTACTCGTGTCAGAAGCTGTAAAAGCCTTACGACTAACAGCATTTACATCTTCGAAACAATATAATACAATACTTAATATGTCAATGTCCTCAATGCTTAAAATTAATAAAATGTTTTGAAATACTACATCAAAGTATATTCTTATGTAAAGTGCTTATAAATTTTAAATTTACTGCTTCATCAAACTTTGCATAAAACAAATTTCAATGACTTTAGATATCAGTATTTATTTCGATTCATAATTTATTTCATCCGTAAGACGTTCATTGTTATAGATTGTCCTGTTCCGTATATTTCTGATAGGACTGAGATGAGGTGAGATCGCCTGTTTGTGGTTTCTCCTCCAGAACCTTGAGAACCTAGCTGCTTAACTTTTATTTGTCTTTGGATATCCTCACTGCTTTCGGGCATTTGACAGCAAATCACCTTTACATTTATCCCTTTAAACTTTTTACGACGTTTTTCCAATCACCCCATAGACTCTACTTTTACACTATTTATATTAGTTAGAGCTTTATTCGTCGTCTCTATTTATAGAACTGAAATGTGGGCGTCCACCCGCTCCTCAACTGCAAACAGCGTGGGTCAACCGATGTTGGATCCGGATTCATCCTTGACTTGCCTATGTGAGTCCACGCTGCCGTTAGTCCAAGCCGCTTATACACAACATCAACACAATACAGCTCTACTCGGATAGAGCGGTCTACGTGCAAACGTCATTGTACAAGATATTGTGAACTATGGAAGACAAAACCCTGTTCCTAACAAAATAGGGGTGGAAGGAGAGGTCCTAATAACGGAGGCCTCATAAAAATAAACGTCATTGTACAACTGGAATGCGTCTGGCCAGATTCTGTTTATTTTTAAGTTCACGGACCCTTCCGCTCCTTCAACTCAGTTCCTAAGAAGCTGTAAAAGCCTCCGTGCTACCATCAACTTCAACCGAAACCAAGCAAGCACTCCAAGGCCATAGGTCTTCCTTAAAGATATCTATGAGGAGATATACCATAATGACCATGCTTGGCTGGCGGGTTGGATGCAGTATGTAACATAAAAGTACACAGAAGAAGCTGCAGCTATACCCCTAAAAACTTGATTGTGAGCAGTGACAATTCGATATAAATAATTCACTAAGTCTGAATTATATTTAAGACTTCGAAATATTCAAACTTGCGACCTACAATCGCAAGTCACAATCCACTGATCAATGATATGTATTATCCATTTCAAAGCAATGCAAGGTTATAGATACGTTTTTTACATAGACCTATCACGAATATTTGACACGTGAAACATGACACGCGAAATAACTACACAAAATTTAAATAAGGAACCATTCATTGCTTTACTTTTGTCGTCCATTTCTAAATAGTGTTTTGAATTGAAATTAAAATGAACTTGACCATTAATGACACACACGAGACGATGATGAATCGAGTGACGTAACGATGACGTCACACGATGTCATCACGCCGAGGTAATTTGCCTCGACTTCATTGGTTCATACCTTGAATTGATCTTACTAAGTCATTGTAGTGATACACCTGCGGAATTGTGTTTTAGTCTTTAATGCAAATATATTCTCGCATTATTTTAACTGCTTTATATTATTTATATATTTTTTATATTATATATATATATATATATATATTTATTTATTATATTGTTGTACAATCCCGGACAATAATTGTTTTCATCTCTTCGCAATTGGTGTCGATTTAATCGTCTTTTTTATGACTTTTGAACAGTCGTTTTAATATTTAATTGTAAAGTAACAATTTTTTGTGAAAAGTAGCCCGGCGGTGGAGGCCTGAGAAATACGATCCCAGGTCGCAGGTTCATTCGTAGTAGTAGTATAAAAAATTAATACTTTATGCAATAATTATATAGGATTGCCGCTGCTCACAAACATATTTCCAGGGGATGGGCAGCGGTATCCTCTGCATACCATAATACCACACTGCGGTCGCCAACTGGAAGAGGCACTGCAGTTGGTATCTATGAGTTAAAAAAGACGGCGACTATTTCTTTAACCTTAGTTAATTGCTTGCGTTGATGACTTGTTCTGATAAAGGAAAAATTGATTTTAATTTTTTTTTTAATTTTGTAAAACTGGCCAGTTCTAAAAAGTTTCAATGTCACTTTTATATCATATTATCATTTTGATTTAAGAATAAAATTAAAAATAAGATCTTGATGTCTATAATTTGCCGTATTCTTACAGTCAATAATTTTAAAAACTACATTGTATTCTAAATCAAAATTTTTGACGAAAACTTCTTTTTATAAATGTCGATATTTCAATAATATTACGATTCACATAAATAACGTAAATATCAGAGACATATTTGGGAGGTGATAGAGGGTCCGTTGTTGCTAAATGACAATTACCCGTTTATAGTAGACGGTAACAAGCCTTTACGGATAAAAGAAAACTACATCCAGTCGTGTTATACCCTTGACCCTTTTCCGATGATGTTTTTATGTCAGTAATAAGGTACACAGACTATTGTCGATAAAAATAAATGAAATTAAGGTTTCTGTTTGTAATATTAAAACAACCGCTTGTTAGAATTTTGCTGTGGAGTTTCTTCCTGCTTCTTCCCCACAACTAGGATATCACCTTGCGAAGCGGAGTACAGTCAAAATAAATAGATTAAAAAATATTAAGTTGTCGATCAATAAGACTTCTGGTTAAAGTTCCAATGTTGAATAAACGAATTTTATCTTTTACGATACTTGTACCAAAATTATTTTTTTTTTAATTTTTGTCTGTCTGTGTAACTATTTGTTCCGGCTAATCTCTGAAATAGATAAACCGATTTTATCGGGACTTATATATTATAGCTTATGATCCTTGCAATATGTAAATAAAAAAGAATTAAAATTAAAACTAAAAAAAATGTTTTTTTTTTCAAATTCCACGCAGATGAAGTATGGGAAACAGGTAGTCAAAAAATTAGTTTGATTTTAGAAATTAAATACAGAAACAGTTATGTTAGGAGGTACAATAATGCTCAGACGCAAGAACTGTTCACTGTATTCACACGAAAAATGATAAAAAAATGTAGTTAAAGATAAGTATTTGCAACGCCAACAAAAAGAAAGAGGTAGAGAAAGAAATTATTATATGTGGTCTCACACAGTTAGCAAAACATAGTAAAAGACTAATAACTGAAAGCTTCCCGTGAAGTCAATCCTTTCAAATATTCTTCCGAATATTTGGAGAGAGTGTACACTATACTTTACTCTATGATCCTACGCCCCATTAGTGATGAAGATGGCGTAAATTTCCAGGAGGACCTGTCATGAACTTCGCGCTTCATTTAGCTCATTTATGTTTGACAATCTTTCTTTATATATAGTGAGAAGCCCTACATAACGCGCAATTAAATTCGTTTCTTATGTTCTTCAATATCAAAGAGATCTGTGGCATTTAATAAGTTCCTACCGTACCTAGTTACCAACCTCTAATCCAAAATGGATAGAAGAACTTTTCTTATCCTCACTTCCAAAAAGATCTAATTCACTTTTTCAATTCTTGCGTAACTTTAACTTCAAAATTCTAATTCATTTCTCGTTTTTCAAACTTCAAAATTGGAACTCCTTGCTTTACTCAATGTCAAGTAGACGCGTAGGTATATTTTTAATCTGTGACTCAGAGAAATATAAGCATAAATAATTGCTTAAAAAAATTTAAAACAGTCAAATAAATCGTTCAGTAAGTACTACAGTTGGACATGAAAGCCGATAAGGTTTGGCGCTCGCATTCGCAAATGTAAATTATGCCTGTAATATATAAACGCGAACGAACATAAAGGTCGACAAAAGTAGGTACACCATTATGTTTTATGAAACACGCTACTTTTACTATACATATTTGAATTACCATAATAATTAATGTTGTTTAAAATGGAACTTGTAGTAATTTTTTTTATAATCTATAACCGTTTGTTTCGTGTAATGAATATTTTACTGTTAATATTATTTCTTACATATAAATAATATCTAGGTCGTAAAAAGAATCTATTAGAAGCGATTCATTCCACATTTTGAAAAACAAAATCTTGTGCCTCATTTGTCATGTATATAATAAGCTAAGGATTAGAAAGATTATTTATAAATACACAAGCTGTGTCCCGCAATTTCGTTTGCGTGGAATTTAACAAAAAATATTTAGCATATTAAGATTTTTTTGTGTTTATTTTAATTGTATGAGTCTAACATAAATTTCTCAATCCACATAAATTCTTATGTCAACCACAACTTGAAATGTCTGTCTGTCTGTTTTCGTTTCAATTGAAATCAACATGAACTGTCACGGCAGTATAAGAAATTCATTGAAATGACAGTGACGCCATCTGTCGAAAATTTGTCACACTGGCTTAGAAACGTTTTTGAACGCATGCACAACAACTTTGCTTAAAATCATCACATAATCAGATGCATAGTTTACGATTCTATAAAGGACATACAGACAAACATTGATTTATATATATATATAGAAGATTCACGTTATCAACTGCGCCAGATAGTGTCACAGCCAATTCTTAATTTAATATTTTATTTATTTACAAATGTTATTGGCTATCGAAAAAAAGCGTAGGGAAAGGCTAAGTTAATTCTTGAAATGATTCTGTAACAGTCAACTCTAAAAGTAAAAACGTTTTTCGTAAATCAAAAAAATATGTAATATTAATTTTGATTAAAATAAGTAGCATTTTGAATTTTCAAAATCGTCAAATCGTTTAAGCTTGTCTTCGGACAAAGGCTTTATCAGCTTTCTATTTCCTTTGCTATGCTCTACATTGGACCCACTAATTTCCTAATATCATCCTGCTATCTATTATTTTGTCTTCCTTTACCTCTTTTACAGTTTTGGGGACACCACTGTTTTAGTATTTTTCTCTATCATCATGTACACTTTATCCGTCAGCACTTTAATTATTTCTAACTTGTGTAGGAATTTTTAAATTTAGTTTTGCTTTTTATATTCTTCAATTTTATTAGATCCTTTCCTTTGACTCCTATCATGCTTCTCTTTATTCTGTTCAGACATGGGTATTGTAAGAACATCTATGCATTAATTGCTAGCAAAGAAACTATACCTTCATATCTTTAAAGCGTATGTACCTATACCATCAATTAAACTATATATAGTATTTGTTAATATATACATATTCTTAGTTGAAGTAAACAAAAAGAAATTTTTAAATATATTTACTTCTGTCAACTACAAGAAAGATTTCATCGTTGTTTTTCAGGAGGTGAAGAGCTTCAAAAACAATTTTCATACAAACAAAACCATGAAACAATACTAGTGATATAAGTAGGGTGTAATTTATAGTTTTGCCATAGTAAAATTCAGGTCGTGGGGTAGCAGGTGGTTCATATCGAGCGGCCTTTCATTTCCGACCGACCTGGTTTTCTTTGTAAAATCGTTTCTACAAGATTTTCTATTTAAACTTTTTCATACATTTTACTAACAGAGATTTTTGAACCAGAACTTTATTATTCACATCAAAATATAACACATTGATTAACTTATTTTAATTTATTGTAGTAAATAAAACAGATCATATAATGTAAAAAAAAACAAAATAATCATATTTAACGAAAAAAAAAGCTTTTGTAAGAGTTGCATTTGTCGCAGTTGTCATTTTATCCTATAGACACTCACTATTAGGCATAGGCCTTCCCCAAAAGGGGATATACTATAATCGCCACGTTTGGCAGAAGGATTAGCGATCACAGTGGTTATGATACGCAAGGGACACTGCTGCCCATTCTCTGTAAATGTTTTCGTTGCTGTTTATCTATCTATCATTAATTGTAATGTTTCGTACAAGGTAATCACTGCTCACTTTTATCGTGAGACTGACAAATAAGTAATACATTAATTTTTATAAAACTTCAACAGCTATAACTAATCAATGTATATCATTTCGGTTTTATGATTAAGTTGTTAAAATGATTTTTGGTGTCGTAATGAGTACAGACAAACACTTGATTACTTTCAAAGATTACTTTAGCAACGACGCAATAGACGAGACGTAATAATCTAGTTATATATAGTTCTGTTAATGTCTCCTGCATTTTATAATGGTCACTAAGTGTCACACAATTTGTTCCAATTCCTCGAATGACCACTATTGTGGGATATGAAGGTCAAATTGATTGTCCGGTGTTAATTTGCGCTGATGACGACAATATAACTGTCGTGTACTACGTAAAAATAAAATTCCTGTTTCGTTTGTTTTATTTCTGGTTGTCAGATTGACAGTCCAAATATAACCTTATCGAAGTCTCACTTCTTCATCATCTCAAGTATTTATGTATTTTGTAACTAGCTTTCTGCGCAGACTTTATATTGTCATGTGTTATTGAATCTATTTATTAGTTAAACGTAAAATAAACAAATTAATTATATTGTCTATGTACAATAGTCGATGTAATATGTTGAACTGTCAAACGCGCGAAGTTCAGAACAAACTGTCAATTGCGCAAAGTTTTAGACAGTGTTCTAACTCGTATGTTCTTATAAACCTTCTAGAATGTACATTAATAAAAGAAGATAAAAATAGGAAGAGACTAGCATGTTCCTAATGGAATTTGTAATTAAATTGTTTTACGTTCCGATGTTTGTCATTATTTTAAATAGAATCTTTACTTAGTTAACATTAGTGATTTCTTATAAATGTTTATGTTCGGTACTTATACCTGAAATATTCTAATTTTCTTCATCATTATCATCACTATCATCATTACAATAATATATATTACTTTAGGACGTGATCTATTTGCATAGCTTCAGTTATTAAAGTGGGTTAGCTGAGGAATGAGTCGATGATGCCGGCACACTGGCAAAGCTGATTAGATGATCGATTTCATGCTGACCGAATCCTTCGTCGTAAATAAGTCGTCGATTTACCTACGCAACCTTACAGTCTTGCAAGCCGTTCATAGTTCAAGCCTATAGCCTCGAGAACATAGACTTCTCCCCTGCATTTTTCTAGCTTAGTTGAATATAACAAAGTTATAACTTATGAATTACAGCAGCAATGTCAAAATAAAATTACGATAAATTTTACATACCTATAGACTGAATTAATACGTCTGATCCGTATTATTCGATTCACCGGAAGAAATTACTTATGTACAACATATATTGTCGCGCGATAATAAAGTACGTTTGACGAATATGTTTTTAAATTATATTAATTTTTACTGAACCTATTTTTGATGGTATGTTAAGAAGAATGTATGTTTTAATCGTTGTGAATGCAAATTCTAAATTTAAATGTGATTATAGAATATCAGATACACAGGTACCAAAATGAATTACATACAAAACTATTCTTCCTAATATTTATCAATGTCCCACTTACACTGCTTGTAATGTAAGTCAATGGATAGATCGATGACCTGGTTAGCTTTGCTGTCGTTTCGACTATAATGACATTTGTTATTAAATATTATCGTGAACGTAATTACACCTGGGAAGCACAAGCTTTAGCGTTTGATAGACAGCTTGTGAATGTATCGACACAATTAATCAAAGTCATGTGTACTTTTGTATAAATCGCGTGCAATGGACAGCGTACAAATCATTATTGTCACTTCTGTACATCTACTGAAGTATAACACGCTGTTATATTACAGAATTTTTAATTTTGTAAAGTGTATCGATTTATTGCAGACCGCGATCGAATACTGCGTATTCAAAATGTGAAGAATAATTTCAGCTAAATAAGTTGAGATAGTGTTTTAAATGTTTTAAAAAAATTTATGTAAAAATGTAGGAAAAAATTTCGCCCCTGATATAACAATTATATATCAGAAAAACTCAAATGGGCAGTTTCAATTGTCATTATAAATATATTCAATTTTTGCAAGTTTCTGCACAATTTTCTAACTTTTTCTTCTATTAAGAACCTTCTGCAAAGAATTAGGTAAGTTATAAAAATATGAATGACATATATAATTCGTTCTCAAAGACATGACCAAAGATATTATATATTACACACGTGTGTCCTAGGAGGCTAATGTCCAAATGTGTACTTTCTATGGCTATGATAGATAATATAATTTTTATCATTATGTTACATTATATCAAAGTAATAATATGTTATGGTATTATTAATATTAAGAGGCATGCTTTTCGTACTGTCTATGATATCTTCATAAGTATAGTAAGTAATCCAATTTGGCACAAAATGATTATGTTAAAGTTAAATTTACCCTTAGCATTTATTCAGTACGTTATCACAGGGTGAGTTGTGGCCGACACTGACATGTAATTAACAATGCGTTTGGTGCTAGCCAGTGTAACACGCAAACTACAAATCAGACTTAATGTATTCTATAGTAATTTGAAAAAGTAAAAGGAATAAGGAAACATGTTACAACTATATAAAAGATACTTACCTACATTCCGAACTACCATTTTTAGAACACACATTTGATCCGGTAGTTTTTAAAAGTATAAACGTGTTTATTGATTATAGGTTTATAAGCTAGGGCTAAATTTTTAGCTCTTTTATCAGCAAAAAGCTATTAAACTTTTACGTCTATTTCTAATCATCCAGTAACAAATAATCACTCTGAAATTCTATTTAAATGCGACAGGTCAAACATTTCTAATAGTACAGAGTCTTTAAGTACAGATAGTAAACAATAATAATTAACATTTGTGTTTATCCGAACTTGAAAACATTCTTACTTACTTTATTATCATTAAGTTGTTAAATATTTCTTATACCGTTGATTTTGGATAGGTTTTATCATACATTAAAATTTAAAACAAATAAGCTATACATTCATCCATTTAATTCTTTTACATCTATAATCAAACTTGTTCCTGATCTTAACAAACCTCCTGATGAAGACTCTATTGGTATCTTCGTAGATTTAAGTTATAAAGTTGCATAAGTACACAATTGGTCAATTAAAATGATTTTTTAAGTATATCAATACATCAAAAATATCGTATACCATTGCAAATAAAATGTAATTATGTTATTAAAAGTGTATGAAACACAAAACTTATTTCTGTAAATAATCTTTTTTTATTATTAAAATTTAATACAAATAAATGATGACACTGAAATACTTTATATTTATGTGTGTTATTATGAGTGTCACGGGCCAATAGACAACATATCGAACCTGGAAGTTTATTATAAATAAACAGTGTATAAAACTCTTTATAAGAGATATACTGCAATATATTCGTAACAATGGTCTAATTGAATAATCAAAACTTCTGATCACTGCATCATGGCTTACGGTGCATCACATTATGCATCGAGCACATGTTACCACACACCCATTGACGTTATAACATAGGCCACTATTGAATGATACGTCCTTGCGCTTTTGTATGACTCCATTGTCTATGGCATGGCTTGTACTGTAACCTATAGCTTTATATACCTTACTTAGTTGTATTATATAGTCGACTAAACCATGAAGGGTTTGGTAGAGTGATCATATTTGTGGATTTATTACATCGGCACACAGAAAAATGCTTGATGCAATATGTAAGCTAAGTTCGGATTCATATATTTCATATACCTATTAAATATGTTAACTTATTAAGAAGCGACCACTAGCTACTATACGACATACGATACGACACAATGAAGGTTGCGATATGTCGCTTCGTTACGATCTTTTGGGAGATTTATACTTTGGAATAGACGTCTATCGGATGACATATACTGGTTTCCTCAAGGTTTTTATTTCTCAACATTTATTATTTATTTTAGACGTTATGTTACTGTTTATATTACAGACTTGGAGACAAAGGTAGCCACCAAGAACCTTTCGGCTCCAACTGCAATCGATTGCATGAGAAATATCCACTGCCACTACAGACAAGTAATTCTTCGAGCTACGTCCGTGATCTTGGTTCTTCTACAGATCTCATTTCTAATTCGATCTTACAATATTTCTAGTATGATTTACTAGAACACAATATTACATGTTTATATGTAACTTGTGTCGTGTTTGATTAGTTGACCAGTTAGTTTCGGGAGCACGTGACAATTGGGTGAGTCAACATTGAATGACTCACAGTTGATTAAAGCACCATGGTTAAGTCTATTGTGAATGTCCGACGGCGTTATTTTTACGCACGTGGTTTTTATTTCGGAGTTTCGAAATTGGAGGCGTTTGTTGAATGTACATCTAATATCTTTGGAATTGTTTCATAAGGGATATTACTTCATCCTTTGTTAAAAAACAAGTGAAATATTTATTTATTTATTTACTTAAATTTCTTATACTATGTATATCAAAACTTAAATATATACCTTTTCCCCGTGTATATGTATATACTTATAAATGTGTAAAAAATGTGTTTATTTGTTTGTATGTACACCCTAAATTGCTCTCTCCTTCACGTCTCTCATTACCATCCAAAGATTGTCTGGTAGAGATCGCCTCGAGCGATAAGACCGCCTCTTATATATCTAAAAATTGATATTTTTTTAAGTTATTATCTATGGTGAACAATAGAGTGTAAATTTATAAAAAATAAAAAAGGAAACTTAATGGCAAAGGAAAAACTCAATTGTCACTGCGCATTTGATAGTTCGCTATGAGCTTCGAGCTCGATTTCTTGAGCTTTTTTTACTTGACTTGCACTGCTGCCCTAGTGACATTTTCAGACCCCACGGGCGCTGGGCATCAGTGCTCTTATCTTAAAGCCTCTTTTAAGGTAGCGATGCTCTAGGCCTCTCTGGGAAACCTGGGCTCGGGTCTATACACACAACAATTTCACCCTAAATTAAAATTGAAGATGATCACAGCTGCATTGGTCGGTATTTATTGATCAAAGATTTTTTTTTCATTTAATTAATAAATAAAATGCTTTCTCTGAAATTTATATTGGAAAGAGAGAGAGCAACACTTTCCTGAAGTATTAGATCTGCTGGGACAGCTTATTCATGTATAAAATATAATAATACACAATTATTGTCACAATATCGTCAGCTTATCAAATTATAGTGAGCATTGGTAGCCCTGCTGTGGTGGAATGAGACTTTTATTCCGGTTGCGAGTTTTATTCCTATATTGTCCTATGTGATTCACATTTTTTGCATTAATTATATAGTATTTAATGGAATCAGGTGTTACCTCGCGAAAGTCCATCCTAAGTAAGCAAAGGATCAATATTTAGCCACATGCAGTTGTCAACTCTGACTCTGTGTTTGACACTAATCGGTGTAATATAACTCCTGAAGATGCCCTGTGGAGGGGTGAAACACGTGTTGAGTAATTTGGCGGTTGCGGTGGTGTGATTCGCATTGTTTGCCGCATACACATTTATCAGCGGGCTGGCGGGCGGTGCATTTTATTGCACGACTACCACTGCATGTGCGGAAGTGGCTAAATATTGATCCTTTTCTTACTTAATTATATAGAATTACGACTGCACACAGATAAGTTTCCAGAAGATAGGCAGCAGCTTTCTCTATGTACCATATTAACACTGCGATCGCTAACCCGCCTGTCAAATGTGGCGATCATGGTATATCCCCTTTGAGGGAGGCCTAGATGATTTTTTTAATGACTAAACTAACTGACGATTGATTGAAATACAGGATCTTAGCTCCTTAATCTGATTATCCTGTTTTGGTTGGACATTTGCAGCTAAGCTGTATTTCTTTTCTTAATGAATAAAATTAAAAAACATAAACAAATGTAAACACATTGACATTACGATATTTTTTTTCCTGTTGCTCCATATTAGTGAAGGTAAAACTAGTATTATTCTTGAATAGCATCATATTTTGACGTATTTTACTTACTTCTTCGCTACATTACGAGTTTATTGAAATATCTATATATTTATTGTTTATTTTTGTGTAAGAGACAATTAATTAAAATTAAAAAGTGAACTAGAAATAATAAATGCAGAATTCGGTGTATTCCGGTATGTTGGTATTTATTTGTTTTAAATTGATTTGTTGATATTTATATTTCCCGCTACTAACCAGTCTTATAACAAAACTTTGTGCTAGTCAAAATAAACTATGTCCAGCCGTGGACATCTTTTATTGAAAATTATAATGTTGATTCTAATCTCTATTTATTTATCGTAACATAATTTTAAAAGTGTATTTAATTGTTAGGATGTTACAGTTATAAAAACTGTATCATAGATAAATAAATAGTAAATGTCAGATCATAGCTTACATATATTTTTGGCCAGTGTTCAAGATATTTCCTTCTGTTCATTGAATACCTTATTTTATCATACATTTTGTAATTAATTTTTAATTTATTTGGAATAATATTGATCCATGACAGATATAAATTAAAAATTATTAGCAATACATCACTTTAGTAAGTTCAATTTTCAACGAATTAAAATTATAATGTTAAGTTGAAATAATGACGCCATTGTTGTGACGTTAAACACATTAGCTGTTAACATGAACACGGAATTGTTAATTAAAATTCACGGCTCTACCAAATAAGTATATCAAGTGTAATTAATAAAAAATAACAAGAAAACAGTGGAAACTTATTTAATAAAATAAAAGAGTACAGACATTACCTATGTAATTATTTTGGTATAAACTGAAATCATTTATGATTTTTCATGACTATAAAACATTAAGTCATTCATTACACAACTTATTAAGTGTGAAAAATGAAATAAATAAATTACTATTTGAAATTTATTTACGGATAACATATTAAGTCATATTGGTCGCATTATTTTAAAACAATGTAGAATTCTTGGAATAATAACATAAATAAATATTACGTATCCTTTTGACTTTTAATGGAATTTTAAATTTATACAGTAATCATAAATCCTTAATTAAAACACTTAATAATATATAATATATACGTAATATATTAAAAAGTTTTTTATATAAATAAATCAAATACTAACCAAAAATAATCCGTTGAAAACAACGAGCAGATATTTAATGCAGTTCATACCGCAGCCCTCCATTTTTTAAAACCGACCGACGTTAATGTCACAGATAAATAAGAGCGCGCTCACAGATAATTAAATCGGAATTATTTGTTTTTAATATCCCCGAACGGCGACGGAGCGCTCACACATGCGGCGTCTACTTCGATTCGCGGCGGAATGACTTTGGTGGACGACGTGCGGTGGTTTTAGTACTCCATACTATGGTGGCGTGAAACAGCCTGTAAGGGTTGAAGTCACGCATTTCAAAGGTTCTCAAACTTTCAATTTAGAACCACTGAAATGCGTGAACTGTTATAAATAGCTAAATAAATTTATATTATGTATTCACTTACAAAGTTTATATAGTATTTACATGAATATGCTTCATATGTTTCTAACAGCCATGTAAGTAAATTATGAATATAAAAATCATTATTTTATTTAGCCTATGAGATCAATATAGTATATATAATTCAACGTACACAAAGAAAAAATATATAAAATAATGAAAATACAATTTTTTAAGTAGCTATAAAATTTAACTGTCAATTATTTACCAAATACATAAAAAACAATAACTTTGCAGAAATAAAAGCAACCATTATTAACATATAAAATAGGTATCTATGATCAGCCTATGGTAGACTTAACTGGACGTCAATTGACTATTTTTTAACACTTATCTGTCCGTGTTTGACCACCAACATGCCTGATGAAAAGCTGCGATGTGGTTGAAGATGAAACACGCTTACTCAGAAGATTTCTATTCTCTCTAACGCTGAAGACTTCGGTTATAATCCTCTGGAGATAAGAACGCCGCAGATCGTTCCATATTTGGTCTATCCGGATCAGAAACTTTGATTCGAAACGCTTGGTACGCCTTAAATGAAACTTACAGTGTCGGGATTGTAGTGAGGTGACTTGAGATGTAATCTGTCGTATGTTTAATAAATAATTTATGGGCTTGAACTTGAATGGATTACAGATTCGCTCATGTTGACGTCTTAAATATTTTATATAATAATCGACATAATGTCTAATAATGACAATAATGTCTAATTCTTTATATGTATTCATATACAAGGTGATTAGATATATGCGGAAAAGCTTTAAAGTGGTGAATATATAGCTCATTTAAAATCTTTAAAGCTTTTACACTTATGTAAGAAAAGGACCAATATATAGCCACTTCCGCACATGCAGTCGTAGTCGTGCAATAAAGTGCACCGCCCGCCAGTCCGCTGATGAATGCGCATGCGGCAAACAATGCGAATTACACAACTACCGCCGCTAAATCACTCAACACGTATTTCATCCCTTCCTAGGGCATCTTCAGGAGTAACGTTACACCGATAAGTGCTAAACACCGAGTCCTCGAACACCGAAACTACTGCTACATAGCAGAAGTAACTATATATTAGTCCTTTTCTTACTTAAATTATTTGTTTTATTTGCATTCTCTATCGGGCGGTGCACTTTATTGCACGACTACGACTGCATGTGCGGAAGTAGCTATATATTGGTCCTTTTCTTACTTAGGATGGACTTCCGCAAAATAATCCTTGATTCCATTAAATATTTTACACTTATATCCAATCATCTTGTGTAAAAGGGTCACTATGAAATATATTACATAAATTTATTTTTCTGTTGGAATTCGACTGGTTAATTACTTCTGACAGTGCAGTCTGCAGGAATAGATAATAAATTTTAATATGATTTGAATTGAAAACGCTTTTTCCTGGTATATTATCATTTCTATTTATTATTTCTGAAACCTGAAGTTTTTGAATTAGGTGAGAATATAAGATAAACATTCACTGTTTTGAAAGATTTACATCTAGAACATCCTGTGTAGTATATAGTCGTAGGCCGCTGCTTTCACCAAACATGTCTATAGGGGGATATACCATAATCACCACGATGTGCAGGTGGGTTGGCGATCGTAGGTTGGTATTATGGTACGGAGAAGTTGCTGCTGCCCATCCTCTGGAAACTTGTTTGCAATAGGAATTCTATGTAATTAACACGTTCACTGCGGGCCCAATTTTGAAGAACTTTCAGCTGGTGCGGCTGAGGTCGAATCAGCCCCAAGCTGAACTTCCTAGTAGTGCGGTTGAGGCCTTTTCTGCCTCATGTTTCAATCATTTTTAAACAGCCGCCGCACTAGAGAGAAAACACGAGTTTTACGCGCCGCACCTGTGCAAAGTCTATCATGAGGCTTAATCGGCCTCAAGCCGCAGTGAACGTGTTAATACACAGTGTAAATTATACGAGATTTCATCCCAGAATCTAACCCACTGAGTCACAATCTAACCCACTCTTACGCTCCGGGAACTTTTATTGAAACATTAGTGTTTTCAAAAAAAATTTTGCTCACGTTTTTGCATTTTACCGTGTTTAATAAATCTCTTAATCTATTTTAACGATTCCATAACAATTAACTTTTATATTAACTTTATTGTAAACATTATTTAAATAGTTTGACAAAGAGTGGAGAGGTCAGTTAATTCTGTAATTAAAGCTACTGTGAATATATGTTAGCTTATGCCTCTCGTATTATTTAACACGTGATTATTTCTACATTAAATTGTGATATATCATTGACCTTTAAAATAGATTAATTAGAAATTAATTAAATAATATAATGATTAAAGTAATTTAAATCTAATTAAAATTTTTATACGTAACCAGAGGTAGTTTATTAGTTAGGTTTATCAAGTGTTAGCTTATGATAAAGGCTTGCCATTGTTAAACGCAGATTAGGCTATCAAAACATTTATTTTGTTAATTGTACACGGTAAATAATAATGGGTTTTATGTATATCTATTCAAAAATCAAAGGCTTCAGTAATATTAAACAACGTAATGATAATATTATAAGAATAAGCGTTTTCAAAATTCGAATTAATAATATTTTACTTTATATTTCAGTGTTTATACTGTCAGCATATATTGACCTATCGCATTACAATAGAAAAATTTATTAACGAAGGTGTTTCTTCCTGTTTGTTCTCCACAACTATACCACCTTGTGAAGCGGAGTAGAGTCAAAAATAAAATAATATATAAATAATAGAACTACAATCAATAAGAGTTCTTTTCAATGGTTCAATGTTGAATAAACGAAATTTGTCTTTATTTTTAATATAACATGTTTCTGAATCATCATTTTATACAGGGTGTATATGTAAAAGCTTTAAAGATTTTTGCTGACAAATAAGTTATACTTTAATTGATCACCTGTATAACATTGTTACTTCATAAACGGTAAAAGAAAATCATCGTCACTCATGGATTGTTAATTAATCATCGGAATACAGAACATCCAAGATCCTGACAATCACCAAATAGCACTGGGTCAGTTAGCAGGCCTTATACTCTCTCATAAGGACATAAGTGGCTCAACAAGACAAACAAAACTAGACTAATATTGCAAACAGTTTTAACCGGGGAGTGTTAGAATTGAATCTAACGATAAGTATCTTCGGGAAGCCTTTTTTTGTAGACAGATAGTGATTTAGGTAATCATCATCATGACCATCGTCATCACTACCATCAGCATCACAACCACCACCACCATCATCATCATCATCATCATCTCGATCACCGCCACTGCTGTCATCATCAACACTGTCATCATTATCATCTTTTCGGCCGTAACAGGTCCTCTAATGAGCATAGGCCTCTCCATTAGATTTTCAATAAGACTGATTGGTAGCAGCCTGCATCCGATGTCTTCTGAAGGCCTTATCTTTATGGGTAAACATCCTGTGATGATGATGATTAAGCTCTTGATTTAGGTACTAAAATAATATGTCATAAAATACATTTGTATCTGTGTCTTCTCATGTCACGACACGTTCGGAATTTACGAAGTTTCACTTTAAATTGAAGCATGTCATCCCCCCACTCCACCCTAATTTGCACCCGCGAACAGCTTCTCACCTTGTTGTGTCGAGGGACTCACGGTGAAGAGGAATCTACACAGCTAGCCCAAAGAGTCGACCTGGCCTGTAGCGACCACTTAGAAGTAGGCCTGGTTGAAGGTGGACCGCGGAGTTCAGGTATACACAATAGCGGCTTGATTGTTTGGCGGAGCAGCCGAAGACCTAATCCACCACTGAGAGATGATAAGAGAACTAAACTTTCCACGGGTATTGCTCCCTCGATCTCTTTAACTCCTAGGTGACAGACACCAAGAGGAAGTGAAGTACACTAGCGTCCGACGTACCTTTGCCGGCAGTGAGACAGGTGCTGCGAGGGTAACCATCAGGCGAGAAAACTTTCGCGTTCCATGATGGAAGAACTTAGTGAGAGTTTTGGTTCGTACAAGTCCGACATAACCTATTTTTGACCTAATGAGAAGAGTACGTCACATTTCCCCCGAATGAAACAAAAAAAAAAACAATGCAAGTTCTAAATGAATTCTATTTTATTTTCTATCAAAAAAGGCTCTTCGGGTATATAAAACGTATTTAAAAATATAATTCTATATTAATAATAATATAAATAAATATATAACGTGATCAGTGCTTTATCTATTTCGGTCACTTACATAAAAGAGGCTAATATATAAACCGCCCTATTTTGAATTATTAGCCTTGTAAGGCTGTTATAATTTCATCTATTTCAGGGCTTATCGGTCGACCCACGAGTTAACAAAATTGTCTTTAACCTTGGAATTACTTAAAAACTAAATGCGCTTCCTGGCGCGTCGATGTGCTGCATATTCCTTGCCGTTCCTTGTCCCGGAACTCTTTGTATCAAGTCACTTTGTCAGTGACTGGTTTGGTAGTGCCACGTCATACTGCAAAGCGTAGGTAGCCCAGAAGTGGACCGACGTCATATTTAAGGTCCAGGGAAGTCACTGGATGTAGGCAGCGGGCGATCGGTCACCGTGGCGATGTCTGGGGGTGACCCATACCTTGCAGTGGGAGTTATTTGCTGAAAAAAAAAAAGATAATATTCAAATGACTCTGAACCTAGGCAAAACCTTAAAAGGCCTTAATGCATTATCGTCGTTCAAGTCTATAGACGCCGCAAGGCTTACCTTACGCCTCCCCCAAAGATATCTATGGGAGGATATACCATAATAGCCACGCTTATCAATATATAGTATTATGGTACACAGAGGACGCAGCTGCCCATCATCTGAAAACTTGATAGTGTGCAGTGGCAACCCTATATAATTAATACAGAAAGTGTTAATTATATATAAGACTATTCAGTTAATAGAACCCGGGACCTCGATCGCAAGTCACAGTCCATACCGATGAGCTACCACAGCTGAGATACAAGGTACATTATAACATACGTGAATGGTTTTAAAAAGTCTATGCATGATAGATGAAACAAGTAGTTTTATTATCTACAAAACTAGGTTTAATTATATCGGCCTAGGTCACCGAAAATCATAGTCAAGATTGACCAAGACATTAAATCAGTGTTTCCCAACCTTTCGTGTGCCAGGCCCCATCTTAGTCTTTATAAAAAATTCTTTTGACTACCCATCCTCCTCTAGCTATATAACATACATAATATTTTAACATAAATAATTGAAATGTTCAAAAGAAATCATAAGTAAATTGTTAACGAAACACTGTTAGTAAATTTTCAATATATATTATGAAATAATTAAATTCAAATTCCAAATCATTTTAATAAAATTTTTCATATTAATTTATTATTTTAAATTTAGTAAAGTTCTGGTATCATAAATCATTTACTACACTAAATCCAAATTCGGATAAAAATGAACATGGGACACTGTGGCAATATTTTTCATGCATATTTGTTTTAACTTGGGGATTTGATATTTGTTTCCTCACAAATCCAAGCCATCAAGCGAAATTATACCCAAAAACATTAAATTTGGCAATCTTGCTCTAAACTAGTGTCACGTTCATTTCCTAATTGCCCCCCTTAACAATGAAATTGCCCCCCTGTGGGTCGTGGGCTCCACGTTGGGAAACGCTGCATTAAATGTTTAGTTAACAAAACAATGATGATAAATATAATCAATGACTGATTATCGAATCTCTAATTAGGGTTATTATTTACGTATTAATAAAAATAATTTCTGAGGTAAAATCTAATTCAAATTTCTTACGAGGGAACGCTACCGATTTTATCTGAAACTTACTAATATAAGAAATCGCCGTTACTATAACAACGGATTACATCCACTAAAAGGTACCCTGACCCTGAGGTCAACAGTTCTCTTGGCGCTTAACTTCTTCGTTAATTATTGGGTCGTTGACTCCGGTTCAGGGTGGAATAAGGTTCCGCAGTATTCTGTCTATAGTCAGAAGGATAAAGAAGTAACTTTTCTTTACCGTTGTCATCGAACTTTGATATTTATTTATTTATTTACTTTATTGGAGATAAACAGTAACAAAAGACAGTAAGAAAGTACGGGCTTAGAAACTTAGAAATATAAAATTAGTTACAGTTGTTACCTTATAACTATCTCACTGAGAACATATAATGATTTATAGTCAAACAATGAAAAAACAAATAAAAACATTACTAAACAGGGATCAAAGACTATGGTTTATGTATTTATATTATGTTAATTGCATTGTATGTACTCAATAATTTCGAATTAAATTGTTTTTAAAAGATACGAGAGAGCACGAAAATATATCAATATCACTAAAATACGAATTGTAGAGGTCACACATTCTGTATAAGGGTGCACGTTTACCGATATTTGTCCTAGCCGTTGATAAAAAAGAGAGATCTAGAACGCGTTCTTGCTGCAGGAATTCGAAAGACCTCGGACAACAGTTTCGAAAACTTCTAGAAATAGACAATTCAAATATCATTCCTACTATTTATAATATTTGGGACTTGAAATACTTAAAAAAGTTATACTTATAACACAGCATTAATGTTATATTTTATTTTTAATATTGTACACATGTTATTAAAGTGATAATATATAATATATTCATTTAAATAAATAAATTACTATTTATTTATAAGCACACAATATAAAATACTTTTCGAAGAAAATTCTAGTGTCTACATTATTTCTTTGTCTATTTAACGATAAAGGTTTTACTGCGCAATTTTAAAAGATCATAAAAATAATCATCGATATATGGGATTAATTAACTGTGTAAGATTGTTTTAAATCGACAATTAAAACTGAACCCTAAAAACGAAAGACCTTGATACTGGTCAGTTATTTTCATGTAACATTGTCCTCAAATAACATGTGAAGTGGTCGCCCTAGCGAGGTGTTATGCCAGTCTTATCAACCCAGAGATCCTAATTTTTAGTACGCCGTCGAATCTGATGTATACATATTTTTATGTTCAAGATCATTGCCACTAAACTTAACCTTGATATGAAAATTCGGTACGTGTATGAAATTAAATATAATCAGATTGACTTTCGTACATATTTTGAATTTGTAAAGTTAACAAAAGGATTTATTTCAAACATATACTTTTTTAATGAGTATAATTATATATATACATATACCATATATACATATATATATATATATATATATATATATATATATATATATATGAATAAAAAATATAAAATGTAAAAAAATATGTGTGTGTGTATATATTTATATATATACATACAATATTTTTAATTGTGTTTTTATTGCGGGTATTTACATCAAGATTTCTTATTATAATTATTTTACGATTGATATGGTTGTAATTATTATAAGAAGAAATTTAAATTGGAATAATTAGAATAAGTATATAATGATTTTTCCAATTCCAACCATCGTAAGATATTATGCACGGAAGAAAGTTAATGGCGTCAAATAATATAAAGATATCTGTACATACACAACACACATTTATTAGTGGCTAGTTTTTAAATACACGCGTCCTGTCATGGTATTCTCAAATCGGAATACTTTTTTGACGAAAGGAAAAAAAGCTTTTCCAAAAAACTTTATTCAAACCATAACTATACGGATAATTTACATAAGAAATCTTACAAATTTTTACATAACTTCAAAACCGTTGTCTAAGAACGACTTGAAGACAAATAAATGAAGAAACCCGCCACTTTGCCCAAATTTATTGATAAAAAAAACTAAAAGCATTGTTGTTGAGAAAGCATTAATGCATTAAAATTTTGACTTTCATCGTTTCTTCGTATTACGCCATCTATGGTAATATTTTGACACTAGCGTCTGTGAGCTTT
Organism: Battus philenor; assembly: GCF_028537555.1. Taxonomy (NCBI): domain Eukaryota; kingdom Metazoa; phylum Arthropoda; class Insecta; order Lepidoptera; family Papilionidae; genus Battus; species Battus philenor. Next base: position 14,479,745 of record NW_027181726.1, on the reverse strand, counting down.
AAAATAAAAACCTGGATAATTTTTATATACACTCTTCATTTTATTATTCTCCATTTGAAATCAAAGCGAAATGATATTTTTATCCTTTATAGGCGAAGCATTTGACCTCTGTCTCGCCTGATGTTAAGCGATGATGACGTCTAAGATGGTACATGCTTGCCTACAAGAAACCTGTTTACTCTTTTCTTGAAGAATCCTAAGTTATAACTTATTTGAAAAAATTACGCTGCTTGGTTGTTCCATTCTATGACTAAAAAAGTATTAGCAAAACGCTTAGTGAGGGTGGAAGGAATTTCAACCTCGTACAGATGACGTAAATTCGTGCGTTATTGACTTGAGAAAACTCTCTTGGTATTGGTAAATATTTAACACGATACTACGAGGCGTAATTAAAAAATAGAGATTAGAATTAGAACCGAAAATTAAATTTCCATTCGCTTGCCTTTGGGTTTGGGTTTCAAATTAATGTAACTACGCCAGAGAAGGCTCTTGGGGATAACATAGGCTTAAACACTGTTAAGATGATAAGGTTAAGCCTTGCCAACTCAAAACTCGTGATGTTGTACCAGCGAGCAAACATCAGGGCAGAAAAACTAACTTGAGAAAACGATAGTGTTATACCAGGCGTTTTCAATAAAAGTATGCAAAGGAGATTCAATAAAAGTATTATGTGGAATAAAAACCTTGTATTAAAATCTCTTTGTCTGTAATATTTGTATCTGGCTGATTTTGATGTCATTAAAAAGTTAATATTTAAAAAAAGAAACAAATAGGTAAAATTTTGTTTCGAGCTATCTTTCATTTGTTTTTATACATATACGTGTACTATATTTAAATTGTAAGTAAACTTTTAAAAAATATGTTCCGAATTTTTATATAAAAAGCGAAGGAATTTTTTACCAACATTCCCTTGTAAAATTTTAATAATAAAACCGTTGCTTTAATAATATTAACATCGTATCGATAAGTTCATTTCAATGTCTATAACATAAAAGACTTCCAAGTAGTCGATGTTTTATTGTAATATAACAAACGCTCGCGAATTTCATACTTCATCGACCTGTCCTTGAGTTGTGGGAGCATTGTGGGGGTGGCGACCACCACCCATTGTGCGTGGTGTTGTGATCACAGTTACCACGACAACCAATCGGTAGGCGCCAAGTTGCCACGTTTGATAACGATGACCTACAACTGTACTATGTAAAAGAAAAGTGACTGTGTTACAAATCATGATTTCCCTTTTTTTTTCCAACCTTTTTTCTCTGCAATATGACGGAGTATTTAATATAAAACAAAAGTTGGTTAATAACTGTTCAGTACAATCACTAGGTCCTGTATGGGATATCGCCATCTGTTTTGGTGCAATGACACTAAGATAGTAGACATTTGCTTGGATAATGTTACAGGATTATGTAAACAAAAAAATAAGTAGTGTCAAGGAGTGACGTCAGGGACGCTTAGTTTTTTGTATTGAATGTTAAGTGAACGAGAGAGTCATCACGCCCTGGATTCAATCAGCAAGAAGCACATACTATATTAAATATAGGTAGATTGGAAATAGGAAAAAAAAATTTTTGCACCTATTTACAATCACCTGTATAAAGTGATCATTCTGAAACTCGACTGGAATGTGACAAGCCTATAACTTCAGACAATCTAAAGTCTTCAGGGACATATTTTAAAAAAATAATTAATTTTAAAGCGTAATATTTTGAATTTTGATAATGCTTTTTCTTACAGTATTATAACGTTCTTTTAATTATTTATAAAACCATTTATTATTGGATAGAGAGTACCATAAACCCCATTAAAGTTACACCTATTTCTAATCACCCAGCTTACATCGTAAATTAAAAAATTTCAAGTGCTTGACATAAGGTCATACGTATATTACTTTAACTTTGGAAGAAGCCGATAAGTGGCGCTATCAACACATTGCCCCGTGTTATAGTCAGGCGCGTGCAGATTCAAGAACTAAAGAATTGTTTTAACTAATTATTTATGAACGACCTCATTATTAATTAAATTATATAAGTATAAATAATTATAGATAATAAAAATCAACCCAAAAAAGCACATTAGACGTTTTCATTGGGTTTGATTGACTTCAAATGTTTTACAACTAAAAGCAGGTATATTATTTAATCTATGAATAGCATAGGAAAAGAAATGTATTGTTTTTTAATACTCTCATCGCAATAAAACGTTTTGAAAATATGAAAATATAGCCAATTAGGCTGAAATGGTATACAAATTATTAATTAATTTAATCTATTATGCATATATGAGAAACGCCCCGCTGACATAATTTTTGTAATTACAACAAGCTTCCTATAAAATATTTTTTCGAATAATGTTTTATTACTGGAATAACAATACTACGTCTTTAGAAATCTGAATGCTCCGATGGTTGAAATGACAAGTGTTTACATGTGCCGCCGGAGAATCGATATTTATAACGCCATCTAGACTTACAATTCTTCGATTTCTTTGACATTTAATTGTTATTAATGAGGTGGCAACTAAAATGACCCATGTAGAAGGCTATACTTGAGATTTTTCTTCTATATAGAAGAAAACGAGGAGATTCGTAGAGGAACAAAGGTAACTAATATAACCCTGGGGATTGATAAATTGCTTTGTCAGTGCACAGGCCACACAGCACGCTAAATAGATGGCCGCTGGAACCTTATAGTTCTTGAGTGGAGACCACAGACCAGCAAAGGGAGCGTAGGACGTCCACCTACGAGGTGAACAGATGACTTTATAAAGGTGAGGTGTGGTCGTTAGTACGAGCCCCACGTCCCGTAATAGATAATTCGATGTAAAGAAAAACACTTGCCGGAGAGTTAAACTTATAATATCACAGAACAATAGATCTCAATCTGAGTACAAGTATTTCATTTTAGAACAGCGGTTGAAGCGACACGTCCGCTCGGTAGCGCGGCGCGTCAGAGAGAGGGCGAAATGTAAGAAGGGGCATGCCAAAAACAGTTGCGTTCACAGATAATAAATTTGGGTGCGTTCTAATAAACGCCACAAAGGTACTTACTGACCCGTATACGGGAGCAAATAGAGAATTGTGAGTTAGAGTTGGGAACAAAAATAACCAGCGGCAGCATCGCTTCCCTCATGAAGAATGATGGAACTCTTCGTATCTTCTTGCAATTTTGTAAAAAGTTAATAAAATGTGCAATAAAACAAAATAAAACTTAGATCGAATAAGAAGAAAATACAGTAAGTAATAGAGGAAATGTTAAATTAAAATTAAAAATAAAATTGTAAAAAATTTTAAAATTTGGCGAACAAGAAACTTGGCGAACGATGGAAGGCAAGCCAGTGATAAATAATGGAAACGATGAAAGAGAGAGAACGCAAATAGAACAAATAATTTAAGTAAGAAAAGGACTAATATATAGCACTAATCGGTGTAACATTACTTCTGCGGATGCCCCGTGGAGGGGTGAAACACGTGTTGAGTGATTTAACGGTGGTAGTTGTGTAATTCGCATTGTTAGCGGCATGCGCATTTAGCAGCGGACTGGCGGGCGGTGCACTTTATTGCACGACTACTGCTACATAGTGGATGTAGCTATATATTAGTTCTTTTCTTACTTAGAATGGACTTTCGCATAGTAACGCCTGCATTTATTAAATACAAATAATTTAAATAAGAATATTTTAAAAGAAAAAGTCCCTGTCATAGAATAAGATAGAGTATACGAGAGGCCCCGTAAACGTCCATAAAAAGACCTTATTATGCTGTTGGCTTGGTTGGAGGTGATTATAAGATATATAGGTGTTTTACCATCATCTTTTCAACCGGAGAATGTGAACTGTTGGACATAGATATACCGTTTAGATTTCAAATAGAACCTATTCAAAGCGACCTGCATGGTCTTCCGACTACCTTAAGAAAGATGTCTGTCATGTGACAAAAATATTTTTTTCATATAAAACAGTTGTATGTTGCCATGTATTATAAATACATTTAAAAAACTTTTAAGTTAAACGGTTTTTTGATACCCATATTGTGGTGGTTGTGGATAAATATGTACCTAGTCCGCCATATTGGAACGGCGTCCATCTTGAATTTTATATTTTGACATAATCATCGTGTTTTATTAGTGTAGCCCTTTCATTTGATACCCATATTGAGGGGGTTAAGGAAAAATATGTAATCCGCCATTTCGTATCGGCGGCCATCTTAGATTTATAATGTTATTGATTTTATTATATTGTATTGTCATCTAAATTAAATATGTGTACCAAATTTCAGATCAATCTGACAACGGGAAGGTGTTTAAATTTCAATTTCTAATTTTGACCCAAATAAATAAACAAATAAATTACGTACGGGTCGAACTAAATAAAACCGTTTAAAAATATGAAATGCTTATTAATGTAACATATCACTTGTTATCACAACTGTACGCTAACTACCACTTTCTTGGCCGAGCAATGCTATAAACGATACCGGGCTCTTAAATTTTGATTTTATCTTATGCTTTTTCCTGTCAAACTGGTACCTAAAACAATCTAGCTCTACTTTAATGTAATAAAAACCTATAAATACCTATTTCTAACAAAGGCAAATGAAGTAATATTTAATTTTAAATATTATATAAGTGATTGTATTTGTAACACCGTAGTAGATTAGTATAAATAAGAAGAAAAGATTAAAGTATTTTTCATTTTATACTTAACGGTATTACTCGGCTAATTAAACAACTAGGATGTCTTAGTTTTTAAAGCGGTAATTTTAACCCTTTTTGTGCCATGCCTCACCTTAGCCTTTCAAAAATTCGTATTCCTCCCTATGTAACATATATATTTTTATATTTAAGCGAAAGAATTAAACTTGTGTGGAGTTAACTTTCGAATTTCCCTCCTTAATAATCAAATTGTTCCGCTATGGTGCGTGGGCCCCACGCTGGGACACACAGATCTTAAATAACTAAAATGTATGCACTAATAAAATGTAATCCTTGAAAACGTGTAGTATGCAATATTAAACCTTACGTAATCATTTGTAACCTATGTATACTTATTCACAGAAAAATTTGTTTGCCTTTCAAAGAAAATTAATAATTATATATGTATATTTTAATCTCTATTTTTGTTTTATCTTTTCAATTTACTTTCATAAAATATAACCTGCGAGATTAATAGTTTGATTGCTCATCGGTTATTCCAAAATTTATTCTATTTTCACATTCTACATTCACATGAACAACTATAATTCCGTTTATCTAAGCTATATAATACTGTATGATTTAATTTTGCTAATCCGGGTAAACAAAAAATTTGCCAGATCTCCATTGAAGGTATTCAAAACCACCATTTATAAAAATGGAACCTTGTTTACCAAGCTGATATTTAGTTTTAACCTGTCATACCATCAAGCCATGAACCTCTTCCAAGATATATATGGTATATAACTTGACCACCGAGCCGATTGTCTTTTTCCAAAGATCGATGTGCAATATTTATCGCCGGATATTGTACATATGTCCAACTGTGGACGTCGGTTCTACGGCTGAAATTTCAATAACGAAAATAGATTTGGTAGAAATATTTCAGATTTTACGAAATTTCACACGCAAGAGGGGTAGAGTTATTTAAAAAAATCATATTAACCATAGCTTTTAGATATATTTTCGTTCTACTCGTTTAATATTTTTCTCTGACCCGCGCAAATCGAGCGGAAGATATCTATTTATTTTTATAAAGGAAGAGAATTTTTAATTAAAGGAGCACGAGTTAATTTTATGTAAATAAAGTCTGACGAGATCTGAGATCGAGACGATCTCATCAAAACGTTTAGCGCTCATATTTGCTAACACGTCACGCCCCACACCTTTGTTTAGGCGACAAGTGTTATTACGTTCGTCGCTTGTTTCTTGATAAAAAAAAACATTATCTTTTTATATTACTACAACGTCAGTATTAGATGCCGCACATCAGAGGTTTCACTATGTGTTTATATTTTAAACTTCAGTTATGTCTAAACTGCATTTAAGATTTTTATTCGGCGGTGGAAACATAAAAGTGTTTTTACATCGTTTATCAGGTAAGTCATTAAAACTTTAACTAAGTATATCTTCTCGCCTTTGTTACTAGTAACTATAGATGTGCACTGACCTGTTTCTAAATTTTATTGAAATCGACATTTGTAATTTTTTTTATTGATACTGATAATTCCGATTTCTTTTAATTCTTCATACTACACGCCCCTTATATTAATATGATCTTCAGTTAAATTATCTTAATTAAGTACTCTTATAAAAACAGCAGAATGAACTTGGATTTAAGAAAAAGTTTACTGGATACGACATCTGTTTTTATAAATACATATATAATGATTGCGCCTGATGCAGACCACTTCCAATGGATCCTATTGAATATCTATAGTTAGGATTATAACCAGGAGAAGATATACAGCTGAAATTATAATAAAATGTTCGAAATACAAATAAAAAGTGTTATAAAGAGTTTTGTTTCGACATAGAAAATTTATTACTTTTTTCAGCGACTACACGATCATTCAAGACTCGTAATGTGTGTATGGCGCTTTAAGAAAAAAAATTAAAGCCTTTTTAATATTGTCTCATACCAAGTATGTTATATAATTATCAAATAATGGTGAACTTTAATTTATATACTCTTGTCTCCTAATGCCACTCTAAACAAAAGTTTTTTCTTCACTCATTCATATTAACTTCTTCTTTTTAAAAAAATTCAATACACGATATGATTGCATAAATATAAACCTGGACGGTTTCATAAATAAAAAAGGGTTAGTGATTTTTTTAGTCACTTGAATTTATTTTATTTTATTATTTATTGTAAGTAGAACTGCCTGTATGTGGTTACAATCTTTAACATGTACTACAATTATACACCGTAAACATATATTGCACCACTTGTTAATGGCACCAATACCGAACGTATAATAAAACATTATTAATAACTAAAACACGACTAAAACTTAAATCAAAATATTAAGGAATAAATAGGAAATAAAATGAAACTGAATGATGATGATGGTGTACATTATCATCATCCCCAGTGCAAGGATTACACCTCCTCCGAAGAACGCCACAATGGCTAGTCTTGCGCTCCCCACATCTAGCGACTTCCGTCGACCTTGACTAGATCATCGGTCCACTCGATTCATCACCACAGCTGGACGTAAACCTCCACCATCATTCATATCTTTTATACAAGTAAATTACATTACAACGCATTTATCTCACACAGTATCTGAAAGTACTGAACAGGAAAAGAGTTCTCGCCTTTATTAAACCAATACTGCTAGGATGAGATTCATATTGAATACGTAAACAGATCTCTCGCCCAATCCAAATCGGAAGGGCAGCGTTCAGGAAATTTTAAAATTTCTTCTCGTCAAAAATACCGCGATGATTGAAGACGTAATTCTTTGACCAATGTGTGTTACCGGTGATGACATACGGATCCGAGACGTGATCACTAACGACGAGCCACATAAAAAAGATCAAGATAAACCAGAGAGCAATGATCGTATCAAAAATACCGCAATGGTTGAAGACGTAGGTCTTTGACCAATGTGTGTTACCGGTGATGACATACGGATCCGAGACGTGGTCACTAACAACGAGCCAAATAAGAAGGATCAAGATCACCCAGAAAGCAATGATCATATCAAAAATACGGAGATCCGCAGAAGAACCAAGATCACCACGGCTCGAAGAATTGCTCGTCTGAAATGGCATTGGTCACATCGCTAGTGCAACCGATGGCCGTTGGAGCCGAAAGGTTTTCGAAGGGAGAACACGAGCCAGTAGACGCGGCGTGGATATGCCCCCCACTATGTTGATCAATGACATAGCTAAGGTCACGGGAAACAGCTGGATGGTGACCTTTAGGAGAGGCCTATACCTTGCAGGGTGCGTCCATCGACTGAAAAGAAGAAGAAGGATGCCCTCTCGGATATCCTCTAATGGAAATTTTGCGTGATTGAACTCCTCCGAAACGGCTCGACCGATATTCGTGAATCTTAGCGCGCATATCGGCCAGGGTGGAGAATCGGACAACATCTATTTTTCAACCCTCTAAATGTTAGGGGTGGTCCACCCCTAATTTTTTTTTTAAGTTGTAGACAAAATTTTGTATTTATTTTTTTATGATACATCATACAAAAATACATGCATCCTTAAATTTTCATCGTTCTACGATCAACGGATATTTTTTATTTGTTTTTTAATGATTCCTAAAAATAACATACATGGTAATACAATGTTTGCGGAATCAGCTAGTATTTATATAAAAAAGTATTGAGGGACTTCCCAGGTCGAAGTTCCTTATCAAAGACCCTTGCATCCATGGATCATCAGCCTAAAAGATATTTGAATCCAGAAACTTCTAAAACAATGCAAGATGAGCATACCTTTTAACTACTATATTTATGAATGAAAAAAAAATATACAAAATATTTGTTAATACATTATGTACTATTAATTTATATTAAATATAGTGCCTGTTACGATTAATTCATATTAAATATTGTATCTATTACGTATTTACTATGAAACTCTGATAAATAGCTTAGAAGATAGAGGAAAACCTCAGTAAATTCACTTAAAATACAATTAATAATATGATATATGTGATACATAAATACAATTATATAACTAGATCTTCGTGATAGTTTTCGAAGTTGATTTTGATATCTCATTTTGCGAAATTGTGTATTTATTCCGCAATTTCTTATGTATTTAAAACCAAAAACTAAGTCATTCTAGAATACAAAAATTCAAATTTAAAGATTCTTGCTGTGACGAATTACATATTATACAACTTTTTAATTACATGTTTTATAGATAGTACGAAGATTAACATGAGAAAAAAGAATTATTAAATCACTTGTTTATCGTAACTGTATTTGAATAAGATTAACAGCGGCTTTAAAATGGCGGGCTTGTGTTAAACTGCGCAACATTTTAACATAATAATAAATATTACAAGTAATTGTCATCTGTTTGTTATTATAGCAACAAAATTAAATACATTACCTGGAAATTAATATAGAGAATTCGACTCCACAGTTGTATCATTAGCAAAGATATATCATTGTTAATGGTCATCATTTCAGGAGTAGGATATCCACAACTGAACACAAGCCTTCTCCATAGAATTCAACATGACCGGTAGGAAGTCACTTGTAACCTTTGAGTCAGACGTAGTCATCTATTCTGCGCGCTTATGTTTGCTTACTGCCACTTATTTAATTTATTAATCTTGCAAATTTACTGCACTATATCGGCCTGTTTTCTTGACCTCGTAGAGAAATCGCTAAGCTCAAATGAAATCTTACCAAAGAGGCTCAAAATTAGAAAGTCATCACTGGTAACGTGGTCATCACTTTGAGAAAGAAGTCAACCGTGGAATCCAGCTTGGTTGGACAACAATCTGGAAACAATGAAACCTATTTAATGGAATCAGGCGTTACCTCGCGGAAGTCCATTTCCTAAGTAAGAAAAGGTCCAATATTTTGTATATAAAGGTACAATATGTTCTGTCCAGTCTGTCCAGTCCAGACTCTGTGTTTGGCACTAATCGGTCTAACATAACTCCTGAAGATGCCCCGTGGAGGGGTGAAACACGTGTTGAGTATTTTGACGGTGACGGTTGTGTGATTCGCATTGTATGCCGCATACGCATTTATCAGCGGGCTGGCGGGCGGTGCATTTCATTGCACGACTACCACTGCATGTGAGGAAGTGGCTAAATATTGGTCCTTTTCTTACTTAACATTGCAACATCTTCCCGTCCCATATCCCACAATACCTAAAGACGAAAGTCTACAACTAATGTGTGTTATATCATTATAGTTAATAAATTTGGTTTATATTTATAACCTAAAAAATATGATTTAAATAAATTAATGCTTAAATTGAATATTACAATGGCGCCAAATTTTGAAAAAGATCACAGATAACTACAACAATCTATGAAACAGTGATTTATCTTTGTTTATATAATTAAAAAATGTCCAATTTTATAATGTAAATATTGTGGTAAAATTTTATATAGTACAGTTTAACCATTACAAGTTTTAATTTCCTTGAATTGGAATATAAATTCAGTTTTAATTGCGGAAAAAATAACTGAAATAATTCTCGTCACATGTAATGTAATATGTATATAAAATATGCAGTATAAACATTTTGAAATCTGACGATTAGACGAGTGTTTAAAGTGGCAGTGAGCTGTGTACAGCGCTCGTGCAACTGATGGACGTTGCGGCAGACAGGTTCTCAATTGGTGACCACAAGCCGGTAGACGCGGCGTGGGTAAGCCGCCCACTAGGTGGACCAACAACATAGATAAGATCACTGGAAGTCACTGACCAGTTATTGTAGCAACTTTGAGTAGCGCAGGTCTTGCAGTGGGCGTCCATCGGCTGAAAAGAAGAAGACGTGGGATTTTAACCTTAATAAAGAGATGCTTAAAAGTGCATTAAAGTGACTTCTCTGGTATAACAACCAATAGTAGAGTTATTACGATTTCTGAGCTGAAGTTTTTATTTCAGAACTTTCAGATGAGTCTTATACCTACGCTCACAGGTTAGTAGTATGTACGTACAAGTTTACATTTACATAGAAAGAAAAATAAACAATTATCGAACGAAGCGAAGCGATATTTACGATACATTCAAAAATATTTTGAGCCGTACGTATTGTTTTATTACACTGATAATTTAAAGGCGTATACACACTTTTTATTTTTATTTCAAATTAAGAATCACAAATTTTGCTACGTATATATTTTTTATACATACATATATATATATATATATATATATATATATATATATATATATATATATATATATATATATATATATATATATATATATATATATATATATATATATATATTAATGGAAATTGAAACTTATCGTTAATACTAATTGTCATGAGAACACATACAGTGATTGTCTGTAGATATAAATGTAAAAGCCTTAAGTAAGTTAATATATTAGTATAAATTAATATATGGTTAATTTTTAATTCTTACGACCGACATAAGAAGGCTCAAGATAAACGAAAGAGCAATGGAAAAGGCTGTTTCGATTTACCAGAGAACTGGAGAACCTAGATCACTCTACATAGGTGATCTCGAAGAACTGCTCGTTTGTAGTGGCGTTGGGTGGGGTACATCGCTCGTACAATTAATGGCTATTGGTGTTAAAAGGTTCCAGAGTGGCAACCTCGGACCAGATTTTTCGGAGACGCCTGTGCCTTACAGTGGGCATCCATCGACTGAAAAGAAAAATGTATGGTGCACCATCAAAAATTAGTGGTTTTATAAATAATGTAATGATTATTCCAAAATATTATTTGTTTATTTTATTCTATTTAATATTCTTTATTGTACACGTTAAGGTATATTTAATAAGTTTTACAACAATATATAAAAAAGTACAATAGGCTGTCTTATCACACAAGGCAATCTCTTACAGACAACCATAGTATTGAAAAGGTAGAAGTACTATTAATGGGTAGTTTACGTGTACAAAAAATACATATTTACAAACAAACGAACATATACATACATTGAAAAACATTGACATTTTTTAATATTTATAATGAATAATTTTATATAGTACTTTTAATGTAAAATCTTCAATTCCCATTATAAAAGTCTATAACACGGTATAAAAATCTCTTGTACATATCTCTTTCTATTGCTCCCTTTTGGCACAAGGACTTCAGGTTCAGGTTTCTTCCTTTTTCTCCTTCCTTCCTTACCATAACCTAGCATTCGCCCTCATGCAGACGTCTTATCTTTTTAACACATATTAGTATTAATAGTTAAATTGGTTTCAATTGTTTTTTCTAAATGTTTTATGTTTAAAAATGTCGTTATAAAGTGACTAACGATGTATAAAAGTAATCAGTATAAATGATGAAATTGAAAATAATATAAATAAATAATTTTCTTAATTTTTCCACGTCTAATACAGAGATTCACTTCCATACGCGACAACTGCAGCTGCAGCTAAGAAATGTTTATCTCCTTCCTAAAAAAATGTGCATATTTATTGATGATGCGAATTTTTATTTTATTAATTACATATTATATACATGGTTATATATGGTTAGTCTAATTTAGTTCAGTTAACATTTAATTAGTACTTTAGTTTGTTATGTTTTATTCTCACGCGTTTTTATCCTAATTTTGCGTATATTTTGTACATTGTGTGCAATATTTTTATTATTACTATTGTAATTATTTGAAAATTATGTTGGTAATGCCGAATATTCCATGGATTAACGTAATAAAATAATTAAATAACTTATAACAAAGTATTATGTCTCCAATACTGAACCTATTTGAACTGTTTCAACAATTGAAGATTAATTAAAGATATACCTTAGCGACGTCAAGTTTGTTAAGTTCAACTTCATCGATCAAATTCAATGAACGTCGAAAGTCTTTGACTTTTTTTATTGTTATTTCTAATTTGTATCGCTAGTGGTTTTTTTTAACAATATTATTATTTTTCGTTTAATTAAATTATTTTTCGCTTAAAATAAACGGAGACAGTTGGGAGAGGGTTGTCGCTATCTGATACTGATCTTTCTTCTCCCAGCTGCGAGGCACGACAGCGTTTTATAATTTTTTACAATCTTTCTTACACAATTTTTTCTTATGGATAAATACAGCTAAAATTTATATATATTAACAATACTTATTATAATTTGAACAATAACAATAACAATATTATAATTTGGAATACCTAATTATATATTAGTAGCGACATTATTTTATCTCAAGTCACTGCCCAAGCTCTATAGACCGTCTACAAAGATTTTGACTAGAATGTGTTGCCGGTGATAACTTACGGATTCGAGACATGGTCGCTTCCAGAAGCCCTGTATGTGGATTTAAGATCATCCAAAGTGCACTGGATAGAGCTATGCTATAGTTTTGTTGTGATATCAAGGCAGAAATGAGGAGTTCTGCAGAAGGACCAAGATCACTGGAGTAGTTCGGAGCATTGGTCGTCTCAAGTGGCAGTTGGCATTGCCGTTGGAGCTGAAAGTTCTCGAGCAGCGACCACGGGCCGGTAAATGCTGCGTGGTTAGTTCACCACTAGGTAGATCGACGATATACTTAAGGTAGCGCGAGAAGTCGATAGATGCGTGCCACGAGGGTCATCGATGTCTGCATCTTGCAATGAACGGCTGTCGGCCGAAAAGAAAAAAAAAAATATCCTAGACCAGTATTTTTCAACCTTTCATATGCCATACCCCATTGTAGCCTTTCTACAATTCTTACGCCCCCCTATAATAACATATATATATATATATATTATAGTGAAAAGGATAAACTTGTGTCGAGTACACTTTCGAGTTGCTCCCATTCACAATCAAATAGCTTTCATGTGGGGCGTGCGGCCCACGCTGGTGGGCAACATTGTCTTAGACCAGAGTTCCCCAAACTTTTTTGTGTCGTTTGTTCAAAATGTATTGCGACCACAAAGCGAATACCAACATCCTACAACTTACACAATTTTATAAACATATATAATAATGTTTTTACTTCATAGGTACTTTTATAAATAATGTAAATGTTTTGATATTATAAGATAGTATGATGTAAGTAAATAGGTACTATCTATGTATGTGTTGAGATCCACTATCGTGGACCCCCATTTTCATTTCATGGACCCCAATTTTTTTTTTGGCTGACAAAGACCCTTTGCAGGTTGACATAAACCCTTGGAGGCGATATACACCACTTTGGGAATCACTGTCTTAGACCATAAAGATACATTTTTAGAATACATGACGGATGGCCGGGCCAAATACGATACTCGGGGATAACGAACCCCGTTAGAGACTTAAAGTTTCCTTCCAATATTTCAGCGTTCACCTTCACTCACCAGCCCCGTCTTCTTTGTTTTTAACTAATGCTGCTTTAAAGTCATATTCCATAAATTAGCTAATATTCAAAATGTACATGCCATCTTTATAACTTATCCTCGGAAATTCAGTATTGTTTCTCATACGTGTATTAAATGTTTATTATTTCTAAAATCGTTGATTTTCGTGGTGTACTATACGATATTTTTAATTTATATTTATTCAATATCCAACTCTTTAAAGCTTTTACACCTTTTCTCAATTACTTGGTAATAAAGAACTTTCATAACGATAATCATAAGCCATGGTGAATATTGTGTATAAAAATATTTATCTCCTGAATTAATAATCAAAAATCATGGTGTCCGTAGTGCTATGGACACGATGAATTACTCTATACGCCATTATGCTTACGAAGCGGTGCGTCCGACCGTTGGTCCGTTTCGGCATTGTTGCATACGTTTATATACGCAGGCCCAGCTGATGCGGCGTTCAAACTCGACCCATCCGGCAACGGCCTCTGGGAAGACATGAGGAAGTCAACCAAGGCTCAAGGTATGGAATATCCTGTTTTATTATACATATAATTACAGTTACCTTAATATATACAGTCAGTCAACGTCTATATCGATTTTTTGATCGGAATAAATATGGCAAATTTTGATACTTGCAATTTGAAATCATAACATAGATATGCTTTTTTGAATAAAATTTCAAAAGAAGACTATTTATTTTAGTACTTTCACGACTCATTTATATAAGAAGTCACTTTGATAAGCATAACTATTTTTAAATCAATACAGATGCAAAAAAATAATGTTTGGGACATATTTATATATGTATATTTGTGTTTAAATTTATTGACTATAATTGTCTTATTTTAAAAGTCTTCTTTATCAACCTTTAACAGCGGTTATCTGTCGTTTTATCTGTATTTCGGAAAAGTGTTTCTAAATTTATTAATCTTGAAGGCATATCCATATTATGTATACATTTGAAAACATTTTCTATTAACAGCTCATTTCATTCTTATTTGTTATATTCCTTGTACTATTACTCTCAAATATTATAATATATTTTTATATGAGGCGTGACGGAACAAAACAAGTTTATTTTAATGGTGTCTAATTTTTCACAAAATTTCGGAAACTCTAAAACCTTATAAACTTTTTAATAGTTTTTTTTTTTTTAATTGTGTACCTATTATGCAAAAAATTTAAATATCATTGTTCCGATCAGATTTAATCATGATTTGTTGTAATATCATGTTTTGCTTCAAACTTTCAACGATAAAGGCTTATATTTATAAGTTAACATGCACGATTGGAACCACACCTGTCTACCAAAAAAAAATATTACAAATGTATAGACCCCATCCCTATTTTACACACAGCTATTGTATTAGTGATATTCGATGTTTTATCGAAATCTTTAAATGTCCACTCGAATAATAATAGGTTAGGTCAATATAATATCTGTTAGAGAAACTTTAAGTAAAAATTACCTATTACCATTTAACCTGTCAACTGCCTATGGACATAGTCCGAACTCCTCGGGTGCATACGGGTCAAATGAGCTCGAAATAAAGTAGGCTACATTTTATCGAATCGCTATAAAAATACAGTTTAAAATCGCTTGCTCTGGGTGGAGTACAGACCACAGGATCTTAAATAATAATATTTCGTTTATCATTTAAAAAAAATTCCAGACACTGACAGGCGTCATGTTGCGGTAGCCGAAGGATTAAACTAATTTTTAAAAATCGAATATTCCATGGAATTCTTTTTTATGTTCAAATGAGAATTGCAACATTGTAAACAATGTTATAATAAACACTCAGATGCAATTAGCACTGAAATATAGTGATGTGAAAGTGATTCTGCAGAATCCGTTTTTATGTACAAAATACAATAATTACATCTTAAATAGTATTTTTAAAAGCGCATACATTATAATACAAGCGTATTAGTTTCAACACGTATATATAATGAGAGTAAATTCTGTATTCTCCTATACTATAACATATATTATATTTTCTTTCTTGCTATCTACTCAGATGTAAGCCTAACAAGAAACAAAAAAAAGTAATAATTCGAAATTCAAATTTAATGTCCGCAGTGAAAGAGCCAGAGGTAGTGGTTAGCAATGCTCTCCCAGTCCAGAGCGTCGCACAGGAGGAGACGGTGGAGAAGTTCTACACTTCGCGTTTGGGAATAAACAGAGACGGCTGCTGTACCCTTTGTTTCAGAATATTGTACACGGCTATAGGGTTGATTACTTCGGTGAGTTTTATTTTTTTTTTATTTTTAAATTTGTGTGTTTATCAGCCAGTGACTATTTTGGTTTTATTCTAGTAGACGTTACTTCTGAACATTCCAAGAAGCTTTACAATTGTCGAGTCCATTGTGGTGATGGTACAGTCCGATACGGTGCTTGGGTCTGAAGACCAGGATTAAGGAAGAGCTCCTTACAATTCATCAGCGTTCACCTTCACTGACTTCTTTCCCTATCCTTTCAAATTAATTATCTTTTTAAATATCATTTAAAACAGCGCAACATGTTCGCTCTTGTTAAACCTAAATCCTTTAAGAGATAATAAAGAGAAATTTCGCTGATATACCTCCCGTTCCTATCACATTATATAATTTCACTATGAATTTATTTCTAGTTATAATTTTGACTACACCGTAGTGACTTATATATACATCAGTGTTTTCCAAAGTGGTGCCCACGCTTCACCCGTGGGCAATTTGATAGTTAAGAGGGGCAATTCGAAAATGGATTCCACACGAGTTTAATCATACCGCTTCGAGGGCATTTAAATGCAATGCTAGATTTCAGTACTAAAATTAAAGCAAAAAGCTATTTCTTTAAAAGTTGCAATAAATAATTATTAAGTAAAAATTTTATTAAAATAAATTGGAATTTGAATTTCAGTTTTTCTTTATACATTTTTGAGTTTTTACTTAATACGTTTTGTTAAGAATTTTCTAGTGATATCTATACATTTAAGTTTCTTACGTGAACAGTGCATTTATTAATTTTAAAAACCATGTACGTTACACAGAGAGGGCATGAGAGTGAAGGTAAACATGCGTCCCAAGATGTGTTAGTATATGTCTTGTTTAGAATAAAGAAGGCTTTTTGGTTAACACTGGGACAGAGGCTCCAATAGAGATGTTATACTTAATCCAACAATTAGGCCGCGTGTATGTTAGATCGATTCATTGTATTTGAATTTTTCCAATACGCACAAAATCATACCCAATGTAATTATGAACTATAATTCTAAATCACTATTATTTTTATATTACTTACTTATTTAGCTATTTACTAAATATTTCCTAATAAATTATACAGCTTCTAAACACTAAAACTACCTAAGGATTATGGCATATATATCGTCGCAGTAAAATGTTCAAAGAATAAAATAAAATGAATAAAGTAGTATATAAAAATATCTTTCCTATTAAATAAACCATGAAATGTTATGTGTTTTTCGGTAGGTGTAGCGCAGTAGTAGTCCTGTGGTGCAGGATTGAGACTTCCAATTCACGAGTTCGATTCCAAAAAAACACTCTTATATAATTCATACTTTGTGCATTAATTATATAGGACAACCACTGCAAACAAGTTTCCAGAGGATAAACAGCTGCGTCTGCGCACTATAATATCGCACGTCAATCGCAAACATGCTTGTCACGCGTGGTGATTTTGGTATATTCCCCCACAGATCTTTTTAGGAGAGGCCTATACCTTGCAGAGTATGTGAAAGGGTAGAAACGTCGTTGACGAAAACTATGAAGTTTAAAGAAATATTCTAAAATTCCAGTTGGAATCAATCGCTGTGATAGTGGTAGCAGTGACGTCCGCGCTGGCGACCAAAATCTACAGCGATGAGCAGTCCGGCCGGCTGGTGGCGATGGTGATGTTGGCAGTAACAGCTGCCATCACCATTTCTGTCACCATCTACGCGGTAGTCGGAGCGATAAGAAAACAGAGGGGTCCCGTACGAACTGTGAGTTTCAACAACTTTCTATTACGCACTTAAATAATCAAGAAAATTTAAAACCTCTAAAAGAGAATAAAAAAATATAAAGAGATGCTTTAATTCGATGATCAAATAACTAAAATATTTATTACTTCAGCAGTCGGGTAAAGTTTTTTCTTTTAAATAGATTTTCCCTTTACTTACCTGTAAATCGTCCTCCCAACTTTTTGTCTACTATTAAGGTACGTTTCCACTACATGTTTTGCATATTTATATTTATTCCTTCATATTTTCTTTGCAGACAATAACTTCTTTTTTAATTATATATAACGGATTGATTCCTTAAAATTATAAAAAAAAAAAGTTTTTATCTTAAAATAAATACGTATTTATATCTTGAATATGTAGAACCCGCCATTAATTTATTTTCATTATTGATATAGGAAGAAACTAAGATAGGTACCAACAGATTTATTATTAAATTTATTAAAGTTTATCTAATATTTAAAATTGTTAATGTCAAGACTACACTATACAATACGGCAAGGTAATCATTTTATATATGTAACAATAATTTTTTTTTATCGGAATATGACAGACTAATAATTTTCAAAACAAAATCGACTGCGACAGATAATAAACAATAATTAATTTTAATATGTAATCTGTATTTCGTGAACGCTTTTATTATGGTTTCGTAAAGTTAAATATAATTTCTAAAATCTTTGAATTTTGGGACAGGGTTTAAGTAGATAAATGTATAGCTCTATGTTCATTTAGCATGATGTGAGTTGAAGGCACCGTGTCCACACGTGACACTTGGGCCGAAACATTAAAGCAAACAAAGAGATGAACACAAACATTGGGATAGTTTATATGTCCTTTTATAAGGTGCATTGATACTGTTAATATATTACAATAACATGTATCTTACACTTTTAATTCAGGAGTAACGATTTAGGTACTGCGATAGAGTTGCGTGATATGCCACTAAACTTGCCGCTTTTCCCCCCTACCATTACTGAAGGATAGTGTTGCCACATTTTTTACACATCTAGGACAGTCCTAAAATATTTAAGAAAATAATAATATTTTATTTTCATAATCCTAGAGATTTCGAGTCACCTTTGTCTTTATTATTATGTACCTCCTGTTTATATACTGCTGCATGGAGTTTGGTATCAACTGTCGGACTGATTTGACTCAATACACTGAAAGGACTGCGATAATTCGGACCTTTGGTCACGTCTTTTCCAATAATTCCAAATTATTCGAGTCTAGATTCCTCTATACGGGCCATGTGACATAAAAAGATCCTAATACTCGGTATAGAAAGATCGTAGACCTATTTATTTCCATATTATTTCTTCACAAATAGTCAACGATTCTATTAAAACTAGCTTCAACGTTTTATCTATGACATTTATCATGAGGCTAATAGGGCTGAATGATAAACGTAGGTTATGGCTTCTCCTTAATTTATTTGTCGACATTAATAAAAGTGAACATAAAAATACCATTTCACGTTCATCACCCTTCGAATTTGACTCAATTTATTCTTTAGGTAATTCCCCATAAAACTAACTTTATCCCATAAACTGAATCTATATTGTGTCCGTAAAAATGTTGAACACTCTACACCGACCAACCAAGGTCAAGGCAATGTTAACAACCCTGATTTTCTTGGAAACTAAAGGGCAATCAAGTACTTTGATACTTATTCTTTAATTATTTAGTATTATTACTTACACCTATCGACAGGTATTTCGTTAGTTTTTTATAAATACCGCAATGCGTTATTTAAATCGCCTTTGACATTCATATGCACAAATCGTTATAACCCTCAAAATAAATTGATATTTTTTTATACAGAACTATAATCGAAGAGCACCCTATTTTAATACCTTTTATACAGAATGACATATATTTCATTTACTAACAATTAATGTACAATATACCCTATCCAAAAGTCAACAGTTACAGAAATAATAAATGTCGTATTGATAGGAAATAAAAACGCAAAGAAGCGTAGAAAGAGACAAACATTTTCAAAATTCGAATTACTACAGATTAAATTTAAATATTGTTTACTATCTGTGCCTACAGACTATACTATCAGAAGTTATTGATCTGACAAAATTCAATAGACAAAATAAAGTAAAGTAACATATTTATTTTAAAAAGATCATATTATCTATTATTCAAAAATATATTCAATGAAACCTATAATAAAGAAAATTTTGGTAATAAATAAATTGACAAATGCAGCTGTTAATTGACGACATAAACGCGCGAAGTTTAAAGCAAACTGCCCAGAGTTCGAAGTTTTAACAACAATTATATTACTTGAATTTTTTTAATTTCCTGGCAAATTTCAATGTAACTTTACTCCTACAATAGCTTCGTAGAGCGTTATCTCTGTAACACGAAATACGACTGACAAAACGTCACATAGGTAGTGTGTGACAGAGATAGTGCTCTACAAAGCCGAAATTAGCCAATTGTCTCTTTCTAAAAAGTCGATGTGCAATATTTATCGCCGGCTGCTGTATAGCAAATTTTTTAAACAAATACGATTAAAATTATTATTAAATCCTTCTGAAATTATGGTAGGAAAATAGGGGTTCATTTTTTTATAAATATATTAAGATACAAATTATGATTCAACATCGCGTGTATTTCTACGCTTTATTCAAAGTTTTTTGCTTGATAACAATATATTAATGTCACCATTGGCGGAAAAAGAATTGAATAATAACTCCGCCATTTTACAATTCATTATTACTGTTGGAAAAAGAATTGTATTCCGTTAATGCTTAAAACCACACGTAATGCTGGTGTACGAATTTACAGCCGCCATCTTGGATAATAAAACGAACGTAAAATGGTTGATTGTGGTTTGATTTAGCGTAAATAATCTAAAATTAAAATGTTAGAGCATTATGAATTATTGATAAGTAATTATGATCTTAAAAATAATAAAAGAGAAATAAATTAACATTATTTTTACTGCTTGAGATCTATAAGAATGTATAAAAATAGTCTATTATTGTGGATTAAGGAAGATATCATTTGTTTTATTATTTATTTAACGTTATTATTAGAGGGACCGGAGAGTAAAGTCGTTTCTGTCGATATAACAGAAAAACCGAGTGATTTGTTACCGCTCCGGCATTGAAAATTTGTATATTAGATGGCAAAAGGTTGTTGATAACGGAGGTGAATATATTGTTGATCAGAAATAAAAACTTGTTAAAAATGTGGTATGATTTTAACTAAAGAAAGCGACATTACTTTCCGGTCCAGCTTATATATATATACATCTAAATATCATTTTACAGTACCCGGCGATAAATATTGCACGTCTACCTTTGGAAAGAGACAATCGGCTAATTACGGCTTCGTAGAGCACTATCTCTGTCCCACACTACCTATGTGACGTTTTGTGAGCCAGAGCAGCCAGTGTTTTTGCGCGACAGAGATAACGCTCTTGATTTATCACATGAAAATTAGTATAATAGTAATTCAAGGCATGTTAGGCTTCTGTGTAATCTTTTATACTTTTATTTAATTATATATATTGTTAATTAATCTTTGCTTAACAAAACATTTGAATTTTTTTGTGCGTAATGTTATAATCCTGATCTTTTGACTTTTTCACAGGCATCCGTGGTTCTTATTGTAATTGTAGTAATACAGGCCATTATCCTCGGAGTATCTGTCGGTGTGACCACAGACGACGAGGTAAAACTTGGCCGCTCACTCTCCGAGTCCTTCAAGCTGGCCAGGGACGATAACCCACGTCACGTGAAGATCTGGGCCAGGACGCAGCATGATGTAAGTCTTAGATCTTATTCATTTGCTACGTACATAAAGTATTAAAAATACTGATTGGTTACAAGTGTACAAGGTTTAAAAGTGGGAATGCATAGCTCATATGCTATCAATTCATGTAAACTATATCCATAGATGAAAAGTTTCAGAAATATTAAACAACGCAACGATAACATATGACGTAAGTAAAAAGCGTTTTCAAATACGTTTTACTACATTTGTTCATTATGTAGTAATATCTATCGGCAAAATACTTTTTCAATGGCGGCCTCACGCTCTTCTAAATTGCGAACAGAATGTGCGTACCGCGGGAGGATCCGTATCCTCCCTCGGATTGCTGAGTGGTCCACGCTGTAGTTCCAAGCCGCATACACAACACTACACTATACACCTCTACACGGGTAGAGCTGTTTCCCACGTGCGAAAGATATCATGCTACTAGATTTTTTTTAAAAAACTTCAAGGACCGTTTCGTTCAATGAACTCAGTTCAGAAGAAGCTGTAAAAGCTCTCAGGCTAGCAGCAACAACTATTTCAGAAATGATACTTTCTGTCCATACAGACATTGTGCTCCCAGAAGTTATTATTCTTAAGCATTTCAGAGTGATCACTTTATACAGGTAATTGGAAATAGCTGTGAAATCTTTAAATATCTTCGTTGGCAATTGAGCTAAACAACGAACTCTTTAAACCTTTTACATCTATGACCAATCACCCTGTACAAAAAAGAACTCTCTACAACATTTTCTCTCTTAATAGAGATGCATGTTTCCCTATAGACTGAAAAAAGTAAGACCTGAAAAAAGTAACGAGATAGAATTGATATCGCAGTTATAATAAAGATTGGAAGATGACATTGTCTATGTTTCTGACATTTTTCTCCAGGATTTGGGTCTATCTTGAATTAACCTATATTTTCTAAAAATGTCTTAACTGATAAGCTGTAGCGATTCTTGAATTTATTTATTTACTTTTGATAATAAACGAACACGTAGCTTATGAAACTGATGGCCGTTGAAGCCGTAAGATTCTCATTAATGTTGCGGTGACTCGTTGTTTGGGGGAAGAACAAGACCGAGATTTGAGATAGGTCAATAAAATACAGGACATCTATTGACTGATATGATTATTCTCCAACACTCTACTCCTGAAGTTCTCTACTCTCTCTCACAAATTCCTTTATAAATTAATACTCGACTGTACATATGTTTTATAATAATAAAATACGTAGAATATGATTCATATTACGAAGCAAATTCCAAAATATAATTGTCTGAAATTCCAGCTCAAGTGTTGCGGAGTATATTCCGCTGAAGATTACCGCTCACCCAATTTCCCAACGTACTTCGCCCCCAACGTCCCAATCTCCTGCTGTCCCACCTACGACCCTGAAAGATCGGAGCTGGTACAAGAGAAAGAGAGGGAGTCTTGTAAAGCGAAGAAGGAATTCTACGACATCGGCTGCAGAAATCTGATCATCGATGTGTTTAAGGAGACATCCAAGTCTGTTTTGGCTGTGACTGTCTTAGTCATCATACTGGAGGTTAGTTTAAGTTGATATACGTTGGGTTGCCATTTTATCTTTTCTCTGAAGCAGTTTTATTTAAACTAATGATAGCGACCTTCAAGAAGAAAGCAAAATCACCTACCAGATAAAATATGCAGACAAATAAAACATGTAGTATGTATGCCCAGCGGTATTTCTTTAATTGTTTCATCTATTTCCAACTATTACTTTTTTTATTAATTAAGTACCTCCGATGGTAGAAATTGGTTTTTGCGATAGAACTGCCATTTGTACTTCATTTTTAGCCTATTTCATCCTCTGCACTATAATTCGTTCGAGTTAAAAATGTCACTGCATATCATATTATTTATCCGCTTGCATCTTTCTATTTTAAATCATAAGTAAACTTAAAGTTAAAGAAGCCTAAATAGCATCAGTAAACTCTTTTTAAGGCCCGTTTCTTTTTATTATTATAATGTGATCTGGTAACATTTTTCTCATTACAGGTATGGTGCATTATAATTGGATCGATATTGTCAATATATAAATTGAAAAGTAAAAGAAATACAGGCGACTTAGAAACAATACCTCCCGAAATTGTCTCCACAGAAATAACCAGCAAGAAGAAGTCTAAATCGTGAAAATATTTTCGCAATCGTCTGTCAACTGCCAAGGAACCAATGCATCGAACTTAGTTTAATAACTATTGTATAGATGGCGCTTATAAAAATTCTGTATTTATTAAATAATTCACTTAAACTGAAACAAATTTGGACTTTATCGTGTTTAATATCAAAAATATTCTTTAATGCTTGAATGTTATGTTTAGGACAGACACAAAAACGATCAAATCATTTTAAGTTATTTGTATAACTCACCGCAATGTTAAATCGACTGTATGTATATAAGTTTATTTAATAATTAAGGCATCTTGTACAAATCGCTCTGTAAACATTCTAAAGTAAAAACCAATGAGAAATAGCATCGTTTTATTTAATACTAACTGATTCGTTAGAAAATAGCCAACTAACAAATGTGGGCAGTCTTACAACTCAAGGCATTTTTCGAGTTCGTAGTAATTTAATTTTATGGACCTTCTAGAAAGAATTAGAAAGCTTATAAAAAAGATAAATTGACTATAAAAATCGATCCAAGTTTATGGCGTAATCAACGGAAAAGGAATATTATAAAAAGTATATTAACGCCATCTATGAAAACTTTATGAACCTGGCGTATTTAAATAAAAATTGATAACGTTACTAGATAGCAGCAAAACAAATCGTCAACGTAATTAATCATATAATAATTACTCAATACTATTTTCCTATTTTTTAATATAACACTGAAAAACATTTTTACACTGAATTAAACTAATAAATAAATTATTGTTACTTATTTTCGGGTAAATGCTTATTTTAGTTGGTTTATTCTATTATTGATTTTAATGAAGTTTTAGATATAATTATAAGATTAAAATGAATCAAAATTATTGGAGTAGCAACTTTCTACTTATTTAGTTATTGAATAAAATTCGACGTAGCATCGGTGGTTCAGTGGTAGAATGCTCGCCTGCCACGCGGGCGGCCCGGGTTCGATTCCCGGCCGATGCAAATCTTTTTTTGACAACAAAAAGAATTTTTTTATTCTCTCACATTATTTACATTTGTAAATTATACACAATATATTCAATTAGACAAAAGTATGATGATAATCAATCTATATCTAGAATCAACTTTATTGATATAAAAATTTGCTAATGTATTATTACCTTTAAAATCTGCAGACATCGGAGGTAATTATAGGCGTTACCATTAATTCGATCTCAGCTAAATTCTTTATACTTTCTATTATTATTTTACACGTGGTATATTAAAAGATTTTGTTTAAAAGCCGGATATTTTAAATATTCATTTAAAGGCTTCATGGTAAGTACTCGTATAAGGGAAAATAGAGACGAAAATTGAAAACGGTCACTAACAACAGACCACGACTCTGAGTCACGAGAAAATGACTAAAAAGGGGATAACAGAAAATAGGACATAGAACCAGTCGCAAGATGGACAATAACCCAGGCTTTTTACATAAAACAACTAAAATTACTTAAAAAGTGAAACTTTATATTTGACTACGAATATACAGCCTTTAGATCTTTGCCTCTTTTTTAAGTAACAATATTTTTAAATTAAAGATATAGAATAATTTGGATTATTCTCAGTAGTTTTATCGAATAGTCTTACCAGTAGGAATACTGGGAGTTTCCTTCTCAATAGACTTACTCATAGTAAGTCTTCAGGGGAGTTAAATTTTTCGGTCTATTCGCAGTATTATTACTTAGGCTTTTATATTACTAAATTCCTACATATTAATACCGTTTTGTTTTATTGCTAAATCTAATGGGATTAAAATTCCTAGTAAAGGGAAGGAAACTCCCTATAGTATTATTGGTAAGATTAGTCAGTAAACCTGCAGAGAAAAGGCGAATAATTTAACAAAAAATTAAGCAAGATTTTCAATTACAACTGTATTTTTAACTCAATAATTACATAACATAATAGGCGTCTGTAATGTTTTGATAAGTAGCAATTACGAAACACTTCAAGTGATTATAAGATTAAAACCTAATTAGCTAATTACTGTTTATGTGTTTTTCTAACTGCGCAAGTTCAGAACAAGGTAATGACTCTATTGAGATGAATAAATATTTAAGTTTCATTTATGTTTATGTGATTTATTTAATCGAATATACGAGAACGGGTAAGTCTGTTTATTTTTGACCTTCATATTAAACATACATGATAATTAAAGTTAAATCAAGAGGGATTGGTTATAGGTGGCCCTTAAATATATGAATGTATAGCTCATTTGTAAGCAAGCTCTGAAATCTGTTTTTTTTTTCTCTTTGGAATGTGATACACCTACATCTGGTAGTACAAAGTCTGCAGCAACAGATAGTGAACTAAATTAAATTTAGTATATAGTATTAGAACCTTTGAAAAGGCTTTTTTTAGTAAATTATCATTACGCGATTTATTCCTCTTTTTATCTATTTTTTCTCCTATTTTTTTTATTTAAAATTGGCGATCGCATCTCGATTCTCATCCGCGTAATATACGCACGAGTTCATGTGACCATAATTCTACCACGGCTGGAACAACGATGATAGTCAAACACATTAGCCCCTGAGCCTCGTGGATGGTGGGCGTTCTTTAACCTGCCGCTGTGATTTCAGATGTTGTTTAGCCGCTTAAGTGTAAATAAGGTACAGGGTGTTTCTCTGTTTCACCACCTCCTTAGAAGAATATATGCCCTCGTTCAACTCCTTTAGGGAAATACGCCAAACCTGGTTCCTGTGGGTGCACAACAGTTTCAGTATTTACTATTTCTGAAACGATTTATTTCTGGATAGGATGAATCATAGATTAATAGTCAGAAAATGAACTGTACATATTCTGGTAATTACCCCCTGCCAGACAGTCCCTAAATAGACTTAATTTTTATTACAGTACCACCATTATACTGCTTACAACGGTTAAACACCAGTGACTGCCACGGGGCACCCACTCCCGTGTTCTCTTACTACAAGCCAGGTTCTAGATGCGAGATAAAGATATGGAGGGGATGTCCTACTACGAATAAGTTCGACGACGAATACCAATGTTCACATCACTGCATCGCCAGGTTCTTGTACAGATTTCACGATAAGCCGACGAAAAGTGAGTAAAATAAACTATTAAGTTTTGTAGTATTTAATTACCAGCGCATTCAGCATTCATTGCCATGGTAGCCGAAGCACCAACATACACCTGCTCTATAATTTCAGAATAGGATCAACTGGCAGTGACTTGCCTCAAACGTCTACCGATGACCTTAACTAGATCAACTGTCCACCTTAAAGCCTCATCAGTTCTGCTATACCCTGCCTGGCCTGCCCACTGCTTTTTTTTTTCGGTTTCCCTCGCGCCGTGCTATTTTTCGATAGCCCGTCCCGGAGTATGCGTGGATACGCTACCCCCGAAACCCTCGTGGTGCTATCACGATGGTTCGAGACCACGTCGAACTATCGTCCGCCTCAGAGTCGCGGAAGCTAGTGGGAGTTTAGGGCCCCCACCCTAAACTCCCGGCCGCCTCCTTCAGTTAGCTCAGGTTACCTTGGCGTGCCCACTGCTAGTTTAACTCGACAGTCCGTTATCCTATACCAGTTTCGCTACTCCACGGATTTTCTCATCCCTCGTCGAAAAATCCAAGGCATAGACCTCTCCATGCCTTTGCAAGTATCTGTGAACTCATCATCCTTCCATCTCAACTTACATCTAAAACAGACCAATCCTTACTTATTGATATTGTTTGAAGTTC
Organism: Battus philenor; assembly: GCF_028537555.1. Lineage (NCBI taxonomy): Eukaryota > Metazoa > Arthropoda > Insecta > Lepidoptera > Papilionidae > Battus > Battus philenor. Next base: position 14,452,141 of record NW_027181726.1, on the reverse strand, counting down.
TATAAACTAAAAGCTACTTTTTTATTCCATTGATCGTTAAAATAATAGTTTACAGTATATAATACTTAATACATTTTTCTCATTTATTTATCTCATGGATTGTTTTAACCTTTATTAATTAGTTAAAAAATGGTCTGTCAATATTTTCAGACAGCTGCCACAAGATATTCAAGAGATCGCGATGCACGAAGCAAACTATACCCGTTTATACATACAACAGTAAAAGAAAAAGATGTGAACGTGCATTATGGAAAGGTTGTAAAACAGATAATAAATTTCTAGAGGAAAGCACATGCTTGGCAACTTGCAAACCTAATGACGAAGACAATAGATTTGTCGACGCACTTAAGTTCTTGCCGAGTGAAGCTGAAAAAATTCACTCTATACTTGACGCTTTTGTAAATCAAGAGGAATTATTGAAAGACACTGATGTTTCACACACGCCCACAACACACCAAACTACGCAAATATATGAACAAACTGTTACTCAATCTATATCATTTATGCCAAGTGATACTACTGTAGAAAGAGTTACTAGTGTAATAACTGACGAAACTTTGCAAGATATTAATGTTAAAAATACAACTCCGCTAACTACTCCAACGATAACGGATCCAACAACTACATCCACAATCCTAACAACTACAATAACTAAAGCACCTTTGACATCAACAGCACCAACTACAGAAACAATATCAACATCGACACCAACAACAGCAACACCAACAACAATAACACCAACAACAGCAACACCAACAACAATAACACCAACAACAGCAACACCAACAACAATAACAACACCAACTACAGCAACAACGGCAAAAATACTAACATCAACTACGACAACAACAGCAGCACTGCTTACAACGACAATGGCAACTATATTTTCATCAATGACAACAACAACAAAAACAGCAACAACACCAACGACAACGACAGCGGCGAAAACATCTACGACAACAGCAGCAACACAATCTATAATACATTCAGAAACCACTACAGAAATAACAAAAGCGGAAACCTTTAAGACTACAACCAACATCCCACCTTCAGGCACGGTCGAAGAAGTTGTAGTACCTGGAGCAGACTATACCGAGGATTAATAATATCGCTAGCTGGATCTGCAATGGCAGTTAACATTTGTGACTATTAACAATGCAAACAAAGAAGGTTAAACAATTGCACTAAATTTTCTTATTTAGTAGTAACATTTATATGAAAATTTTTATAGTTTTACATTTGACACTATCGTGAAAATAAAAAATAAGAAACTTGCATAGCGTGTTGTTTCTGTTACTAAACGGTGTTTATATTATTGCGGTGGCAAGCCAGATTAACGAACACAGTATGAAAAGTAAATAACCGAGCAAAAATTTTTTTTTTCCAATTTGTGCAATAGTACCCGACCGCGCCTTAAGAATTCGGGAGGCCAGACGAAATAAAGTAATGACCGCTCAGTCGCCTCCGAAAGCAGTCAATGCCAGCGGCGGACCACTTGGCTTTATTTTCCTCCCGGGATTTCCTAAACTGGTACTGAAACTTGTGCAGTGCGCTCTAGGAAATCTCGGCTCGGTGGAGGCCAAAGCAAAAAGAGTATATTTGCCACCGTCGCGAAGCGGGCTGACGGAACGGAACGACCAATACAGCAATTTCAGGAGCAATATACCATCTTAGTTTTGGTAAGAAAAGAAACGATTTGTGAATGGTTGCCACCAAATGTGTACACCAAAAACATTAATCTCGTACTTGTACATATTATTAAAAAAATAATTACAAAAAGAAACTTTTTCGCTTATCATTTCATATTAGTTAAATTAATGCAACAGATAGTACCGCGGTAACGAAAGGAACATGATTTCACAAATATCCAATTGGAAATATTAGGTAAAAATTAAAGAATATAATGCACCAATTAATGTCAGGAACGACTGTATTTCCGCAATGATAGATAACATTATATATGGTTCAATACAACAATTTGATTTATAATCTCATTCTTTGGCAAGCGATAAGGAATTGTTATAAATCGAGTCGCACACACTCCATTATCCTGTCAATTATCAGGATCGAATCGACGCTGCAGAGATAAAGTCAGATACTCGTATTTTAACAGACAAACGGATATAATGATGTCTGCTTCGCAATATACCGCTGAGCGTTCGTGTAAGAGACAAACTTCGACTTCTGTCTGTATCGCATTTCCTTGTGACCAAAATCATTGAAGATTGTAGACTGATATTAGCTAACACCTAACTTTAGCTAGGTGCCGTAGATATGGGTCCTACGGTCAACTTTTTAGTAGATATTACGTATGATAGATACCCGGCGTGGATAGGTATCCCTATAGGTAGACTGACGATATAGGTTAGGGAAGGACCGGTCATCGTTGCGACCTTTGGGGGAGGCATATGCCTTGCAGTGGGTGTCCATCGTCTGAAAAGAAGACTCGTAACAAACAGACATTTTGTAAGATACCTAGTGTTTCAGATGTTGCTTAACAGTAAAGGAAAGAGGACGTAATAGATGAGAAAGGAAACACATTGTTGAACGTGAAGGAAACAAAGAATGATACTCGAAAAGAAATTTGCTTCTTGATCCGTTGTCGCACTAATATTTCTACTTTCAGAGAGCTTGAGAATAAATAGTGGTGAACAAAAGTGGCCACGTCTGACTGTGTCACACCGTGGAGAAATTTGTTTCCGGGTAGCGTGAATGACTGAAATAACGAACGAATTAAGTTAAATATCTCACGGAATCACTTGCTCATCTGTACAGACGTGTGATACAACCCTCTTGGTCACAGCCCTCCGCCAAGAATACAAGACCAACAAATGGAATTGATCTACGACTAAAATCTAAGAAAGAAACTACGAATTGTCCCGTAGATTTCAAATAACATCGGTTCAGATATATTGTGTAATTATTTAGAATAATGTGATCTCAATTTCAAGCCAGTTAAAATTCTCAAGAAATAACCTTTAAATATACACGTACGTCAATGAGATGAACATGGTTGGAGGTTTATAAGTCATGCAACTTCCTATGTTACAAATTATATGTTAGAACAAGGATTCCCTGTCTATCATAGAAGGTTACAAGCGAAATTCAATGCAAATTGTTAAACACGCAGTTTTAATAGTGATTTTTTTTTGAGCTATTGCGCAATATTTTCTTATTCATAGAGCTTCCTATTCCTTGCAAAGTTATATAAAACTTTAAATAAAAGATAAATTAAAATGGTGAAACCATAACTTGACAAAAGGTCATGGTGTGATGATGGGAAATCGATTTTTGTAATAAGTCAACATAAAGCTTCACCACGTCACACATGACGAAGCAAATGGGATATTCTCTATAATTGTGTTTTTTAAAAAAATAATATACGATATCAATGGACAATGGAGAAAGTTAAAGTGTACAACTTGTCCCAATTGCGAAGTGAAAAGGAGATTAAGTATTAAAAACAAATAACGAACTGAAAACAAGTGGAACCGGATGCGGCGAAGTAGGAAATGCGGGCGGCTTCTTTTGTCCTTGGCACGTTTTAAACAAGGACACGTTGTATTGTCGCGTCTCTTGATAACAATTAACCTTGACAATGTTATATCGTAACTTTTTTTACTTGTACTAGTTTGTGGTAACCATTAATGATCTAAACAACTGAATAATATATAAGTGAATATCAACAACACGTATAATATATACATATATATATATATGTGTTTGTGTGTGTGTGTGTTAGGTATATACATTCATATGTTTTATATATATGGGTGTGTGTAATATATATGTTATATATTAAATAAAAGTAAAATTAACCAATTTTAAAATAAAATTTAAAATAAAACTTTAAAAACTGAATTTAAAGATAACTTTTTTATTTTTTCTTAAATTGCAATATTTCGTAATAAATTTAAAAATATCAAAAATCATATTAGAGTGTAAAGGATTTATTTAGTGATATTAAAGCTTGGAAATAAAGTCATCTACAAATGTATTCTTTTCATTTCAACATACCAAGGTGAATCAAAAAGTTCTTAGAAGTGCATATATATGAAACCTTTTTGGATCAAGTTCGATATTCAAATTAAAGAGTGTCTATCACACTATATTTATGCAGACTGTCACTTGTTTTTGTCAGTTCGTTCGCATGTAATAAATTTTTTTGTGCAACGAGTTGCTAAAAAGTCAAAATTATGGATAAAAGTTAGTTACGTGCGGTGATAAAATATCTCAGTTTGAAAAAAATGTCTACGAAGGAAATTTTTTTGGACATTCAGCAGACATTAGGGGGTGATGCTGTACCTTATTCTACGGTTGCGTACTGGGTGGCTGAATTTAAAAGAGGTAGATCAAGCTGTAAAGATGACCCGCGTTCTGGGCGGCCTTCAACCTGCGTTACAGAAGAAAATGTCAAAAAGGTTGAGAATCTGGTTTTGGAAGACAGAAGAATGACTATAAAACATATAGCTGAGATCCTAAAGATATCTTTTGGTAGCGTTCAATCCATTTTAATTGATTCACTGGGGTTCAAAAAAGTGTCTGCAAGATGGGTGCCACGAATGTTAACCGACGAAAACAAAAAGCGACGTTTGGAAATTTCCAAGCGTAATCTCGAAATCTTCCAGCGTGATTCGGATAATTTTTGCCGTCGTCTTGTCACCATGGATGAGACGTGGGTCCACCATTTTGATCCTGAAACTAAAAGACAAAGCATGTCTTGGAAACGACCATCCTCTCCATCCATTAAGAAATTTCGAGTTGCTCCTACCGCTGGCAAAGTTATGGCCTCTGTGTTCTGGGATAGTGACGGAATCCTTTTTATTGATTACATGCCAAAAGGCCAGACGATTACTGCACCCTATTATGCAAATTTAATCCCGCAAGTGCGTGAAGCGATTAAAGAAAAACGTCGTGGAAAACTGTCGTTGGGCGTGTTGTTCCTTCAAGATAACGCTCCTGCTCATCGATCGGAAGTTGCGCTCAACGCAATCCGCTGTGCTGGCTTCAATCTCCTTGACCACCCACCATATTCTCCGGACTTAGCCCCAAGTGATTTTCACTTATTTCCAAAATTAAAAGAGGAAATTCGTGGATCAAAATTTCACGATAATGACGCGGTTATAGCTGCCGTAGAGGACTATTTAGAGAGTCAAGAAAATAATTTTTTTTCACAAGGAATAAGGAAGTTAGAAACGCGTTATTCTAAATGCATTGCATTGGAGGGAGATTATGTAGAAAAATAAAATATTATTATTTAAATCTTTGCATTTTTTAATATTGATTCCAAGAATTTTTTGATTCACCCTCGTACGTTTGGAATCCTCATAGCTTTAAGTCGAAGGAAAAATTCAACCTGATTCTAGTTACTATCAAATTGTACTCGTCTTCTTCTTCTCATTGCGTAGCCAAATGAAAACTTTGAATTATTCCAACAATAAAAAATATTATGTTTACGTAAATAATTTGAACGATTTTTATTCTGGTTTTCAATAACACTACGTCGTCATCTGTAAAATTTCGTATATAATAACATATTTATTTTATTTAACTCCATTCATATTACCGTTTTACCATACCATATAAGGACGTGACAATTTTATTTCAAATAAGGGTAGCACTATATTGAGAGTGGAACATATCAATTAACATAACGCCCCACTTATCTCATTTTTTTATACGATAATTAATTAAAGTTTCATATCCAGTTTTAACAATTTTATTTCGGCGCCAATCTAGCACAGATAACAAATCGTATGTTTACCATAGATAATAAATCTATTTGCAAATATTTGCAAATTAGTATGTGAAACCGATGAATTTAAAAAAAAACCTCGCATCCGCTATGCTAGTACGGGTTGCATACATACTCAAGGACATTTTAGAGAAACAAGTTTTGATTGAGTTTTCTTCATATAACTGTATTTAACAGTTAAGATGATTTTTTATCTGCACTCGCGTGGGAACGAAAGATAGCTTTATAGCATTTAAATATGAATGCTATAAACATTTAAAATAAATGTGATAAATATGGCGATGTCTGTAAGGTTAGGCACTAGGAAAAAAGACAAGCTTTAGTATAAATATTTCGTAATGTAGATTATAATCTATTTAAAAATAAGTTGGAGAAGTTATTTTTTAAATCATTGGTGTCTTGTATGTTTCTAACGAAGTCCTAATAATGTCCTATTATAAATTACAGTTCGTTCGTCCGTTTTCTCTTCTGCTTCGTTACCAGTAACAAGTTGCTTTTGTTGTCTATAAAATCGATTGTTTCCATTTTAGTATTTTTTTTTACTAATACATATCACATAAGCGTAGCGTGCTGTAAAGATAAACAGTGGGCACTGCTGTCAAGGAAATGGAGAAGACTAATTGGCATAAGAAAAGTTGGTCGGCCATACATAAGACAAAAAGATAACATTTTGGAAATCAAAGGAAGGGCTTGAGCGAACAATGTAAAAGACAGAGATGCATGGAACACGCTGGAGGTAGCAACCTACACCCAAAGGGTCTAACTCAAAGAAAAATAAATTGCTATCTCCAAGGGAACACTAAAAGATTACGAACATTACTGTAAATGTAATTTGTGAAAGATTCGAAAATGAAAAGCTTTATTAATATCATAATATATAAATATTTTAACGTTAAAGTTAATATAGAGTAATCTCTACTTTTAAATATAACTATCTTTAAAAACATCCGTTCAGCATAAATATTAATTTTTCCGCGACTGTTCATAAATGTTCAATTGAATATTTAATTAAAATTAAACATGCATAGTAATGTCGTTCATTAATAACAGATGGCGCTGTATTAAAATTTGAATAAAAATAATCGAGAGTATTAAATCGGCTATTAATATGCTAAACTTTGAATGAGATATGTATCGCTAGCGTAATTAACGATTTATGCGGCTATAAAAGTATTACTCGTGCGGTTATTATTTTTAATAAGGCCTACGGGTGCGCGAAAGCGTAACCGACGTTATGCGCATCGCAATTTCTTCAAAATGGCGGACATAATTTACAATACCCAGTTTTATTTTCTTTAAATGATAATAATGTCGTCAACATGTAACTGTTGTATGTTGTAAATTATTTTAGTCGTTAAGCTAAATTTAATTTGAACAGTATTTTTGATTGAATGTAATTAAAAAGGATTTTCATTAATCTGGCTAGGTTAAGTTTCAAAAAAGTTTTGCATCGGCCGGGAATCGAACCCGGGCCGCCCGCGTGGCAGGCGAGCATTCTACCACTGAACCACCGATGCTACAACAATGCTGATGAAAATATGTAATTACAAAACTTTCTTTATGATCACATTAAAAGAATTTTGACGTAATTTAAAAATATGAAACCAGTACGCAATTTAAAAAGCAACTTAATCATTCTCAAATATAACAGTAAAAACTGTTTAGTGTATTTTTTTAAACTTACTAGGTCTCTCTAAGACATGTAGTAATAACTGTAAACAGAATTAGAAAAACGGAGCAAAGTTAGGCCGACAGGCAGAAAACGCTCAAAGGCAAGTCCGCCTTAACAAAATTTGTTAAAAACGTGAATAAATAAATAAAAGGATATTACACTTTTCGATAATATATTCTTTATTACGTATTTCATTCTTATGTTCTATTGTAACAATGTTTCGTAACGGTATTTGAACAAATGTACAATCTTTTTATGTATGCACGTTGGCAACCAAAATGTAGACAAAAATATTTCCGTATTGCATCTAATACAATGCAATATGCGGTGTGTAGTTGGTACAGGTGAAATATAAAATTTAGGAGACAAATACTAAGGTCGTTGACAGTTAAAATTGGATTTTTGTTTGAAACAGAAAATAATTTTATGCCGGAAAGATAGAAGGGATATGGGCCGAAAGTTATGTTATGCAGAAAGAAGAATTTCAGGGAGAAGAATAATTTTAGCATCCTTCCAAGCAGTAGAAAAGACTCCGGTGGAGACGGAAATGTTAAAAATGTGACAAAATACAGGTAGGACTCCGTCGATGATAGGATTAATCATGTCACGTCTGATACTGTCACTTTCAACGGCATCAGAAGTGATCGACACGATACTCTTCTTAACATCACAAGCAGCAAAGAGCGTGAATACTAACAGGGAGCAGTCTGGAGTACAGCTAGACAGAAGCCTTATTGTGCATTTTTAATTGTCATATTAAAATCTGACGGAAATGAGAAGTTTTGATTAAGAGAATTTAAATGTATATTAATAGAAAAAGAGTACTGACAATTTATCAACTCCCAGTGTCTGAAGAAATTTCCTGACCCTAGCTGCATCACCGTTTTCAACTGATGAGTGAATGTGTCGGCACTGTGAATATCTACACACCTTGTCGCAATGATTACAGATTGCTACGTATTTGTCTCAATTTTTGTCATCGGGTACGCTTGTATTTTGATTTAGCCGCAGCTTCTATTACCAGCAGAGATTTTATATCATTTGTAAGCCATAGAACCGACAGGTGTTTCATTCTAAAGAAGCCTAATTTGTGCGTAAAGTTGTCTAAATTTGGTGGTTAAAATGTTGACCTTATTAGCAATGTTATCCGTCGCGATCAGCGAGACCTAGACTATTTCTGCAGCATCCTTGCGTAGGTTGTCAATTTTCATTTTGCGAAAATTAAGCTGAAGGAGTATTTTGGATGATGGACGGATATAGAGGGATAGGAAAATTAGGTCATGATATGAAAATGAATCGGCAGAAAGTTGTCTATGCTTGCTTACATGGTCTACGGAGAAAGATGAGATCTGAGAGAGGAGTACAGTTCGGAAAATGGTGACTGGCGGAAAGTGGGAGGATAAAAGATATAGAGGATACAAAATATAATAGTGAACTTGAGAGAGAAAGAACGAATCATTTTTGGGGAGGCAGGTAATGAAGCCACCCATTATAGTTTGACTTTACGAAGGAAGTAAATTTTCAAGGATGATTTCCAGTGAAGAACAGTAGTCGATGAATTTTGCACTGTCAAAGAGCTTAGCCACCCTTGATACTTACTGTAGAAAAATATTAAGTCAGTAATTGTAAAACGTCAATAGATGGCGCTGTAAGCAAAAGAGATTTCCCGCTTGAAAACAGCTGATTGACCGCACCTGACCGCGCGCGGCTGACAAGCCGACGCTTCGGTTAAAAAACATCCAACGCCAGTTACTTTGCCGGCGAGCAGATAGAAGTACGCGTATATTTGAACAATTTCGTCAAATTTAATAAACGAAAATGAATTATGAATGAAAAATCCTTCTTTACTCCACATCTGCGTATGTTATGTAATACAATCTCCGGAATATAAGTTGTATTACATGCGGCTATAGAATTGTATCGATTTTAGCGAACTCGAAATGTGGGACGCTCAGCGTGTCTAGGTCAGTTGTGTTTTAGACGTGTTTTCGGATGAAATGACAACATTACGTGGTATGTTTATCAATGAAAGTGTTTTTGAATGACAAATTATTCTGTGTTGCGTATTTATATCATTAATGTGACTTCGTTAGTTCAATATTTTTTGTAACACATTTATTAAGGGAGAGAAGAGGAGATTTTTGTGGGAAAATGTTTGGTGTTTTTATGAAACGCTGGAAACCGAAAAGGTTGGTGTATTTATTGATCGCTCATTCAATTGATATTACGTTAAATCTTTGTTTTGTTGTCTCCAATCTAATGTTTCCGTAAATAAATTATTTTTAATTTTAATTTAATTCTTCGTTAACTGCTTGAACAGTAATCATGTCGTTTATAACAACTAATAATGAATGTTAAATTAATCACAAAACAATGAAATTTAAAGATAACGCGTTATTACGAGATATAGAAACAAATACTTGAAATATTAGTTTAATTATAAAATAACAGAGACTAAACTAAACAACCGTTTACAACATATTTTTAAGTATATCTGAATTTATTACGATTTTTACATGTAACTTACACTTTTTACAGTAATTATTGCGTGTACTTTCTGAAATAAAATGTAATTATAATTTGTATAAGAGTAAATAGGTATTGAAATGTAAAATTATTAATAAAACACGTCATCTTAATTCTCAAAGATGTCTAAACTGGTAGTAAAATATTGTGATGGGGAAATATATTATAACATGAACAAAAATACTAAAGTCAAGATTTTTTAAATCAAATTGTGTGTTCATGCTTGCACATATATATATTCTTATTTAGTTACATTTACTTAAATACATAAAAGATTAAAATTTATTTATTCAACATTGAAGTTTTAACAGAACTCTTTTTGATCAACTTATTATTTTGACTCTGCTTCGTAAGTTGTTGTAGTTGAAAAGCAGCAGAAAGAAACTCCAATTACTGTTACCATTTATAAATAATTCTTTTTTATAATCATTGTAGCTAATGTATGTCCACTGTTTAACATTAATTTCTAATCTAATCTAAATAAACCTATCTTAGGTTTTTCTGTATATATCGTATTCCGCTGATAGTAACTTTCTCTGTCTACCTAGTGGTCATATATATATATATATATATATATATATATGACCACTAGGTAGACAGAGGAAGTTACTACCTATGTTGTGTTTGCCGGTCCACGGTCTCAAATGTAGAATCTTAAGACCTGGGCGGCCATCTAATGTACACTCTGTGTACTTCCCGTTGCCACTCCTCAATCCCGGCTAGGCCTTGAATAATAGAACTAAAATTTAAATATAGAATTAAATGTCTAAATTCATTAAAACAAAAGATAATTTTATAATACTAGTTGGCTTAATGAATTGCTCGACGTCGGATACAATAGATTTCCATATAATGATGAGCTCGGTGAAAATACGTCAGAGTAACAAAGGCATGATTCCATATTTATTATGAGTAAAGTAATTAAAACGTGACAATCACAAATTACAAGAATATACATTTTTTTACTCTTTCAATCTCTCCATCAATCATACACTCGCAAAGTTATATTACAGGTGTTCTGAAATATTTTTATATATATATATATATATATGTATGTGTGTATATGAGCCCAACATTGATACCTTCGGAGGAGACCTATGCCTTTTCAGTGGACGTCTATTGACTGAAACTACGACTACATATATATACATACATACATACATACATATATATATATATATATATATACATATATATATCTATATACATAAAAATCTCAACTCTTGGGAAGTTTGACGATCGCACATAGAACGCTGCTGCTCATCCTCTGGAAAGTTGTTGGTAAGCAGTGGAAAGCCTATATTATTAATGAACAGTGTTAATTATAAAAGATTGTATTCCGGGCATCGAACCCGCGATGCACAATCTCAAGTCTCAGTACTCTACCGCTGGGCTACCACAGCTCGCGTAATGGCTCGTTGGTTTGAGGAATGTTATTATAGAATAGAATTAAATTTTAGTTTCATATCACTAAAGATAGTTCAAAGTAGCAAATGAAAAATTAAATGAGCAAAATGAATAATACTTGAAGAAACTGTTGTGTTATTGAGGTATTTATTACTACTTATATATGTATAATAGTAAATGCATGTTCAAAAAAAAAACAACAATTAATGGTAATTTCTAACTGATTTTTAAAGTATAATTAATAAAATTAAAATAAAATCATGATTAATTAATAAATTCTTAGCTTGGAATTTATTTCGTGTTCGATAATTTGCAAAAATGAAGTGACATGAGTTGACATAAAAAATTATCGTAGACTGCAAGTATCTGTTCGCCGCAGCTGTGCCCTAGCTTAAAAACAGAGACGAAAAAATATCCTATAAAAATACCAGTATCCCAGCTATATCTTAAAAATAGTAAAAGATATTTAACATCCTCTAAATTCCGAGATCAAATGATTTAGTTTTTCACAGTTCCACAGGTTCCCACTCTGAGGTCTGTTTCTCCTACTGTGAGATATAAGGCTAGTAAAATAACACGAAAAGATCTTTACAATCTGTATTTATTAATTACGTGTACATACAGGATGATTTGTTGAAGGTTTTAAATATATCAATTAATATATACACTCTATCCAAAATCAATGGTATTAGAAATAATAAATAACACGTTGTAATATAGTAAAAAAAGCATTTTCAAAATTAGGATTACTACATATTAAAATTGAAATTTATTCACTATATGACCCTGTAGACTTCGTACTGTCAGAATAATGGCCTGAGACAATTCGAATTTAGAATAAATAAAATAGTATTACATATTCCAGAGTGATTACTTTATTTCAGGTAATTGAAAATAGATGTAAAAGTTCATAGCTCTTCGCTGATAAATAAGCTAGGTTCACACCTTTAACTAAACATACAGGATGTTTTTTATGATTATGTATACGACTAATTCACATCTATGGATCGAGACTTGGATTATGAAAATAAATGTACAAGTGTTATTTAACAATTATTTATTTATTTTCTCATTAAGTAACAAATTAATAGAATTATACAAAAAACATTTATGAACGGCTTACATTGTCTGTTAATTCGCGCGGTCTTTCAGGAAAAAGTTAATATATATCGGCAGCTAACATTAATGTTCCATTGTTTTTAATGGTTCCTGAGATGTATGGGACAGGGGCGTTATATTTCGGGTGTAAATAAATATCGTTCATTCTTTACGTTCTGATCTACTTTCACAAGTCGCCTTACTTCCCTCATCTATTCCTGATTAACTTGTTTAAACATACAGGATGTTTTTTATGATTATGATTACGACTAATTCACGTCTAATGCATCAAGACTTGGATTATGATAATAAATGTACAAGTGTTAATTAACAATTTACAAATGATCCTGGTAACCCAATACATTAAGGTCGTTTAGCGACGTCAGCTAAATGGGTTGAAATATAAAGTGCGTGGGCCGCGCCGCAATGGATTGCAATATACGCTGCAATAACGCCAATGACGTCATATATGGATACTATTTCAAAATGTACAATTTTTTTTCTAACTTATTGCTTACTAATTCAAATTGCTCATTCGTTTTTCAACTGGCATGGACGTTTTGTTATATATGATTTCGCTAACTTAGTACATGCTTAGACGTAAAATATTTTTTTACCTACTCACTCTAAGAAGTGTCCGCGATGTTAATCAGGTAATAGCTACCAACCAAGTCGAGGTTCTTCCCTTTCGAAAGCCTTTTAACGAAATAGTAAGCAGGCATTGTCAAGCCGAGGTCAGCTCGTGAGGCCTTTGAACCCACCTCACCGTCCTCCGAAGCTGGTGAAACTACAGAATGTAGCGGCCAATGCCGAATTTTCTCAGGAAACCACGAGGTTCGGTACCTTAATAGAGGTTTCGTGCTTAGCGGAACATTCAAAGAGTAACAGCCTTAAGCTAGAAAGGTACCTTCCCTTTCTAGCGGGACCCCATTAAGTCTATTCATTCTATAGAGCACTCCCCTTAACGATGTAAACTTCAGCGATCTAAGCTCATCAGCCTATAATCTGGTGACACTAGTATGTAACGACCAAAGCTGAAGCTCCCTAAAGACGTACAGCTTCGCTACCTTAAAAGATTTACGTTCCAGGTTCAGGCTAAATATCCTCTGCACCTTGCGAAACGGAATCTGCAAATGCCGTTTGCACAGCAGCGAGTATCGGGTAAAAAATAATATTTGAAGAGCGACAGCCCAAACAAAGGTCACTTCTAAGCTGTCTTTAAACTAGCTACTCCATGGAGCGCCCTCTAAACGATGTAAGAGTTCGGAGGTCTATAAATCCGATGAAATATTAGCCTGGATAACTCTATGAAGCCTTCGCTTTACTATCACAAAAAATATCTGATACTAAGGCTCGAAATGGAGAAATCTTTATATAAGATTTATTAAGCAATGTAAGATAAAAACTCTTTTAAAAAAAACTAGGAATCTGCAAATTAGATTTAGAAGCAATATAAGATAAAAAAACTTCATATAAACAACCAATAATTCAACAGCATTACCATATTCATGTGATATCATGTATATGTAAATTGATATGGAGTTAGCGCTAATTAATCTGACCTGAATAATTAAGCGGGGCCACAATCAGGTAACAATGTTTCCTCACAAATTCGCTTAAGGACTTACTTATAGGCTTTCATTAATAAATTCGTGTTCGTAAAACTTTCGCCGACTGCTGTTGAATTTTAATGAGTCATTTAATAATAATAGAACTCTACCTTGTTAGATCCTATCTAAGTTAGACCTTTTTAAGGAGACATTAGGTAGGCAAGCAAATATAACTAAGGGAATACGATGTGGTGTGATTTGTTATCGATAAAATAATTTAGTTTGAGATACCTTTCTCTCCTGCTTAAAGTCATCGGTCCATCTATTGCAGAGTTCCCCAAACTTTTTTGTGTCGTAGACCCCTTGCCATGTTTTTCCGTGTTGGGTAGACCCCCTACTTACCTGATATTGATTTCCTGTAAATATCTAACTGTAGTGAAGTTTAGTGCTAAAAACTTAAAGTAAAAACACATGTTAATTTATACATTTATTAATTGAATTTAAATTAAAACTACTCAAAATAAAATTTTGTATCTGTTATGTAAAATATAAGTAACATTAAATAAACACGAGACTGCGACTCTCAGGTTTTTACAAGTTCAAAATGTATTGCGACCACAAAGCGAATACCAACATCCTACAACTTACACAATTTTATAAACATATATATTATTTTTTTTTACTTCAAAGGTACTTTTATAAATAATGTAAATGTTTTGATATTATAAGACAGTATGATTTAAGTAAATAGGTACTATCAGTGTATGTGTTGTGATCCACTATCGTGGACCCCCATTTTCATTTCATGGACCCCCAAATTTGTTTTCGCTGACGTAGACCCCTTGCAGGTTGTTATAGACCTCTAGGGGTCGATATAGACCACTTTGGGAATCACTGATCTAGTGCGAGGCCTAACCACGCTCTACCGACTACCTTTCTCTATGCTCCTTAAAATTATTAACTCTTTCGTAGGCAGTTGTGTACGTAATACAGTCCTTTGTAATAACATAAAATGATCATACAATAAATTTAAATAGTTCATTGTCGTCATTGTTTTAGTCCGTATACACCCATTGCAAGGGAAAAGCCTCCCCCAAAGATATCTTTAAGGGGATATACTATAATCGCCACGCTTGGCAGGCTGGTTGGCGATCTGTGTGGTATTATGGTATACAGCGGACGCTGCGACGTAATCTCTGGAAACACTAATTGGGAAATATATACAGTCTGGGAATCGAACACGGGAGCTACGATCGACAAGTCTGAGTCTTTTATCACTGCGCTACCATTACCATACCATTACCATGCATATTATGAGAAATTAATTACGTTATATTAATAATGATACGTATTTAGAAACAGACAGTATTGTCCTTTGGAAGAAAAGATATGACATGACGCACACCCCTCAAAATGCAGTCAATAGAACATCGACAAACTGGTAAGTTTTCGCTGTTGCTCCAAGCTTTAGCTTTTTGACTCGTCCCTGTATGGAATCTAAAGCCTCGAGATATTACCCATACCACAGCTTAAAAAAAAGGTGGGATAAAAATTATAAATGTAGAAAAAATCACTACCCATGTCTTTGCGGATTAGTTAGACATCATTTTAGTTCTAGAATATATTAATATTTTTAAAATGTTTAACGACGATGTTTTGTAACGGAGAATTGCCCGCCAGTATTCTTTATGTATTGTATTATTCCATAAATACTTGTGCAGAAAAAAAAACCGACGTTAGAATTATTAGAGCATTCGAAAGCGTCTGTAAGGCCTGAACAACTAAGATGTATAGTAGACTGATTATGTGCGTTGAAAAGAGAGATTACTATCTGAGATATCTTATTCTCGCAATACGCACTAACTGTGGACGCATTCATACGCGGGCGAAGCAAACAGAGCGTAATATCTCCTTATCTATACTTACGTACGGTGTTACTTTACCACAGTGTAGCGAAGTTAGATGCACTATTTTAAACAATTTGAAAATTTATTACAAAAATTTTACAATAATATATTCGTTAAAACTACTGAGAATACAATGTGAATAGTAAAAAATACGATAATAAATACATTACCTAATTTATTACAATGTATTGTAACCATGAACGACTTGATGCCATTGCTATGTGTGAATCCATCGGCTGATATTATGAATGTAACCATTATCTACACATCTAAAGATAAATAGCTCACGTGATGGACCACAAACTTAATTACATTTTTACATTCTAATTTTAAAATAATGTTTCGTCATAGTTACGTAACATTATTAATATAAAACTATTTATTTCATATAATATGTATCAAGTTGCAGTAGCTTGGCGGTAGAGGGCTTGTTTTACGATCCTAAGTCGCGTGTTCGATTCCCGGGATACAATTGTACGTATCTGACTAATTGTTCATTGATTATAGGATTAGCATTGCCCACAAACAAGCTACTAGAGAATGGCCAATGACCTCTGCATACCATAATATACTCTACAATTGCCAACCAGCCTGCCAAACGTGGCGATTATGGTATATCACCCCATAGATGTCTTTGGGTGAGGGATAGCTTTTTATTGGGCGTCTAGGGGCAGAAACGTGCATTTTAGCTTTTTTAAAAATATCTTAAAATTATTTTGTTGACATAAAAAGTTGTTACAGTTTTGTCACCCATTTTCACTGCATTATATTAACCAAAATTGTTCACGTTAATTGTGTCGTATTGTCTAGTGGAATAAAAAAGACAATCGAATAAAAATGTCAAGAAATAGAACTTTGGGCACAAAATTTCGAATTTTTGACGTACGTACACTTTCTGCGAAGACAGTGAACAGTCATGCTTTACAAAAATTTGATTAATGTCATAGTTGTAACAGTCAAAATTTTGAAATTCGAATTTGATTCTAAAAGTAATAGAATCAAATTCGATTTCAAAATTTTGACTGTTTGTAGGAACGATTACTATATATCCAAAATATTTACACCCACAAAATCTACATTGGCTCCCCATTTTTGCATTTACATTATTATAAATATGACTTTTTGTATGAATGAGAAAAGAGATAAAGATTCTTTATACAAGGTGATTAGTTGTAACATAGCCTATATGTTACACCTTATCCAACAATCTATGATATGAATCTATGATACGAATTACTACATTATAAAAGTAATCATTGAACACTTGTTCTACACACACACACACACATATATATAATATATATGTATATATATATTTATATATTTATATTTATATTTGTGTGTGGGTGGGTGTGGGTGTATATGTAAATATATGTATATAATGTGTGTATGTATACATTTATGAATGTGTATATATTTATATCTATATCTATACATTGTATCTAATTTCTCGGGAAAAACATTAGTCTTTAACCCTATTTTCAATCAACTTATAAAGTATAAAGTAAGCACTCAGTATATATAGAGTGCGTGTTTTATATATATGTGTGTGTGTGTGTGTATTAAACAAGCACTAAAACGTTAAAGAGTTTAAAGTTTTTCCCGATAAAAAGGTACATTTACCGCTTAAGAAAGTAATGTCGATTTATGTTTAACGTAACTGATGTTTTTGTAAAACAGTTTCTCTGTAATATTTACTCTGTGGCACAATATTGCACGGTGGCAAGGCTGCCTGGTAGGCGAGCTTTTTACTTACCCTGACTCAGCTAATGCACGAGGTGTCGAGTTCGGAAAAGAAGTTAATAAGAGTCGTGTAAATGCAAAAATACATCGCATATCGGATTGCGGGCACGCGGCGCGAGGTATGCAATTTCGGCGTAACATCGTTGGCGATACGATCTCGTTGTTAATAATATTTATTACCGAAATTATTACCTATATCTCTTAGTCTTTTCCTAACTAAAGAAAGACTTAATTACATTCATTCTATTTTCATTTGTAAAAGGTCCATTTAAAAAATCTATTACAAGTTTCAAATGAGATTTGAATTTGGAATTTGTTATTTATTTACGCACAAAAATTAACATTGTCGTGTATTCTTACAATAAACACAATATTTTTAGATCACTCTTAAATTTATTACGGTTGAAATTTTTCACAGATAGCAATGACGACATCTATCAGGTCGATGAGTAATGAGAAATATATTTTAATAATTATTGTTATTGTAAAAAGGTCGAGATTTTTTTCAAAAGTATATGTCATCTTCTTTTTAAGTTTTTTCGTGTATATATATGTTTACGTTCTAGATTCATAATTTGATCTATTTATTTACTTAAAAGAATTATTAGAAAAATAGGAATGTTTTCATTTCGCTGAGGTATGTATCTGGTTTACTTTTTTAACATTAATCGTATGAATTCATTATTGGTGACCTAATAACTGATAGCATATACAATTTCTAACATCACTATGCACCATCTATGCACCACCATAACACAATGTTTGAAAAAATTATTAAATAAAAAAGACCTGTTACTTTTCGATAAAGAGTAGATGCATGAATATTTGTTTTGAGTGATCTTAGAGCTTCCCAAACATTTAAAGATATGTTCCAAGTTATGTTGCCAAGGAACCCCCAAAATCTTAGTCGGTAAAAAGGTTCAAGCTAAGTAGACAGATGACTTAGTTGAGGTCGCAGAAATCGAAGAATGTGGGCATCACATGATGAATCATCGTGTCGACCTTTGGGTCAGGCCTTGCAGTGGACATTTATCTTTGGAAAATAGTAGAAAAACAGTGGTTTAATATCTACTTTGTACCAACTAATATATAATTGAGTAAAACTTACAAATTTTATTGTTAATATGTATGAATTTTAGCTGTATTTACCCATAAGAGAAAATTGTGTAAGAAGAATTGTTAAAATTATAAAACGCTGTCGTGTCTCGCAGCTGGGAGAAAAAAAATCCGTATCAAATAGCGGCATCCCTCTCCCAACTGTCTGCGCTTATTAAAAGCGAAAAAAATATTGTAATAAAAACAATAGCGATACAAATTAGAATTATTAACAAAAAAATTTATCTACTTTAGTAATATTAGTTCGAATATCAAAACCTGAAAGTGCACATACCAGATAAGGATTTCAATAGATATTTAAGATGTATATACCGTTTTATAAAGAGCACAGAATCTATATTAATGGTAAAGTACTTTAAATAAAAATCTATGCGGAGGTTTATGTCCACCTGTATAGGTTCTATGGCTGAAATGTTTATGGCTATGTTAAATATATAGATTTAAAAATATATAAATCATTAAAATTGACATTAGATAATGAACGTTTGTTTAGGTTCCACGAAGATCGTTACATTAACATATCTGTTACTCCAGCAACGGGAATCGAATCCGAGACTCCGTAGTTTCTAGCGTACACGTGAGAAAAATCACAGAGCGTTAACTAGGATACCTAGCATCTCGTCACGCTTTCTGCTCTCAAACGTGTGCGTTAGGTAGAAATCTAGATCTATTATCTTACTTATATAAGTATTTTATTGTAGACGCTAGATTGTACCAAGGAAAACTACTTGAATAACGGAAAATTAAAACTTGGGTGGAAGTGAAATAATCATTATAATTGGATGTCATGTCGAAACGATCTGCTTAATATATTATACTAGCTGATCCCGCAAACGTTGTTTTGCAAAAAAATTAGTTTTTAATTAACAAATGTAAGATAAGGGTTGATCGTAGAGGGGTGAAAATTTAGGTTTGTATGTATTTTTGTATGCTGTATCATAATAAAATAAAAAACAAAAAATTGTCTAAAAAAATTAAAAATAAAATTTAGGGGTGGACCACCCTTATCACTTAGGGGTATGGAAAATAGATAGTAGCCGATTCTCAGACATACTGAATACGCATGTAAAATTTGGTAAAAATCGGTCAAGCCGTTTCGGAGGAGTTCAAGTTCGAACACCGTGACACGAGAATTTTATATTATATTAGAAGATATAACTTATATAACATCATGAATCAAGATTTCAATCGATATTGAGGTGGATACGACATAGGCGTTTGATCTAATTTTCGTCTTATCGATGTTCAAGTTAAAGTCCACCGGTTCCAAAACCTGCTTGAGGTCTTGAAGAATCACGCTGAGATATTTCAATTATATATGTAGATAAGAATAATCAACATCTATATGTTCAAATAGGATTCATTTGGAGTCCTTTCTCGTTCAACGGGATTTATTTTTTCTGTGTGGTGAGTAGTGTTTTGTTTTATTATAAATGACGCGGTGTCCTGTTCGTGTGACAGGTAAAGTGGTCGCTGGTACTGTGTGGTTAGTGCTTGCATTGATGTGAGTGTCTGCAGCGGGGTTGAGCAGTGGAAATCCTTAATTTAATATACAAAGTAAGAATTATGCACGATGGGGAATCGAACCCGCGATACCCGTGTAAGGTCTCTTTCGCTAGGCTACCACTGCTCAATGATTAAACATAAATTTTGCACACAGATATTTGTCTAAGTGCTGTGTGAGAAAAATGCGACGTAATTTGAGGTAATTCCCCGATTATATCATATGACTTCCTACCGCCCACCCAGAGTGCAAGTGGAGATATGTGACGGTCATCGGATCCATGAACAACGCGGCTTCCGTTCCCATATCGAGTTGCAACACCCGGTCGTGCACTTCTGCGGTTAAAATCTACACTCGCACGCCGCCCTTCAGTACATTTCATTATACAACGCGATCTTTATTGTTCAACTGTGCACGGGAATGTCGACCTTATGTGTTATTAATCAGAAATTAATATTGATTTTATTAACTTTATACTTATTTATTCATACCAGCTAAAGGAAATAAATAGCTCCAATAATTTGGCAATACTTTTAAACTGAACTCATATGAAGAACCTGACCCAAGCTGTCAAAATTTTGTATCAATCAAAACCAAAAAAAACCCGTGTTACAAATACATATTGAAATTATAAAACTGTTTATGGAAGCAACCATTGTTTATTATTAAGACATTATATTTTGATAGTACGGGTCTGTGAGATCAGATAAATTAAATAAAAAAAAGTATGGCAAAACATCCGGTCAACAATAAGGCTGTTGAAATTTGTTGATGCGAGTCGTAATTTAGAATTCTACATTCTACACTCTTTATTTAACACGTAAGATCAGAAAGAAATTAGAGTTATAATAGCGTAATATAAGTACAATTGTACGATTAACAATTGTACAATAAGTACGATTGGATAAAGTGGCGATCTTTAAACGAGGCCTATGCCTTGTAGTGGGCGTCCATCCGCAGAAAAGAAGTAAAATGAAGATTCCTCTATCTCTATCTCATTCCGGAAGAAAACAAATTCAAAACACAAAAGTCATTGAAATTCATTCATCCGTTTCTAGGTTAAATAGTGTAACTAACACTGTGTCATATATAAAAATATGTTAGACTTTTCCTCCTTCACAATTTATATGAATTCTCATAACCTTTACATACATACATATGTAGGTGGCATTTTGTTCTATGATTTGTACACACGACTTTATATATAGTACTAATATAAAATATATTGAAATACATATTTATAAAAACTGAAATTTATAAAAGTTACTTTATATTTGAACACCTTTATGCGTGATAATAAATACATTATCCAATATAACGTAAGATGCACCCGTATTACCTTATATTTAATCTGAGATTAAAGTGACTCTCACACGGGCGTTGAGTAGGTCGACCGACGAGAAATGGGTTAGGTGCTTTCAAATTTCGCTGACAAAGATACTAAAGATCTTTCTTTGTTTAAAGAATGATATAGTAAAAACTCAATGGTGCCCAGTCTAAGCGAATCTTGGCAAGCGTGAAATAAAAAAAAAATTATCTATGGCATTTCAAAGTCACTTCAGTGAATGACATTTTAAAAATAGAAATACAAAAGACGGTTACGGAAATCTGACATATTTACTTGAAAATGTTTGGGTGGTTCTCAAAAGACAATCGATATATATATGGCAAAAACATATACACTTATTATACATATAAAAACTTATTATTGTTTACTGTCTGTCCTTGCAGATATTGAACTGTGAGAAGTCAAGGCCTGTCGAAAAAAAAGTTATATATTTCACAATGATCTATGTATGAAAGATGATTGAAAATAGATGTAAAAAACTTCAAAGATTTTCGCCGACAAATGAGCTAGTGAATGTCACTCACACCTTTCAAACTTATACACCTATAATCAATCACCCTGTGTGTATGTGACTTCCTCACTACACTAACACATGTAACTACTATATTTGTGAACAAAAGAACAGCGACAATTCACGTTTCATTAAGTAAGAAAAAGACCAATATTTAGCCATTTCCGCACATGCAGTAGCAGTCGTGCAACAAAGTGCACCGCCCGCTAGCTGATAAATGCGTATGCGGCAAGCAATGCGAATCACCCAACTGCCACCGCCAAATCGCTCAACACGTGTTTTCCCCCTCCATGGGGCATCTTCAGGAGTTATGTTACACCGATTAGTGCCAAATACAGAGTGACATTCGGAAGTGGTACATATTGGTCCTTTTCTTACTTAGGTTGGACTTCCGCAAGGCAACGCCTGATTCCATTAAACACTTTTCATTATCCCTGCAGTGGAAGGATATCATATGTAAAATTTCCACACCAAATACCGTCCAATACTGGACTGAAATGCTAATAATTTCATTATCATTCTAGCTCTAGGACATCTACTGAATGTCTATGTTTATTACCTTTATAGTATATTGTTATGCGATGGACTGAAGTCTTCGTTAAAGTTGCCAGTTCCATATGAAATCCAGATGTGGACGTCCCAAGCCGATAGAAAATATTTTCTTTCGTTGTATTTACCAGGTAATTACGAAAATCATAAAAGAGAAGGTAATCAGCAGGGGTCATGACCCTCAGCAATGAGGAATTATACTCGACTAAGGAGTGTTACATCGTAGATATACTGTAACAAAGTTGGTAGCATACTTTCACACGGGTGACGTCACGTGCGTGGGCATGTTTGGCAATCGATTCCGTAATAACCACATATACATTCAAATATTATTTACCGTGTTTACTTCACACTCATCTTTAAATTTTATTGTTTTTACATTTGCTTTACGGCGCAAAACGTAAACTAAAATACATATAAACACATTTCTTATGTAATTTTTAATAGCTTATATACGATTATTTTCGAATTTTTTTACATACTATGACTTTTAAAATAAAAGTATAGCTTTCTAGTTAAATATTAAACAAACTTTTCTCCTGTGCCCATAAAACGAGGCAGTATATTAGGCACAGGATGGGCACATTATTTTATCTGTCCACGATGATCCTATCTTCATTTAAATAGTAAATCTTTCTATTGGCAATGTTTACGCGTTTATATTAAGATCGCATATAATGTTCAAAAAGTTCCTATAGCTGCAAATAAAAATAAATGTTTGAAAGCGTTCATGGGCAAATACCCTTAGGTAAATGATTTAACAGAAGATAAAACATCATGAATGTGTTTTTACATCATGTGCCAAGCCATTTCAATCTTTATTAGATATGTTATTTTATAACCTTTCTAAAATATATAACCTCGCTGTGTTTATTTTGCTTGTTCTTGTCAGATCTAAGGGAATTTATCATCCGAAAATACGGTAGACTTATTTTGACTTTAATAAGAGATGAAGTCCATCCTAAGCAACAATTTACTTGTTATATTTGTTACATGGAAATCATCACTGTCATCATCATTTCAGCCATGGGACGTCCAGACCTCCTTCAAAGATATCGCTGGGTGGATTTACAACTTTTTACCTAAGACACCATGTGGCAATAAACATGAAAAATCTAAAAGACATCGTGTTATTAGAGAGGATATCAACTAGATATTAATCCTTTCAAACTATGCTCTTTGATATTCTTCTCATAACTTACATTAGAATTTTTAAAAGTGGAAAACGAAATAAATAGCATAGATATTTTACATTCCAAGATATATTTTCGTTGTTTCAGCCCATAAACGCACGATCCCAAGCCCGAGGCTTGAAAAATTACAATAAATATAATGACTATTGAAATTGCGCAATTGATATTTCGCTTTAAACTACGCTGTTCCTTAATTCTGATGCAACAGATTTGTATTGTGTGTTTGGCACTAATCGGTGTAACATAACACCTGAAGATGCTCCGTGGTAGGGTAAAACACGTGTTGAGTGATTTAACGGTGGTAGTTGTGTAATTCGCAATGTTTGCCGCATACGCATTTATCAGCGGGCTGGCGGGCGGTGCACTTTGTTGCACGACTACCACTGCATGTGCGAAAATAGCTAAATATTGGTCCTTTTCTTACTTAAGATGGACTTCCGCAAAATAACGCCTGATTCCATTAAAGACTTGTATTGTTTATTCTTAATCATATTTACTTTCCAATCCATATGAAAAATACTTATGAGGGGATATACCATAATCGCCAGGCTAGGCAGACGGATTGGCGATCGCATTGCGGTATTATGGGACGCAGAGGACGCTGGTTCCCATGCTCTGGAAACTTGTTTATGATCCGTGACAATTCTATGTAATTAATGCACAAAGTGTGATAATGTACTTTTTCCCGGGAATTGAATTTGCGACCTACGATCCCAAGTCTCAGTTTTCTATCCCACTGCTCATCTTATCATCAGGACTTTCACGGCTGGACATAAATCTCCTTCATATATTTCCAGTAGGACCGGTTGAAAGCCTTCCAGGGTCTTTTAATGACCTTAACGAGGTTATCTGTCCACTCTGCAGGTGGATGTCCGGCGCTGGGCTTTCCTGAGAACCTTAAGGTACCAGCGACCATCTGTTCTGCACGATATGTGGTTGAAACACTGCCAATTCAACTTGCTAGTACACTATGTAACCTTCATTCATATTTTTTTTATATTTTTACATATTTATTTGGTTTTGAGTTTGTGAATGAATCAAGTCCCTCTCAGCCGGGTCCAACCGCGGTCCAATCTATTTTTCTCGAGTGCCCTCTGGCGGAGACCACCTGTAGTGATTTTAATTAACAATTGGCCCTCTATTCGCGGCGCTGGCGGGGTTTCACGCTAGGTGGCCACCCCGCATCTACTTTTTGCTCGCATTATCGAATTGTCTTGGATGCTCCGGCTCCGGGATCACGAGCAAAAAGGAGAACGCACTTTCGACTTTGCATTCACATGAATATTAAAATACATGTGATTATATATGTACATATATTAACTATTCTATTTATATTTTTTTTTCAAATAGCTAATAAAGCTTCGCAATTTTTACTATTTCATATACTTTATATATACGTATTTGTATATATGTATATACATATATTAAAATATATTACTTATGTAGTGTATGTATGTTGTTAAACTTATGATATATTTATTATAAGTACGGGTAACCCTCTTACAACACGGTAGTTAAATTATAAACCTAGAATTGACCGTGTCATTTAACCTAGAGCTAATTCAAAAATGATGGTTACTTTACAAATACTTATTAAAATTCATAGTTTTTTTTATTCCAAATATTTTTTTATTTCTATTTTTTTTGTCATTTCTAATTATTATAAATACAACAGCGTAATTTTTGTGAAATTACATGTAAAACAAAGTAAAAAGAATTTTTTTTAAAAGAAATTTCTGAAGTTTCTTCTGCCACTTCTTTGCCAACGCATTCCAAAGTTTGAGCCGAGAGTTTGGAATGTCTGGGCCACCATTGAGTCAAAATTTTAAACAGGTCTTAGCCTTAGAAGAGGTCTATCGAGAGGTCCGTAACTCCATGGAAAATCCGTCTAAGTGCTCTACGAACTAGGCAGCCATGATGCAGAGAAGCCTCGAACTTCGCAACCATAAAATAAGTTAAGGCTGAACGACATCTGCGGCTTGTTCCATCGAACGCAAGGAAATTGCAGGTCATATGGTCTCTGGTGAAAATATAAAATAAATACATAAATGTATCTTTCCTAGAAATAGAATGTTTGCCATGTTTGAATATTAATTTATGTGTTTTATGAAATATATTTAAATTTTAATCGTTCAGTGTGTACGCGCCCTTAGTTGTAAACACTTTGTTTTGTATGCGCAATGTCTGCTCATGCCCTGAGGGTGCCGGAGTCTTTTACAAATAGCAGTGGGTAGGTAATGCGTTTGTAATTTGACGTATATTTCATTTCCAACCCTTCGCTTATCCTAATGGAGTGACAATCATATCACATACGAACGGGTTTGTACATAGGTTCTTATATTTTAGCAGATTGCTTTTCATTTATATGCTTGATTATTAGCAACTAAATCACGACGTACATTTTTTAACCTTTATAGACCTATGTCTTGCCTGATCTTAAGCAATGACGAGGTTTAAGACTGCATGCTTGTCTAGACTAAACATATTCACTTTAGTCTTGAAAACTCCTGAGTTATAACTGGCTGGAAACAATTATGCCGGTAAGTTGTTCTACTCCTTGGCTATTGACACTATAAAAGTATTAGCAAAACTTTTAGTGTGGGTGAAAGGAATTTCAACCGTGTACGGATGTCGTGAATCCGTGTATCTTGTTGTTAGATTGAAAAAAGGAGATGTGGGAATTATTTAGTGTAATTCCGCTGCTCACTCTTCAAAATGCAATCTGTAGAATACGGAAAAAACTGGCAACGTTTCGCAGTTGCTAAACATGATAAGAACGATTATTCGTAATTTTAAAACACGGTATTAATCTTTTTTTTTAATATAAAACCAGTTACATTGCTCTTTCAGTCAACTGTCACAGCGTATGTAAAGTTCTAAATTGTATTGATTTCGGTAGATGGAAAGCCAGATATCAAATGAGAATTTCGCATAACATTTATATAGGGTTGTATGTATTTTTGTATGCTGTATCATAAAAATATAAAAAAAAATTTAGGGATGCCCCACCCTTAACATTTAGGGGGATGAAAAATAGATGTTGTCCGATTCTCCACCCTGGCCGATATGCACGCTAAGATTCACGAAAATCGGTCGAACCGTTTCGTAGGAGTTCAATCACGCACACCGTGACACGAAAATTTTATATATGAGATATCTTGTATATTATTATGTACTACGTACATATGTGAGTCATAAAATATTTAGATTTGTAATATAGATCGACGTGTAGAAGAGCAACGAAAATCAAAAATATATGACGTAAGGCATAAATTATAACCTCCTCCCTGCCTCATACTATGTTACTCCATCTTTACCGGTCTTCAACTGTGTATTACCGTGTACTGTGTATTTTGAGCGCGGTTTAGACAGCGCGCCATTTCATCAGACGGGTGTAAAAGTTGACGATCGTGTATAAAACTTCCCGGTGACAACCGTTGTACTGTGTTCAGAGTGCGTGCGGTTCGCCTAGCGTGTCGAAGCCGGTCCGTGTTGCCATAATTAAAAGCCTCTTCCGCGACTAATTGTGCATTGTGTTGCACAGTTTATTCAACTACTTGCAAACTTTTTTTAACACCTAGAATTGTGTGGTATAGAGGCTTTTGTCCGCTTGTGTAAGTCTTTAATGAGAAAACAATTGTTATGTAAATTAAGTACCACTGGTATATGATTAATGTTATTAGAATTATAATCTTTGCTAATGTTCCAAAGTCTAGGATTTAATCATAGCGGCAAAACTTGGTGGACAAGGTAGACAAAACTTTTCCTTGTGTCGCTTGGCTAGTTGTCGGTGTCGAGGACCGCTTCTTTCTGTGAGACCGTCCTGGTCCCAGGGGCCTTAAACTCCCGAGGCGGACGATGACTCGACATGGTAACAAACAACGTGATATTACAACATTACCAGATATTGATAATACGAAGATAGAGATAGAGAATAAGAGAGACTACGGCACATTGCGAACGTAACTACCGGATATTTAATGGAATCAGGCGTTACCTTGCGCAAGTCCATCCTAAGTATTATTCGCATTGTTTGCCGCATACGCATTTATCAGCGGGCTAGCGGGCGGTGCACTTTGTTGCACGACTACCACTGCATGTGCGGAAGTGGCTAAATATCGATCCTTTTCTTACGTAGCTACCAGAGCCTATGCCCAAAGGACGGTCGTAGAAGGAGTTTAGTGTGTAGTCTTACATAATATTGTACTCACTAAAAGATCAAACCAAAAAAGGCGGAAAAGAATCGATACATCCGAAACTCTAGAATTTGCCACATGGAGATACAAATAAAATATAGATAAATAAAAACATCAAGAAAAAACCGATATTAATACAATGGCGCGTTACGAGTTGAATGCCAGTTTTTGTTATAGGAAAGAACAGAGGAGAGCAACATCGCTTCTTTAACAGAACTAGAGAAAAGCCGTAAGTAGTGCAGTAAAAGACAACAAAACGCAACAATAGAAACAAAATTAGGCAGTGAATAAATTATTTAAAAAATTGTCCACGCGTACCCAAGATAGGGGAATGTGGGAAAGGCCTCCAATAACGGAAGCCATAAAAAAATAACTTGTATAATCAACGGTTGAATCGATAGTTTTTTTTTCCATGAAAGTATTTTTAAATTTAAATTACCGTCAATTGGGCAATATGTCGATGTTTATTAAAATAAACGTAAAGCAAATGTTCCATCATCACAGAGGGTGGGCTATATAAACATTACAAGACCGAATACAATGTACCTGTTGCTACAATATGAGCATTTATTGTAGCATTTATTGTTCTTGTGCACGTAATGATATGCATGTCACAAAATCTAAGTTTGATTGAAACTAAAATTAAGTTGAACATAAAAGCCTTTCTTATTCTTAGCCAACAAAGAATACAGTTTATTTTTTTTTATGAACACTCAATAATAATATAGTAGTTATAGAACTCGCCTTATAGATTCCTTTACACATTAAAATGTTATTATTTTTATTTGATAAACTATTTAAATTGATCGCATGCTAATTCAAAGGCATTTAGTAGTGAATTTATTGTTACACTTTCTGATGAGAAAGATTTTTAATCCACAATAGATAACAGTAGTAATAATATTTCTGAATTGAACTCTTGGGATATGAAGACCAGCCGAAGGAGAGCCACTGTTACGTCTTTACGGCCAGTATGATCCGGGGAAAGTTTCTGGGCTTAACTCCCCTGTATCCCATTCCTAAACAATCTTTCTGACACTACGAACAGGCGACATGCTAATCGGGCCCAAGGCTACCCACATCTCCCGATTCGTTAGCCCTTGTGGGAGTTTTAATCATTTTTTAAATTAGGAGAGAAATCTTCAAAGACTACCTTTTTATCCCTCTTAACCTTTAAGCCTAGAAGAAATGTAGTATGAAAGAGAGACAATAGACTGAAAGAGAATAGTATGAAAGAAGAGTAAGAAAATAAAAATGTCATGTGAAAAAATTTAATTGTTAACCAAGTCCCTGTTCCATAATAAATAGGGGTACGAGAATAAAAAATAAAAAAAACCTTTAAGCCTGTGAGATATAGTGGTCCTTTACTGGACCTCCTACATAGATTTCCAATAAGAGCGATCAGAAGCGGCTTTTATTTTGTGTTTTTACCGACTTTACAAAGGCATCTGTCCACCTAGTGGATGAGACGTGTTACGCTGAGGTCGCCCAGTGAAACTGTATGTAGTTTATTTCCAGTTTATCTTACCACTGTTTGTGTGAAGCGGTGATGTAATAAACTTTAAAAATAGAAATATAATATACGTACACTACTCAGTTTATATACGAAAAATTGACAAAGAATGCGTTCATGTAATACAGAGTTCCCCAAACTTTTTTGTGTCGTAGACCCCTTGCCATGTTTTTCCATGTTGGGTACACCCTCTACTTACCTGATATTGATTTCCTGTAAATTTCTAACTGTAGTGAAGTTTAGTTAAAAACTTAAAGTAAAAACACATGTTAATTTATACATTTATTGATTAAACTTAAATTAAAACTACTCAAAATAAAATTTTGTATCTGTTATGTAAAATATACGTAACATATTAATAATTTTTAACTTCATAGGTACTTTTATAAATATTGTAAATGTTTTGATATTATAAGATAGTATGATGTAAGTAAATAGGTACTATCAGTGTATGTGTTGAGATCCACTATCGTGGACTCCCATTTTCATTTCATGGACTCTCAATTTTTTTTGCTGACGTAGACCCCTTGCAGGTTATTATAGACCCCTAGGGGTCGATATAGACCACTTTGGGAATCACTGATGTAATATCATGCTAACTACCGTCTTATATTAGTAGATTACTTTTAACTATTAAAGCAATATACAAAACATGGTTCAAGGTTAAACTTTTGGTCAACCGGCGCTTGTCAGTGGAGCAATTACGTCAGCTTTGATTTTAATTCATCGATTGGAAGTGAACTCGACTTGTTAGATCTATTTCTGTTGACAGCTTGTTTTGTATACAATGTTTACACCTTTTTTAAAGACTTCTGTAAACATTTATTGATGTTTTAACATTGTTTACCGTATCTTTTGTTACGTACGTAATATGTTACCTATCGTATCTTGATTTAATTTATGTGTAAAAATAAATAAAATATATATTTTACAGTTATTTATGTGGTGTATACAATGACATTATATTTTTATTAATTAAATTTATATCATCTGTTGGTAACCAACGGATTTAATAAATTAGCTAATAAAGTAACTTATTATGTTTATTTAAATTAAATTTGGAATTCCAAGTTGTATGAATAATTTATTAACATCTAATAACTGTATGTGATGAATTTATGTGTATATATTTATAAAAATGTAAATTAATATTTAAATTTGTAAAACTATGATATTCAACGGAACGCTGTGGAATTTTGACGCCATATTGTTTTTATAATATATAATTAATTTTAGTGTCTTTAACTTAAAAATCTTTCAGTTTTTCTGGTGAATATTCTGGACATACCAAATAATCTGCCTGGTGGAATATAAAAAATGTGATATTGCCATCCTCAAAAACCCCCTCCAATATGGTGAAATAGAAATACATAGCGGCCGGAATCGAGGCTTCTACGAAGGCTCGAGTTTCGCTGCCTTAAAAGAGGTCCTAGACAAGAGACCGTCTATGCCCTACCCCCTCGAACCTGCGGAATCTACAAATGCCATATGGACAACAGTAAAATTCCAGTCAGGAAAAAAACTCATATAGAGACATTTCTAGGGGTTCACATTTCAGTTTTAAATTCCATTAAGTTCGTTCTGTATGAGTTTAATGTTTGCCAGCGATGGAATTCTTGCGTATATCTACCTTGTTATATTGTTGAATTACAATAGTATCGTCGACAGACAAAGAGAATAGAATCAGTCAAAGATGGGAGCCCTGTGGCACACCAGATTCTGCGCTGTGTATTCGTGATATGTAACCGCCATTAAAGTTAGTGTGTTTATTAATGACTTTAGTGTTGTTTAACCCTTTCCATTCCAAGGCTGTTCCAAGGCTGGATGTAGCATCGATAAAATTTAATTGATTATAGTATCTTGCGATTCTAGAACATGTTTCATACATTCGTGATTCAAACATTTTAGTTACAAAAATCTTTCCTGTTTTAAAATTTTCCGCACAAAGAAGTATTACACCATGTCGAGTATCACTCGACAGTGGAGCTTGTGGAACCAAATCACTCGACATTGGAGTGGAAAGGGTTATGTGTAATATGAATTATTAACGCTTAACACCAATTTATTACAAGAAAAGACACATTAAAGCTAAGACAGTACGGCAGATTAATTCTCGCACCCTCGAAGGTTTGAGATTAAATTCAGGTAGCATTTCAAGTATAACATTTGACTAATCTGCACTATACCCACGCGGTGAACTACTTTTCGGACCCACTTAAAGGGATGAACCTTGTCTTAGATATGGCAGTATTACAAAACATATCTCCAATCTGCACTAAGTCCGCCTGTATTCCATCATAAATAAGGCTTGTGTCCTAGCTACATTAAAAGGCTTACAACATGTTTTACATCGAAATCCATAATAGCACTGTATTGTCCGAGATATACCGTATTACTCCACGAGGTGAATGACCTACTAACGTTTAATTTTTTAATAATTATAGTCACTAATTATGTGCTATTAAAGTCCATTTTTGAAAAAAAAAACACTTGCTGTGAATAGACAATAATTTAAGACACAAACATGGTCGACGACCGATAAATAATAAGCTCTACGACTAAGTACAAATAACTATTCAAGTAATTGACAGCGCTAAGAGAAGCCTTGTCCGTTTCAGTAAACATAATGTTAAGGTTTATACACGCAAATTAGCACTTTTATCCAGTTATTTAATTGTATATATCTCAAGCAATTTTCACCATAAAAAACTATAACAAACTATGCAAGTTAGGACGACAATCGTATAAATACTAATTCGTATATCGTTATCATAGCTCTATGTAAACATGAGTTAGATTGTCAGTCTTATATACATGTTTATTTGAATTAATTTGACAGTTGGAATGGTTGAAGGAATTTGAAACAAAGTCGATTCTTTTGACGTGAGTTTATTGAAATAGAAAGTAATATTAGTATAGTTTTCATCGTCAATTCAGCCGTAGAACTACATATATGTATGTATGTATATATATATATATATATATATGTATACATATATACTACATACATATATATCTATGTATATATATATATATATATATATATATATATATATATATATATAACGAGGTCGTCATACCTTACGTTTGCCGTTCCATGATCTCCACTCACGAACTTTACCTTTCCAGAAGCCATCTGCTCTGCGTATTGTATCGCCTGACCAATTGCTTCTTCAACTTGCTGATTCGCTAGTCTAATCCGATCTCAATCCTGACTCGATCTCGTAGAGAAATTGTGATCGTAACCTTCTTCATAGCTAGTTAAGTGACTGTCAGCTTGTCAATGAGGCCAATGACGACAGAGAGATTCACATGAACCATAACATAAAGTGTTTATCAAAGTGATGCCTACGCCCCAAAGGTGGGCAATTTAACTGTCAAGGAGGGCAATTCTAAAGTCGACTTATTACGAGTTTAACTATATTGAATTAATATAAACATTATGTATACACAGGGGACATAAGAATTTTAGAAAGGCTCCGGTAGGGTATGGCAAGAAACGGTCGGAAAATACTGACTTAGAAGTGTATTATACACCAATTCCTCACTTTGCGTCGTGGTTACGTTCCAAAACACGACGCAAATTGAGACGCTGCAAAGATTAGATTTTCTATAGAAAACCATGTAAAGATCGAAGATAGGTTCTAGGGTCACGAAAATACTACTTTTTAAAAAGAAAATTGAACAAAGTATACATTTAAAAAATAATATAACTCTGCAATGAAATAAATTGGAATTATATTACCATATCACACGTAAAAAATTATAAATTTATTATTCTCTTTAAAAAAAAGTACAACACACTACGTAATTCAAACTGAACTCTAAAATTAGCAATAACAAAGTGAAAATAAAACTGTATTAAAATTGCGTCGATTTTTAGTCTGAAAGGGAATCCCCGAGTTTTGATGGCATGGCGCAATTAGAAACAAAAGTGTTGCTATCTTTTAGAAAATTTAAAAAAAAATTAGACTCGAACCGAAAACAAACTTGAACCGAAAACAACCTCGAAAATTTAACAACGCACTGTGCAAATTAGTACCAAGCAGCGACGCAACTTCGAAAAATAAGCAAAACGAAACGACGCAAAGCGAGGTATTGGTGTACTTCATCTTGGCATCCGCTGGGTATTGTGAGTTACTTTTGCTCGTATACAGATCTGCTCATCCCTGATTAGATCTAATGTCGTGAAGTCCCGAAATAAGATGCCTACTTGTTATATAACCACGGTAGGAAGAATGCTGTTGTTAGAACAGATGTCCTAATGATGAATGTGACAGTTATTGGTGTATTTTCCCGAAGGCTTGCCTAATTGAAATAAAATAAATGCGATAAGTCGCTGGACGCGGGCAGTGCAAGAGCGGTCATCTTGACGATCTTTGGAATTGCAGTGGTTGTCCCTCGGCTGAAAAGATGACGAAAATCAAAATAAATTACGCATCGAAATGTACTATTTGTTATTTGAAAAAAAAATTGTTGAGACAAACAAAAGAAAATAAACATACTGTATTAATGTAACAAAAGAACTCATGAACGTTTCTTTTGAAATTAATTCAAGGTAAACACGGCGCCCGCATTCATTACATTTATGAAGTAATGAGGAATTTATTCTTACCTTAGCAAGTAATCTAGATATGATCGTATGATCTAATACATTTATAATGGTTAAGGAATATTTGTTTATTCAATAACCGTGGCATTGTAACCTTCTTTTAACACAAACTTATTAGTAAAGAGTGCAGATAGAAAGATCTTATGTAACTTTTTTTTATTGTAGTTTAGATATTTCGGTTATTGTGGTAGCAAAGCGGTAAGGAATGTAACTTGCGATCGTAGGTAGCGGATTCGATTCCCAGAACCCGTCTCAAGTATGGCTCACAGTTTGTGCATTATTTATATAAGATTTCCAATATTCGCAAACGAGTTTCCAGAAGATGGACAGTATTGTCCTCTGCGTACCATAATAGCACATACTGCAATCGCCAACCCGCCTGCCAAGCGAGGCGATTCTGGTGTAACCTTCTATAGATATGCGTGAGGCGTCTATGGCCTGAAACGACGACAGTGCTGTCGGTCCTGATGTGGAAGGGGTCACAAATCTCAGCAATAAGGATTACGGAGCATGAAAGATATAATACAACAAAATAAGGCACCGCATGCTGTGCTACAAAATCATGTAATACAACATCAGGCAAAACAAAATAACTTTTATAATTTGCTCTTAAAGTTTACAATTAGCTTAGCTGTTAAGTACAAAATAAGCAGTAATTTAAGCCTGTGGTATGTAGGCCGTAGTTTCAACATGAGTCTACCATATCACAAAGTTAGCGAATTTAGCATTTTGAATAAAATTCCAACGTTTTCAAAAACTAGCGGCGTCATGAATTTAAAATTAGATTTATGTGTCAATTTGATTGTTCACGGTTTTCTATTCAAGTCATCATTTTTAACAAACGTGTGTGAATTTTAATTTGACGGTGCTTATATGAATGCGCACGGAATATCTCTTTCAAATTGTAATTAAAAATATCTTTAATCAGGTAAGCATTCATATACACAGTTTGAATCGACAATTATTTTTAACATCATAAAAATGGAATCAGGCGTTACATTGCGGAAGTCCATCCTAAGTAAAAAAGGTCCAATATTTAGCCACTTCCGCACATGCAGTGGTAGTCGTGCAACAAAGTGCACCGCCCGCCAGCCCGCTGATAAATGCGTATGCGGCAAACAATGCGAATTACACAACTGCCACCGTCAAATCACTGCACACGTGTTTCTCCCTTCCACGGGGCATCTTCAGGAGTTATGTTACACCGATTAGTGCAAAACACAGAGTCAGTAACATCATAAAAAGGTAGTCAATGCAGTAAATTCATAAGCTACCACTGGCTCCGAATGCTAATATGCCAAATGATTCTGCAAGAAACTAGACAGCTGGTCTTTTTAGATGATATTTAACAATGTTTGATTTATATACATTATAAAATGAACCTTACAAATTAAGTTTCACTAATTTCGCACAGCCAAAAACTCTTGAATACTCTAATAAGTGTTAAATAATAATCAATATCTATTATAATTTTTTTGTTTGTCTTATTTTCACCTTTTATCAAACCAGATCAGATCTCTTACTGAGGGTCTCATTGGCAAATTTACACGCACTTAACATACATACATACACACACACACACACACACACATATATATGTGTATATTTTTATTTATATACACATATATATATATATATATATATATATATATATATATATATATATATAAAAATATTCAAGTGACAAAAGTTATATCACTATGCAGCTTTATTGTGTAAATGTATCGAACGTATAATTTTAAATTGAATAAATTCTGTTATTTTTTTTAAATTCAGATGTAAACATCTGAATTAAAAAAATAACAGAATTGTAAACAATTCGTTTCAGTAATTTGATGTTTCCCTAAGTAATGGTTTACGTAACAGAGGGTAAAAAATCGCGGTTGCTTTTAATATAGGGATACCACAATATCCCACGGAGCCAGTGATGGGTGGTCGAGCGTAGCAAACGAATAGACCTCTAGAGAGCGATTGTCCAATCTTTCTCAGACCAGTTTAGATTATTGTTTAATTTGCATTGCTTAAGCAACTAGGCTATTGAGACATTATCTTGTCCCAAATTGGGTGAAGTATCCGCTCAGCAAATAGAGATTTTGAATTAAAAAAATAAACTAACAAATATTAATCGAAATATGAAAATTACGTGATATGTTTTAATATTTAAAATCGATTTTGATATAGATTTTTGAACAATTACGTCGTATTTTAAATAGATATTATAAGAAAATTAGATGATGATTATTTAGTAAAAAACTGTATGCGGTTAATTTTTTTGTTTATTTATATTGCAGAAATATGCAAAGAGTAACAGATAAGGCAGATATATTAAAGGAATATTTTAAAGCAGCGATCTATTAATTATTTAAACTGTCTATAACAATATTAACATTTATGAATATTTATTTATTACCGTAATTAAATAATAAAATGAAAGAAAAATGGTTTGAACTAAATAAAATAAATATCATTAATTTAATAAAGAAAACTAAAAAGCTAATTCCGATACCGGGAATCGAACCCGAGCCTCCTGGGTGAGAGCCAGGTATCCTAGCCACTAGACCATATCGGATATTGCTAATAGGGTTGAAATATTTATTCTATTGCTTAATTTTACCAAAAATATTAATAATTATAGCAATAAAAACTTAAAACAACTGTTTTCAATCCAACTGTAAATATATATATATATATATATATGTAACATGATCACTCAAATTTTTTTAATGATTTATTTTTCTGTATGTAACAGGCCTGGAATTTCTAGCAGTAAAATGTCTACAGGGACAGATGGTAAACAATAACTGTTTTTAATATGTAATAATCCTTTTTTTAACGTTTTTTCTTACTTTATTGTGATTACGATATTCATCACTTCTGAAACAATTTATTCTTCGATAAGACGCCACATACATTAATTGACCGCAAATGACTTATACAATCATCATTTAAAGCTTTTATACCTATTTTTAATCATCCCGTTTATGTTACAAATCTATGAAATCAATATCTTTAAGTCATCGATGCGGTTAAAATTGTTTTCGGTTCAATTTAGACCGCACGCTGAATGATGTTACACGGGTTATTTTAGTTAATGGGTGACCGGTTCACATTTACTATGTAGGACGTGTATTTATAACAACATATATAATAGATTTGTGCCACACGTAACCCTTTACCGAGAAGCGATATTAATATCACCGCGGGAAATATGTTTAACTATATATACATCTTTAGAGATGTCCCATAAATCAACGTCAAATCGATAACCAACCAGTTTTATTGGAAAAAAAGCCTGGTCGTATATCGCAGGGGTCGCCAACCCTCTGTCATACCAAATAGAAACGTTACTTGTATTTCTTCCGACACTTCTACTCTCCCTGCATACATTTTCAGAAATGGTGGTTGCTTCCCCATCAGGCGCCCTGATGTCGGAAACCTAAGCGAGTTTTATCGAGGAGTGACAGCCTAACTCGAGGTCCCATCATGGGGTCTCATGAACCTAGACTCTCCATGGAAGATCTAAGAGCTAGGCGGATGTTCCAGGGAGTGACGTTGTTTTTTCAACTGTAATAAAAGAGTAGTAATAAATAATTTTGTAAACCCATCTTTACATTTTTAATTATTTTAATCGTATGTCTAATTGAAAAACTACGCTTTAAAACTCATCTGTCCCCTTTACTGTATTTGCTTTACTTATCTACAAAAGTGTAGTATTCATACTGAAACTATTAACTAACATGTCGACATATATTCATCAACTTAAGTTTGAAAAATGTTAAAAATGTTAATAGATGATAAATGCCTGTAATCAACATTGGTTATTTTATAAAATAAATATAATATCTATATACATAACATACGTAATATCTGAGATGTTTAAAAGAAAGAAATACAAAAAAGCTTACAGTTGTTAGCAAGAGATGGCGCTGTTTCCAACAAACCTGTATTCTATTCATATATTTGCGGCAAAGAATGTATGCATATAAAAATAATTGCATTTTTTTAGAAACTGAATAAATGCCTGTGTGCATGGAACTCCTCTGAAGCGAAATAATTCTTTCTATACGCCATGTGACATGAAAAATGAACACAAAACTTTGTAGCCTCTATGTAAGATCGCAAATATAATTTTTTGGTGCAAAAGTGTGTTAATGGGTAAAGATAATAAATATATTTTTAATAATTTCTTTGATAGTTTGAGTTTATTTTTATCTAATATTCGCATAGAAATCATGAAACTTATTTATTAATAAAATGTTGGCAGAAATTTTATCAATTTTCTTATTTTTTAATACCTTGTATAAATTATGTGTATATGGAATTTATTTTTACATTTAAAATTAAATTTACTTTAAAAATGTCTTTTTAAACGTTAGCAAAAATAAATATGCATCGGCCGGGAATCGAACCCGGGCCGCCCGCGTGGCAGGCGAGCATTCTACCACTGAACCACCGATGCTTGTTTCTTACAGTTAAAATTAATGTTTAGTTAAGATATTTTGATCTCTTCTTAGCAAATAAAGTTAATTAATTTGAAATTTATTATTAACGAAATAATAATACTATTATCTGTCTGTGTCAAATAATTAATTTTTTCAGTCACATCGTCATTACCATCATTTCTGCTGTAAAACGTCTTCAACTGGAAGTTCAGTGCGAATTTCACTCGCCCTATCATTTGACGTATTTATAAAATTAGTAAAGAAATTTGTGATCGAAATTATATCTTAACGATTATGTGTGACTTATAACTTGCGTTAATGCTCTGATGAATAAAGTTTGACAAGCGTCGTAAAATTTATGGAATGTAGAAAAATCATTTTTTATAAAAACATACTTCAGGACAAAAAAGCATGAACATGCGTAGACGGAGGAACTTATTCCACTGACAGCTTTTGCTGGAGTGCCCTATGTTATGAATGCTTACTGAACATGCGAGAAGCATAAAGCTGGTGGTACAACGAGGCAAATTTATTTTGTCACGCCA
This sequence comes from Battus philenor, assembly GCF_028537555.1. NCBI lineage: Eukaryota > Metazoa > Arthropoda > Insecta > Lepidoptera > Papilionidae > Battus > Battus philenor. The sequence continues at coordinate 14,412,954 of NW_027181726.1, read as the reverse complement.
TATGAATATTATTATTAAATTATAATATACATTTTTTTTGTAGTGAAAAGTGTGCTATAATGGTTTTACAGTTAATTGCTTACCTTAAAACTGATTTTTAGTAATAATGATCTATAGCTTTTTCAAAAGCCTCGCCTAGCATTATTTATTTCATAAATAATGTTTTTTTTATATGCTGTATAAATAATGCATTACGATATATTTTATCCATCATTTACTAAGTTTCGCATTTAGTTTTATCCAATAGCCTAACCATTAAAATATTGGCTGGTACACGCTATATTAGATCTAGTTTTACTTTTTAAAATCTAAATGGATAAGGAATATTTTCATAATTGTGAAATGTATTTATTTATTTGGCACTTTGAATCGTTTATAGCGATCATTTATAAACGTGAAGAGAAGAATTCTAGAAAAACTTATTTTAAAAGAAACTAGAATCAAATTAAAGTCTTCTATATTGACAACCTTCAACTTTAAATAAAGCTATGTGGTTACCAAACACGTATAGATATAAGTTCGAAGAAGAATGAAAAGAGTCTGATCATGAACTATATCAGGGTAACATCAGGTTACTTTGCGTTCAATTACTGTATTAGTAAAATGATTTTTCTATTACTTCGCATTTAGTAAACTTAAAACTTAAAAGCGTACAACCTAAAGCGTGACTTCTAGTCAATAATCTTAACGAGCCAAGAAACTGGTGTAATATTTTTCTCTGTGGTTCAGTGTGTATACAGCCTTTTCGTCGCTTATTTGCCATCGCCATTAACGAGGTCTCGTGACCGGGCGAGCGTCGAACCTGAGACCGTGCCGTCGTGTTGGTCACGTCTAGTCGTTGCGTTTGTTTTGTGACAAAACTTTTTCTTTCTCCTCTCCAAGTCTCGCTTCCGGTGCATCTATGTCGTTGACCTAGTTAATTATATAGCATCTTCCTTCTTCGTAACAAAATTACTCTGGATACCTTACCCTACCTTGAATGTTTGGGTAGCGATAGGGAAAAGCATTAAAAATACATGTTATAATATAATTCCAGTTCATAGACATCTGTATATCAAACGAACTGGAACAGAGAAAACATGTTAATATATGACAAAAAGTAAATTTAAATTCGAAATTAAAAATTCTTTATTCAAATTACAATAAATTACATCTCCAGTCGACATCAAGTCTTCCAAAAGAATAAATACAACTATACGTACAAATACTGCGTAGACTAATACAGCGATATTTTTTTCTTAGACTTTCCAAAGGTTTTTTTTTTTAATTTAATCACAATATTACGAAAACCTATATGATAACAGGTGGACACAGAGGGTTATAAAATGGACGGGACCACGAGGTACCAGAGCGAGAGGCAGACCTAATGCCTGATGGGCTGATGAGATCGTGGCTACGGCAGATCACGGATGGCTCCAAGTTGCCCAGGATGGAGAAAAGTGGAAACTTTGGAGAAGGCTTTTACCCTGTTGGGGTCCATACAAACTTAGTACAAAATTATCAAAACTTTTATTTAAAATTACTAATATTAAGTCATTTGTATGGAATGAAATAAAGCTTTATTATTATTGTTATTACGAAAACCTTCCAGTGTTCAAAACAGTAAACTAATTTTTTTGAGTAAAAAATATTTATTTATTCTTTTGTATTGTACAACGACACGCTTTGGTTCAACCGGATACCTTTACCGCGCGTGATAAAAACATACAGGATATATATGTCTGGTTATAGGTGCAAAGGCTTTAATTTTTCTTTTAGGGGTGAATATATATCTTATGTGCTGTCAAATAATGCATGACACGTCACGTTCCAAAATCTATGGTTTAGAAATAAAAAATATAGTAAAAATTCGATTATATACAAATAAAATTAATTGATGTTTATTGTTTGTCTCTACAGATGTCGAACTGCCAGATGTTATTAGCTTATACCATTAACGGAAATAATATTTATATGTAACATATTTCTGAAAGATTCAAAAAGTCAACTGATCACCCTGTATACAGCAACCTATCGATCAGTCTTGTCCAACCTGTATAGACAGGAGATAGTAGTAGTGAATAATTGTTACGTAAAATGAAAGTGTATTTTATTTTGTATTTTCATAACGAACACCAAAAAAAAAATTATGTAAATGTCGGAAGCAATATTTGCGAGTACATAGTCCAATCAGATACAGTCGGAAGAATTCCTGTCACGTCGCTCCAGGGTACAATTGACGGGACCCACTGCTACGGTCTAACGGGGTAATGAAATTCATCACGGAAATTATTTTTACCCGTATCTATCTTTACACTAGAGTTGTATGGACTTTAAATTTTAATACAAAAACTAACACGTCAGATAGAGTCTAGAGCAGAGTTCCCCAAACTTTTTTGTGCCGTAGACCCCTTGCCATGTTTTTCCGTGTTGGGTAGACCCCCTACTCACCTGATATTGATTTCCTGTAAATTTCTAACTGTAGGGAAGTATAGTGTTAAAAACTTAAAGTAAAACACATGTTAATTTATACATTTATTAATTGAATTTAAATTAAAACTACTCAAAATAAAGTTTTGTATCTGTTATGTAGAATATACGTAACATTAAATAAACATAAAATAAACTATAAATAAAATAACATAAGCAATAAGTCAATATTTTTAGTGAGAAGGATGAACCTGATGCTTTAATAATAAATAATCAACATTTGAAATCAATTTTGTAAGGGTTAATCTTAAATCTCCTCGGCTAAAATGATGTCTAGTCTGTTTCTTTTTTTCGTTAGGAGATTAGTAACAGCGCTGAACCCCCATTCCACCAGGTATGACGATGAAAAGGAAATTAAAAATTTCCTCGCTATATTCCTTAATACGGGATAAGTAACGGGTATGTTATTTTGCAGCCAGAATTGCTGATATCTGTTTTTAGACTGAACCTTAAGTTCATCGTTTGTACTTAGTTCAGTCAGTTCCTCTTGTATTATGACATTAATTTCTTCTATGTCAACATATGGATTAATTATCCACGGTGATATATGATATTATAAGATAGTATGATGTAAGTAAATAGGTACTATCAGTGTATGTGTTGAGATCCACTATCGAGGACCCCCATTTTCATTTCATGGACCCCCAAATTATTTTTCGCTGACGTAGACCCCTTGCAGGTTGTCATAGACCCCTAGGGGTCGATTTAGATCATTTTGGGAATCACTGTTCTAGAGTATTGTTTTTTTATTGTTAATTCTAATTTGTATCGCTAGTGTTTTTTTTACAATATTTATTTTTCGCTTAAACTAAACGCAGACAGTTGGGAGAGGGTCGCCGCTATTTGATACGGATCTTTCTTCTCCCAGTTGCGAGGCACGACAGCGTTTTATAATTATTTACAATATTTCTTACACAATTTTCTCTTATGGTTAAATAGAGCTAAAATTTATACATATTAACAATACAATTTGGAATGCTCAGTTATATATAAGTTGCTACATTATTTTATTTCAAGTCGCTGCCCAAGCGCTAAAGACCGTTAAATGCCTTCAGATTTAGGACAATGTGCCGGGCCAACTCATCAAAAGATTCAGCTGTAGATTTTTTCTTGAGAAGGTCCGGTAAGATGAACGGAGATATATTAAGGTTTTCACATAAGGTCACGTGGTTACGTCTTTTGGATGCAAATCGGGAGCAGTGTCTGAGTAAGTGATCAAAAGTCTGTACTGTGGAGTCGTCACATGGGCAGTCTAGAGTATTATATGTATCTACTTTTTTATAATCTATGAACAGTGACATTGTACTGAGATTTTCGATAGTAGGTTGCAGGTTTAATTCCTGGAATAGAATGTTATATAATTCACATTTTGTGCATTAATTATATGGGATTGCCACTGCTCCCAAACAAGTTTCCTGAGGATGATCAGCAACAGTCCTCTGTGTACCTCAGTGCGATTTCCATAGGTATATCCCCCATAGATATCTTTGGGGGAGGCGTATGCCTTGCAGAACCGTAGATGGTCTGAAATTCCTACAAGGAAAACGTATATATGGATATGATATAAATGTTTAAGAACACCTTTATATAACTTTGTGGGTGTATGTTTGACGGAGTAATTGAAAGTGGAAAAAATTATATATTCTTGTAATTTATGATTGCCACAATTTAATTACCTTATTTATAATAAATATGTAATCATGATTTTGTTATTCTAGTCTGACGTATTTCCACCGAGCTCATCATTATATGGAAATCTATTGTATACTGAAAGAAAAGCGATCTGCATCTAGAGTTTTCCAACGATTTTTATCATTTGTTCACCGTGGAAGCGGATAGCGAAATAACAAGTTCTAATTATTCTACTTAAAACTTTGAAATAATATTTAAATTATTCAGTAGATTTATAATCGTATAAACAGTAACTTTATTAGACGTAATAGAAGTAGGCATTACATAATAAAAAATTGTGTAGTATAAAAAATATTTCTATACGAAAGTAGGTCGCATAAAAACTGCCTCGCGGGAACGGCCACCAGGGATTAGGCCGGCCTGTCACGCCATAGCCAGCTAATTTACGACAGAAAATTAATTCAAAAGCGCACATCGGTTTAATTGCCCTCGCGGCTTATTATTATTACGATACCAAACATACAGGTAGAGCATTACACTCATATAAAAAGGAAGTTACAGAAAAATAGCGTGCTTTGTGAAACATAGCAGAATTAAGTTGATTAAAACCAGCTAAACAAACTTAAGCGGCTTCAAAACTTTTGTATTCGTTTCATATTTGGACTCCGAAAATATGATCGTGTTTCGGAATTTCGCGTTAAGCCCAATTGGATACCCATAAGGCTTCGCCGGAATGCTCGCATCCTTTATCTACTCTATAATATTCTTTTCAATTCACTCACTCCCTCTTCTCATGAGAGGTTTTTGAAATCATCAAAGTATTTGGAATTAAAAATACCAGCGCTTTATTCTTCGTTTATGGCCAAATCTTTCACCACACAGGCCGATCGATTGTGGAATGATTCACCTCTGCATATAAAACGTGCTAACTTACTACCTATTTTTAAGAAAATGATTAAGAACTATCTACTAGACTTATGATTTTTAACTGTTATTTCGTTTATTTTATTTCGTCTGTTTCTTTATTCTTTTTGAGGCAAGCGAGGTCCAAATCAGTTTGATGTTTTAATTTGTTATTGAATTACATTTATAATATGTATTCCTTATTTATTATAAATATTTATGTTATATACACGTGTATGTATATTTAAGTGTGTATGTCTATGTAAGTTTTGTACACGACAACTACACATTATTTGTACTTCTATCTTTTCCATATTATGGTTGTCTGTAGGAGATTGCCTTGAGTTATAAGACCGCGCTTTATGCTTTTTTGTGAATTATTATGAACCTATGTAAATGTATCCTAACGTGAATAATAAAGAATATAAAATTAAATAAAAAATAAAACATATTGTCGTTGTCAAATTACAGAACTATTAAGGTCAAAAGAAAAGGAAAACATTCAGATATACGACGATGTTTACAACTGTACCTAAGTACTGTGTGGTCTATGCCACTCCCATAAATTTCCAACAAGACCTATTGTATTGGAAAATAATTGCGAAGGTCTTTGTCTAGAAGTAGGCGTCTTACAGCTGAAATTATCATGAAAAAATATTGTCTTTCGGCAAATGCAATATAACGAAGCGTTCATTTTAAAAACGAGGCTATATTAATATGAAATTTGATACGGTAATTCAGGTATAAAATTTCAATAGATAAATATAGCCTACTAAGAAGCGAACTTTGCTTCTTGGACAGTTGTGTCAATAACATAATCATTACCAAATAATTTACCATTACAACTGTAATATGATCTCTTTACTTTTGTTTAATTGAATGCGGGAGCGTGTTGAAGTATAGAACCTTTGCGTTGGCTTATACCGGATTTAAACTACACTATAAATACATTAAAAAAACTTTTAAGTTAAACGGTTTTTTGATACCCAAATTTTGGTGGTTGTGGAAAAATATGTACCTAGTCCGCCATATTGGAACGGCGTCCATCTTGAATTTTAAATTTTGACATAATCATTGTGTTTTATTAGTGTAGCCCTTTCATTTGATACCCATAATGAGGGAGTTAAGGAAAAATGTGTAATCCGCTATTTAGTATCGGCGGCCATCTTAGATTTATAATGTTATTGATTTTATTATATTGTATTGTCATCAAAATTAAATGTGTGTACCAAATTTTAGATCAATCTGACAACGGGAAGGTGCTTAAATTTCAATTTCTAATTTTGACCCAAACAAATTCCGTACGGGTCGAACTAAATAAAATCTTTTAAAAACACTCACGATATTATTTGTCAATTTTTCTAGCATTGGTGTTAATATTTAACATTAGTTTATTTAGTTAATTTTATGTACAGGAAGACTTCTCATGTTCGCATGGCGTCAGACGCTGTTGGTTTCCAACCAGTTCTATTGATAATCTATGTTGCAATTGAAATTATGATGGCGACGATGTTCGTTTGCGTACAGGGAACGAGATTCCCTCCTTCGTCGTAACTCATCTTTCAGGGAGAAATATAAAGTTTACTTTTTTATTTAACATGGAGGAAATGACACGTCATGCTTGCTTTCTCGAGGCAAGTCTGTTTTTCGGACTTGTACCGACTAACATCCTTACTGTGTTACTTCTTCGATAGGAAGGAATATGATGCTATCGTTTTATCTTCGATCTTGGTAGGGCCACCTCCTCAACCTTATTTTGAGGAGGATAAATCTTCCGATTTTGGGAGCCAAGGATGGCCTTTGGTTCTCTACCATTGCCTTGAGGACTTACGCTTTTCTGTCAAATGCTTTTTGAACACATTACAACTCTATAGGTTATATTAGATATTCCACCTCACATAGAAGCTAATAAACGTTAGACAAAAATTAATTGGCGTTGTTAATTGTTTACATTTGTGATCGTGATAAGATGTATATCTAGCTTCTTGTTAATTTGTAATAATTATGTTTAGCTAATAATTTAAGTGAATGTGTACACAGATACAAACTACTAGCACCACATAAATTACAATATCTGAAAAAAGTCTTAGTGTTCGTAAAAAAAGTAATTTTCGTATCTCGAAATCTACGAGTGACGTTATTGTTCAGTTCTGCTGTTGAAATGATGATCAAGATGATGACATGTTATCACTAACTCAACTAGAAAGCCTTGTTTGCAATTTGAGGTCAATATGAACATTAATATGAAGCTTTGACGGCGAACATCACGAAAGTAGGGAAATAACATGTCTCCTATTATCATTTACTGCGGTAAAGGTGGATTAGGAATTATCCATGCATTCATCGTAATATCATAATCAGCGGTGTGGCGTTCAGTGCACGCTGGTGTGGGCAGGGGATGCACTTTGTCTATGAATGCTTTTAACAGGTGTGCTCACACCGCGGCCCGCTTTAACAAATAATTGTCTAATTTTGAAAGTGCACATAAATATGTGTTATTGTAGTCTGATTAGCCAAAAACAATCTATATAAACAAATTAAATGTTGATAAAACGATAGAAACAATGCCAGACCTCATATAATTTGCCTGTATTTTTAAATCAACAAATATAGTAAACCTTTAATATTTTCGAAACAAAAGAAAATGGACTTACACCACTTTCAAAATAAGCAGTCCATATATAGTACATAATGTACATTGGTTGACTGGTAGAGAAGGTCTATAAGCATTAAGTCTGTCATTATCCGAATTATAAAAATGGTAAATAAATAGTGTGTAAGTGTAAGTTATTATTATAAAGAATGTTTTTTAAAAATTATTCAAAATTAATATGGGTGCATGTAATAATTTCGTAAGCGACTAAAAATCTTAGATTCACTACTTTAATAGATATTGTTAAAATTTATTTCTATTATTATATTGCATAAAACTGGCCAGTAGTAAATTATAGTATTTATTTAAAAAAAACATTCCTGAGGTTTGTCTAAGTGTATGTATTATATTCTTTAAAGATTTTAAAACGCTAAATAAAGTTTTGCGATTCTCCGGTAAATAAAAATTATTTAATTCACTTGTGATTTTTATTATACAGTAAGTACAGTTATTTATATTCAAAAGGTTAGCGACAAAAAATAACACCACTCTTGATTTTCGCAAAATACAGCAGCTAGTTTAAAATTTTTACTTTTAAAACGAAGAATGGATTTCTTCGAAAGCATACGTGTAGTCATCACTATTAAGTTCCTTATTAAATATGATTTTAATATTTTTTATTCATTTAAGCCACCTCTAACTCTTGCCGCCAACAGGCAGAAATCTTTTATATAGGTTACATTTATTATTTCTTATATTTACATTTTTCATCACCGCTAATTCCATATTTATTTATTTTTTGTCTATACGGTACATTATTGTTACTTCCTTACTTACCTAGATTGCGTATTGGTAAATATTATTCTATTTATATATTTTTCTGTTTACTGCCTTATTATAATATTAATTTCCTATACGATATTTAAAATTATAATTTTATATTTGTCAGAAGTTAATAGATTTTAAAAATCGAATAAAAGAACACCAATCGAACCACAGTCCTAACGGTTGGACACCCCTGAGATAAGATTATTTATGGAACCGGTCAACCCAGCTAGGAACTTGCGTATTCTCACATTTAATCTTTTTATAATCTATCCATTTTTTATCTACAAGACATAATCATAATGATTTAACATTGTTGTAACATATTTTTTACTTTAAATATTAAAAATTGATGACGGAATTAAACAATTTTATTCGTTTGTAACATTATTTCTATTTATTTAACCATAACTATATTTTTTAAAGGAATCAGGCGTTACCTTGTGGAAGTCCATCCTAAGTAACAAAAGGACCGGTATTTAGCCCCTCCCGCACATGCAGTGGTAGTCGTGCAACAAAGTGCACCGCCCGCCAGCCCGCTGATAAATGCGTATGCGGCAAACAATGCGAATCACACAACTGCCACCGCCAAATCACTCGACACGTGTTTCACCCCTCCACGAGGCATCTTCAGGGTTATACCGATTAGTGCCAACACAGAGTCTGTGTTTGGCACTAATCGGCGTAACATAACTTCTGCATGTGCGGAATATATATTTATTTAAATGGACATCTATTTCAGTCGTAAAATTTTTTGAACAGTGGTAGCTTAGCAGTAGAACGTTAAAAACGAAACTGTACAAAAAAAATAGGAAAACAAATGTAAGCCATTAAAGTATAGAATTGTATCCAGGGATCTGTAACTTCGTCATGAAATATAGTTCAACATAAAACAAAATTAAAATTGATTCAACGACTTTTTTAAGAAGCAACTAGAAAAAACTTAAATATTATACAAAGATAAATTTATTTAGACACATCCATAGGCCGAAATTCCAGACTAATATGAAAGATGTCTTTCAATATTAGTAATATTAACAAAGTTTTTAATTTCAGTATTCTAAGTAATGTTACTTGGCAGCAACCAACATTTTGTAAGCCTCAAAAAACTAGTAAAAGTCCATACACGCGAGCCACGAGTTGTTGACCTCTGGCTCATTTTGTATGTTGAAACGGCATAGGCTTCAAACTTATTGTGGTACACAAGCTTGAACTAAGACGCGTTGTACTCTTTAAAAATCAGCTGTTTTATATCCAGGAGTCGATAAGTTTTTTGACAAATATAATAAGCCGTTTCAAGTAATTTTTTTATAGATAAATAAAAAGAATTTTCACAAAAAAAGCTTAGGATACTGGCCATATTTAAATAACATAACTACAAAAATCTTATAACGTTTGTCGAGTTTTGAATTAGCTAGTGATGTCAATTACATAAGTTGTTTTACGAAATTTGAAAGGCATCGTTTCGCGCTATCTTTTCCGTTCTATTGCAGTATGTGTCAAATAAACTGTTTACATTTGTACATACATATGTTATCTCGAGTTTACAATCGCGAATTATACAGGGTGATTGGTTATAGACAGATTATAGTAAAAGCTTTGATGGATAAATTTATAGCTTATGTTTTGTTAATTAACGATTATAATAATAATAAAAGACGATTTCAAAATTCGAATTAGTAGTTGTAAATTTAATGCTTCTTAACTATCTGATTCAGATATTATACTGCTTGAAGTTATAGGCCCATCGCAGTTGAAAAGAAAAATAAAATAATGTCACATATTTTAAAGTGATCAATTTATACAGATTGATTGGAAATCGGTGTAAAAACGTTTCACACCTATGCCCAATCATACGGAATATTTTCGTATACGTATATATGCAATAGGTTCATAAATATGTGATTTTCAAAGTTTACTAACGTGTACTTAATATATGATATGAAATACTTTTAAGTCCACAGGTGGAATAATGTCTCCAAATATTTGTAGTAGGTAAGCGGAACTGACGCGAAAGTGGGTCACGAGACCGAACTCCCACGGGAGGTGTGGAGTCAGCGCGTCGTTTCTCCAGCTGGCTTATCCTGTTATCTTTATCGATTTTTGCTATAACTTCGTGTACGTTTGCTTTGTAAATTCCACGCTTGACTTACTGTTATTGTAGAGGATTACTTTCGCCGCAAATGCGATTTTTATATTAAAAATTCAGTAGTTTTAGTGAATATCAACATGAAACATCCTTCAGAATTTTTCGTGGGTCCGCAGATATTTATAGAGAACCCTTGTAGGGTTATGTTTAAGAATACAATTATAAGAGAACTCAATCTTTCGCCACGATGACCAATATTGTACTGCCGGCATTCAGCGATTTCCGGCGACCATAATTAATGGGTCTCCCTACGCCCATAGATGTACAAAGTGGCCACTGTCAATGATTTCAAGTGGATAATTATTTGCATAAATGAATAAAGAAACAAAATCGCCTTTTCCTAAAAGTACATAATTTTGATTATTGTCAAAAATTATAACGGTAGAGTGGTGCGAAATTATTGTTATTGTAAATAATGGACGACGCATCTATTCAAACCGGCGGCTGGTGCAAAGTGATTGTCATCTAGAATTTATTAATACAAATCAACAGGGGTTCCAGCTGCGAACTGCAGAGCCGCTCAGTCGCCTTGCAGCGCTCGTGTAGGTTGCATGTCCTCGCTGCTGCTCTATCGCGTCGCTACATTTATTTTGATATTTCGATTTCCGTTACTAACCGACCACATCGATACTACGCTAATATCGATTATCTTCAATTCGAAACTTTAAATAGTTTTTCGAATTTGGAACGTCGCGTTTGTTTGTAAACAGTGATGGGGTGATTTTATATTTGGAATACTTTCCGACTTACGTTCCGACGATAGACGAGTTTTGAGTTTTTTTTATATAAAAGTGAATTTTTAAGGATATAGTGAAATAGTTTTAATAAGAAATAAAAAAAGGTTTTTCTTATTGTTTTGTGCTAGTGATGTGATTCAGTGGATACTGTCAATATGTTTGGAGTTTTCATACGAAGGTGGAAACCTAAAAGGTGGGTGAATACAGTTAAAAAAATACCATAATTGTATATTAATTAATAGAATAAATAAATAAATTCTTCTGTATATTTAAATCATGGTTTTGTTTTTAATAACACTCCTTCCTGTAATTACATTATAGGAAATTTTAAAAAAATAACAAAATTTAATTTAATTTCGTTATAAAAAATAAACTATTTAATATCACTTAGATAATTAAATCGTACATACAGTTTTATGAATTCAAATGACAATAACTCTATGACTTAAAATATCAGGAAGCTTGTAAATAATTGATAATTCTTTTTATACATTATCTTTTAAATTTCGAATAACATTACTGGCAGTAAATAAAATATACGGAGTTATTTAAAAATAAATCTAACATCGTCATCCCTGGTCAAGTCCCGCAATCTGACTACTTCTGTAACGACCACAAGGGGTCGTTCACACTCGTGTAATGGACGTGAATTAATTACGTAATTTACATATGTTGATAAATTAAAAAAAATTAAATCATATGTAAATAAATTCAATGGCTTCATTCATTATAATTAATTGTTCAAAAAATGTGTTAAATGAGGAAAAAAATACTTCCATGTCTTTGTTTGACGAATTTATTATCTTTATTTCTTATTAATACACAAGGTAATAAAATTAATTAACTTGTTATTATGAATATATCTTTACATATAATGTATACCTTACGAATCGAAGATATAAATTTATAGCTAACACAGTCAATAGACGACCAATACAATACAACAGCATACCTTAAAATATCTATGTAGGATATACTATAATCGCCACAAAAGGTATCCGGATATGCGATCGCAGTGTGGTATTAAGGTACGCAGAGGACGCTCCTGCAAATCCTCTGGAAACTTGTTTGTGAGCAACGGCAATCCTATAATTAATCCACAGTGTGAATTATATAACGTTGTATAATGGGAATCAAACCCGCGAACTGCCATCGCCTATATCGCTATGCTATTATTTCTTTACACTCTGTTCATGTATATATTCAAGCTACTCAAGCCCTAGACCAGAGTTCTCCAAACTTTTTTTGTGTCGTAGACCCCTTGCCATGTTTTTCCGTGTTGGTTAGACCCCCTACTTACCCGATATTGATTTCCTGTAAATTTCTAACTGTAGTGAAGTTTAGTGTTAAAAACATAAAGTAAAAAAACATGTTAATTTATACATTTATTAATTGAATTTAAATTAAAACTACTCAATATAAAATGTTGTATCTGTTATGTAAAATATACGTTTTGATATAATTAGATAGTATGATGTAAGTAAATAGGTACTATCAGTTTATGTGTTGAGATCCACTATCGTGGACCCCTATTTTCATTTCATGGACCCCCAAATTTTTTTTCGCTGACGTAGATCGCTTGCAGGTTGTCATAGACCCCTAGGGGTCGATATAGACCACTTTGGGAATCACTGCACTAGACAGTTTTCTACCAGCTGCTTCAAACAACTTACCATCATGATTTTAGCTGTAGAAAGTCCTCTGTCAGACACAGGTGTCTCCCTTCAATTTCCAATAGGGCCGGTTAGAGGCAATCTACTTCTAGCGTATTCAGACTATCTTAATAAGGTAGCCTGTTATCCCTGTGGATGGACGTAATACGCTTCGCTTGCTTCTGTGGTTTCGACTCTAGAAGCTAAAGGCGCCAGCGGCCATTATTGTATAATTTGAAAATAAGCAATTGTCGCGAGGTGTTGACATTGGCTCCTGGAGAAAGAATACATTATATCAATCATGTTCGCAATATTCTTCTCCGGAACATATTTCCATGGCATCAATGCGGTGCGAACACCAACACTAATAACTGATGATCACCATGTATTTAGAAGGTGATATATTAATATCACTGAAATACACGCTGGTGTATTTAGGTGATATTATGATATAATTTTGAAATAATTTTTAAAATAAAATAACTTCCACAAATTACCTTTATTTTATTGATTTTTTATAACATCTTTTCAAATGTTAACTAAATCATGGGTTTGTATGTAATAAGAATTTTAGACTTACAACTATGCAGTTTCAATATAGCATGTGTCTGGAATTGAACCCTAAACCTTTGATCTTAAATCTCTCACTTTAACCGTTTGCCTATCAATATTATATGTTATTTGATTACGTTTATAATTATTTCACAATTAGTAATTATTTATAACAAATCAATTAATAATAAGTTTCGTTATTGTTACGTCTATTTTAATTATAAATATTATATATTAATAACTCAGATTTTTTAATAAAATGCCGCAAAACATTATTGGACTTCCATTAAGAAAATAAAAAATGCATATTAAATTTAAATCGACGGAAAAAACTTATAATACATTAAACGAATTTTGTAACGATAAGAATCCTTGGCAGTGATATTGTCTGGTTATTTTGATTTTATTTACGCTATATCTAATAAAGTGTATATGTACAAATCTGTGTTACACTTTATTAAAAGATTCGTTGTTAAAGAATTTCTTCCTGTCAAAAGACAGAGACAGGAGAAAACTCCACAAGGTGTTATAACCTTGCAAAGCAGAGTAGAGTCAAAAATAAAATAGTTACTGTTAAAGATTCCTAGGTTGAATAAACGTGTTTTATTTTTATCTTTTATTATCTACGCTTTTTCATTGAAGGATTTTTAATTTGTTATCTGTGGTATCTAATCGTATATATTATTGATCTGTGATCTTTCTTGTCATAATCAGAGGTTATAATCGGTGGGTTTGGTTCTTTTAGCTGTTGTAGTTACTACGCAGGCAGCTTTAAGACGGCTCTGATTAATGTAGCCAACAGGTCGGTCTGTGTGTTGCCTGTTCCATCGGAAAACGATAAAACTCGTTTATGACGATGACGAAAACTCAACGACCATCGAGATATCGCAACGCCTGCGATCTGCAATCGATGTTTAGGACATTGTGTGTAATGTTTGCATACGGAACGCACCGATTCTGTTATTACAAAATTCAAACGGCAATGAGCGATCAGCTGCTTATCGATATGGTTCCGTACGCTATTTATTTATATTAGGTACGCCAATTGTGAAACTTAATATACATTTTCGTAGGTTTTCCTTTAGCTTAACATTATTAAATAGTAAATAATTAAACAATATTGTTTTAAATCAATAATAAATAAGACAATATAAGGTAATATAGCATGTTATACATACATTATAGTGATATACAGATAAAAATAAAATATAAATTAATTTACGAGCATATCATAGTGCTTAAATATCCTTAAAAGTACTTTTCTGAGTCTAAAATGGCCAAACCACACACCTGCTTTCACATAAAGAAATAAATAAACCACAATAAATAAAAAACTTAGTAATAACGTGATAGTATATTCTTTTACACATGGTAATTGGAAATAGCACATTATAGTTCTTCGGTAAAAGAATTTAAAGTTTTTAACCCTATTTACAGTCATTCTGTATAAAGTGATGATTCTGAAATATGTAACATTAATTATTTTTATTATTAGAATGCGAAAGGCTAATAATGTTTGGTAGTACAACGTTTACAGGGAGAGATCGTAAGCAATAATTATATTGATTTATGTAATTTGAATTTCGAAAACGATTTTTCTTACTATACACCAGAGTTCCGCAAACTTTTTCGTGTCGTAGACCCCTTGCTATGTTTTTCCGTGTTTAGTAGACCCCCTACTTACCTGATATTGATTTCCTGTAAATTTCTAACTGTAGTGAAGTTTAGTGTTAAAAACAAAGTAAAAACGCATATTAATTTATACATTTATTAATTGAATTTAAATTAAAACTACTAAAAATAAAATTTTGTATCTGTTATGTAAAATATACGTAAAATTAAATAAACATAAAATAAACTATAAATAAAATAACGTTCACTGTCGTGGACCCCCATTTTCATTTCATGGACCCCCAAATTTTTTTTCGCTGATGTAGACCCTTTGCACGTTGTCATAGACCACTAGGGGTCGATATAGACCACTTTGGGAATCACTGCTATACATCATGTATGAACTGTGGTACCCCAGCGGTAAGGAATGAGACTTGCGATCTTAGGTCGCCTGTTCCATTTCCGGCGATACAATCTTATATATTATCCACAGTGTATTAATTATGTAGAATTGTCACTGCTCACAAATAATTTTCCAGGGGATGGGCAGTAGCGTGTTCTGCTTACCACAATAACAAACTATGGTCGCCAATTTACCTGCCAAATGTGGCGATTATAGTATATCTCCCTAAAGATATCTTTGGGGGAAGAATGTCTTGCAATGGGACACCCATATGGGCTAAAACGACACTATGTATATATAACGTTATTTAATATTAAAACCAAAACAGTCATACATATACACCTTTAAAGTTTTTAAGTTTATTTCCAATATCATCGTCATATAATATGGCATAGTTAAAAAAATATGAGGGTTCCTTTTGGCTTGAAGGCCGGTGTAACTATGATAATTGCTTGATAATTACTAGACGCAAGTACTCTTGTTTACTCCAGTTTCGCTTTACACTTGAGAAATGTTTCATGAACATAGATATACTTAGGATGTGACTTAATGGAGGCGGCAAAATTAAGTTACTGGCAGGTAAGTTAACAAAAGAGTCTATACTTGGAGACTCTCCCTGCCATGGATCAATTATTTGTTGTTCCGCTTGTGTAAGCAAAAATCATCATCGTATCAGCCGATAGATGATCACTGACATAGACTTCCTCCGAAGACCGCCACGATGACTTGCGCAAAATTAAAAGGAAGATAAGGTCATCCGTATTATTTTTAATATATAAATGATTTACAAAATAAAAGTTAAAATAGCTTTATTTTATGAGATCATTGCAATTATCTATTTTAGCTTAAAATTACTACTACTTAGAAGAACCAAAAAACTTGGTTAGTAATTTTTTTTTTATTTGTTTTTGTTAAATGTCCAAAAATAGAATAACTATTTATCAAATCATATATAATGTGCCAAAATGAATATCACTGTATTTCAGACTTTTTCAATTTAAACTTGTCCAATCTAAAAATTAGTTACTCTTTATATTGTGCATGTAATGTCCCTAAATTATAATATAATTTTAAAAGTTCACTACACAAAGATTTATACTTAACCCTTAAATGCATACACACTATAATAAATTAATCGAAAATATGTGTAAGTATTGATAATCCGCTTATACATTATCTATTTAACACAAAGATATATTCTTCAACGCATACATCGTTTATGTTTGTAAAAAGACAATTAAAGTGAACGAAAAAACTTAACGTTGATAATTAAAGACAGTACATGCATTTAAGGGTTAAAAAAATATGTGATATGAAGCTCGATAACGTAATGTACGAAATATTGGATTGAGGATATTTAAAGAGAAGTCATCTTCTTAGAACAGAACGCGTTTGGAACTTTCGAATTAATTTATTTAAGGGTAAGCTCATATTGGTTTTAGCTTCTATCAGAATCTTCTAGAATTAGAAATTGTAACGAACTATACTCTACCTTATTGTTTTTTGGGATCATCTCCACAAATACACTTAATAATACACAGAGAAATTGATTCACGTACCTTGTCATCAATTAAAAATTCTTTACGCTGTAATAGGAATTATTTACGTGTTTTCATTTAATGAACCCTTAGCGGTTTTTTAATAAACCTTATTATTGTAAAGTAAGTAAAAGTCTGACATTGATACAGAGCGTGAGAGCGAAACATGTCTGCTAAAACTACAATATCCCTATCTGGTAACAGGAAGGCTAAGAGAGAGAGATAGAGTTTACGAATCGACCAGGAAAACCATATATTATGTGAGAAAAATACCAGTTGTGGAACCATACACACAATAAGAAATAAAAAAATGTTAGAAATGCATTTGTGAGTGTTGAGCAAAAACTGCAAATTACATTACGACTGGAGAAATTTCAAAGCGGCGAGACTTAAGAACTTTTCATATATGAATCGTGGTACATTCCGCGCTCGCTCCTCCACCGTGGTTAATTAGGATTGCTTTTTATTTAATATCATTTGCGACTATGAGAGTTCTTGTTCGTGTTTACGGAACCACTGCCACACCACAGTGATTATATTTAATCGAGTCTTCACCTCACTGTGATCATAACCATAAATCAAGATTAGTAATCTAAGCTAAGATTAGTACAGAGTTCTATTTTTGAATTTTACAATTATATTTTTATCGTCATTTTTTAACTGGCCAGTTTGTTAAAAAGAAACTTTTAGTGTCACCAACATAGTATAAGCTTTGCAATATAGTGACACATATGAACACTGGACTCTAATACCTATTAATATGTACTAAATAAACCTGATTATTATTTTATTAAGATTTTATCAAATATTGTTTATTATACTCGTAACATCAGAAAGAAACAGTTAAAATCAAATAAATAAAATTTCAGTGTTTGTTTGTAATTTTAAAATAACTGCTTTTTACTACATGCATATGAACATATACGGTATATATACCACAATAACATGTTTTTTTTTTTAATTTCTGTCTGTTTGTTCCGTCTAATATCTGAAATGTTTGGACCGATTTGGATGGGACTTATACTGGTAGGTAGATGATTTAATAAGGAATAACTAAGGCTAGTTTTATTATAGAAAAATTCACAAACGAAAAAAAAATTAAATAATCAAAAATTTTTAGTTTAATTCGAAGCGGATGAAGTCGAGGGCACAGCTAGTGACATATAAAAACAGTACAATGAGCAATCTGATAAGGCTATAGGCAATCATAGTATAGATATAGATGCAGAACAAATAGCGAATAGTAGGTAGTGTATACTTCGAGATAGTTTAGAAACAGTTAATATGTACTAAATAGTAAAAGTATATTTATACATTAATATACGTATATACCTGTTTATTTACATAAATTAGTTATAAATTGGTTAATAGAAATACAAAATTTTATGCAAATAATAAAATGCGTAAAAACAGTAATAAATAAGTATAAAAATGTCATAACAAATTGTATCAAATTCGCAGTTGCTTAGAAATATAAGGAGGACCGGAAAGTAATGTCGCTTTCTTAAGTTATATTCACGCGACAACATTTTTAACAAGTCTCAAATTCTAATCAACAATATATTCATCTTCGTATAAATAACCTTTTGCCATCTAATATACAAATTATCAATACCGAAGCGGTAAAAATCAATCAATTTTTCTGAAAGAAAGGAGAATAAAAAAAACATCCAATCTCAATATATTAAAGACTTAATTTAAACGGTAGTAAGCAGCGACAGGAAAAATGAAAACGTTTAAAAGAAGATTATGCAGTGGAAGCCAACCATTACAGCCTGTTACAGGAATCCGAAGTTGTTCACATCCTTACACACGTAATATTTGTCCATTAGCACTGGACACTCGCGTGCACGAGACCACCCACCCATTCCGAGATCCCACATTACAACTTTGCTATTTATACAACTAAATAAAAAACTAGTTCATATATTATTCTCTAAAAATGATTACATAAATTTAACGTCTTTCAGTATTCATGAAATTGTAATATTTAATGTAATCAGGCGTTACCTTGCGGAAGTCCATCCTAAGTAAGAAAAGGACTCTGTGTTTGGTACTAATCGGTATAACATACCTCCTGAAGATGCCCCGTGGAGGGGTGAAACACGTGTTGAGTGATTTGACGGTGGCAGTTGTGTAATTCGCATTGTTTGCCGCATGCGCAATTATCAGCGGGCTGGCGAGCGGTGCACTTTGTTGCACGACTACTACTGCATGTGCGGAAGTGGCTAAATGTCCATACACATTGACTTATTATTTAGAAAACAGTGTTCATAATGACCAGTTGAAGTAAGCCGTTCAAAAAGTATTCGACATAGACTAGCGGATTACCTGGTTGGCAGTGCGTCATGCAGGGCGCAGAAAATATGGCCACTAGGACCTTAAAGTTATGGAGTAGAGATCGACAAGCGAACCGTAGGATGCTTAGCCACAAGGTGATTAGACAATCTTGTTAGGGGAGAATATAAAAAGATGGGAACGAGAGTTATAAATTCCAAAATTTTTTTTTTGAAAAAGTCTTTGTGGATCAAAGATATGGGAAGTACGAGATCCCCCCAAAAGGGAGGCTAAATTAGGAAAAGATCTTGTTAAAGTCGTAGGAATACGCTAGATGCAGGCCGCCTACAACCAATCCTATAGAAAATCTATAGTGGAGACCTATATCTAGATAATGGATGTCGCACGGTTGAAATGATGGTAATAAAATTGACGAGTTTCTTCTTTTCGATGATGACGTGATCGTCAGACGGTGGACTTACTTCAAGACATGGGCTTCTTCCAAAGATCACGACGATAGCTGGTCTGGCGCTGCTCACATACAGCGACCTTTACTATATTGTTGGTCCACTTAGAGAAGGGCCTTCTCCTTTGATTTTTATGATCTAATTGGTGAAGGGGCGTGGCTAAATGTGACGAGTGAGTGAGAGAAAATACTATCACTATATCTTTTATTATTTTTTATTGTTTGCGAACGCTAATCAATATGTTTGTACACCTTTTTTGCGATTACGAAACGGCAACGCACGACCTCGTAGGTAAATAATTTTCAATTGTGTGCAATTTTTTTTTATTCGCGTCTGTATGACGAAGCGGCACGGTCATTCACCTGATGGTAAGTGATACAATTAACAATGGACTATTTATCGTTTTGAAATCAGAATCATTACTTGAAGTGGAACACGAGTGATATTTGCAGATTCTGCAGAATAATTTCGATTTGAAAAAAGAACTCATTTCTTTTTCTTTTCGAAATTGTGTATCTGGGACAACTGTTTGTTTATAATTGTCATTATTACTGTGTATACAGTATGATTGGTTATACGTGTAAAAAATTTAAAGGGGTTAATTTATTTTTGATTTGTCATCAAGACGCTTAAAAACTTCTACATCTATTTTCAATCACCTTATATAAAGTGATCACTCTGAAATATGTTACATAACTTTTGATAGTAAAAAGTCTTTTGATAGTGAAAGTCTTCAGGGACAAATAATAAATAATAATTAATTTTAATATGTCTGTATATTCGAATTTTAAAATCGCTTTTTCTTGCTACATTATCATTAAGTTATTTTTAATTACTAATATATATATCTAATCAATTACCTTGTATACACATATATATATTTAGCTCTATATTTTTACAAAGTAACCAATCACCCTGTGTAAGACATTTTCATATTTATTTGTGTTAACATAACGCAACGTACGTTTGTTTGCACTAATTGTATGAAAATGCCACTCACATGATTATAGTTAATAAGTTGACATTGTTTTAACTGGAACGCGAAATACCTACGAATGGGGTTTCGAGGTTTATTAAAACATCTACGATAAAATATCAACTCTCCGTTGCTATGCTGGGAATATAACTAATTTAACTTTATTTATATTTACGCTGAAGTTATTACTGTTTATTATAACCAACGTAACACACATAATGATAAATGACAATTTAGTACGTAGAAAAATATATCTAACAAGGTAAGCAGATTTCCTTCAGCAAAGAAAAAAATACAGAAGAAGTTGATCGAAGAGTAACCATCACCTGAAAAAAAAATACTGCGCTCTTAAGGCATATTCAAGTCACATCTCCCGCTACCTACCAAGATAGTTATGGACTCTGAGATTTTCGTGCAACAAAGTGCACCGCCCGCCAGCCCGCTGATAAATGCGTATGGGGCAAACAATGCGAATTACACAACTGCCACCGTCAAATCACTCAACGCGTGTTTCACTCCTCCACGGGGCATCTTCAGGAGTTATGTTACACCGATTAGTGCCAAACACAGAGTCTCAGAGATTTTACAGTGCCTCATATACAGATATCATCCCTGGACGCTTATAAAAAAAACACTCAGAGAAGAATAGAGAGAAGCTACTTGGATATCAAATTAAAAGACAAAATAAGTAACACAGCCATCCGTAAAAAAACTTGTACAACAGATGGACTTACCTATTCCCTCAAAAGAAACTGACGCTGGGAACGTCACGTGACGAGGTTCGCTGATAACCATTGGACACAGAGGATAATAAAATGTACGGGACAACGAGGTACCAGAGCGAGAGGCAGACCTAATACCAGATGGGCTGACGAGGTCGTGGCTACAGCAGGTCCTTGGCCGCTCCAAGCTGCCAAAGATAGAGAAAAATGTAAAGCTTTGGAGGAGGCTTTTACAATGAGGAGGTCCGTACAAACTTGTACATAATTATCAAAACTATTATTTAAAAAATACTATTTTTAAGTCATTTGTATGGAAGGAAATAAAGCTGTGTTATTATTACTGTTCATGTTTTAAAAAACCAGTGCAAAGATATGTAGTTTTTTGCAGATAATATTACTGCCTATCAAGTCTCTTGATATATTAAAAAATCTAAGTAACTTTGCATTTATTAATTATTTAACGTAAGCAGAAGTTAAATTTGTCAATAACTTTCATGGTCATTAAGTTTTGCTGTGATATAAAAGTTATGTTACAACGCATGCAAACGCTTAGAAAGAAAACGGAAAAGATGAGAAGAAAAGCAAGCTGCTCTCCATTTTGGCACGGATCCTGATTAAGCAACTAATCGATTTCAGTCTTCGTATGTTTTTTTTTAAAGTAGAATCTATATTCCATAGACCTTAGCTTCCGTGATTTTGTTTTTACTATTACATTTAATATTTCCTAAATTCTCTTTTTGCTTATTTATGTTTACTAAGTCTCTTAAACTATTTCCAAAATTAAATCTTAAACTATTAAATTTCTTTTAAATCATTGGTGTCATGTTCGATTTTAAAAACGCCATAATAATGTCCAGTTTTTAAAATTACGTTTCGTGCTACATTTTCCTGATCCCTACTTCACATTATCGTCTTCAGGTTGTAAGTCAGTATCTGTGTGGTTGCCGTCTTCGCCACATCGATGACTCCTGCGATCGCATCTTGTATGACGTGTGACGTGATATCGCTACCACCGCATGATGGACACTGTTATACAGCTCGAGTGTGTCTGTTTTACCGTCCAACAAAGATGACCACCGTTCGTTAGCCCCTGGACCTCGTCTTCGTATGTTTCAGGCCTTAATCCATGTAAACAGAGGTCAGTATCGACATCAACATCTTTACACCGATGGAACAAATTACAGTACGTTGCCTTGTGGCCTTTCACAAATATAGTGTCTAAGAACAAGATAGCTCTAATGAAGGCCTACATATTGTAGAAAAATAAGAAAATATGCCAACCTTAGTAATCTGCATAAAACAAAGCTACGAAGTTAATACATTTTCAAGCTTTATTATTACTTAAAGTAAATTGTACATAATAGAAGATTTTTTATAAATAAACACAGCCCACAACAAACTTAGTCCAGTTTTCATTATTTTATTAAAAGTATATATTATATCTTAGTATATATTTTTAATCAATGTTTCCCAACACTGACTGTCAAGGGGGCAATTCAAAAATGGAATCGATACGAGTTTAACACTTTCGCTTTAATATGAAAATAAATATAAGTTAGATAAGGGGGCGTAAGAGTTTTAGAAAGACTAAGACGAGGTATGGTATGTAAAAGGCTGTAAAATACTTTTCTAGACTATTCTAATGTTATATCGTAATCGGTGGACCATAAATAAAAAAAAACATAACAATCCATTAAAAACACTGAAAGTAGAATATTAAGCACGACTTAACCTCATAACGAACGGACGGGTTCGACGGAGAACGTGCCAGAATTTACATATAATTGACGACACAACCATAAGCAATTTGAATTTTTTTAAATATCAAATCAGCCGAGAGAATAATTTAATTGGATGGAAAACTAATTGACTTTGTGTCAAAATTTAAAAAAAAAAGTTGACAGTCCATCTCATACTAGGCTTGTCATCTGAAAAACCAAAACGTTCGACTATTTCATTTGGCCAAATCCTATGATTTACTAATGGAAGCCTTCCTGAAAGGTTCGCGAGAATTAGATTTAAAAACAACTGATTAGATTATGAAATATTTAAAAAGTCAAGCATGTTAAGCGAAATATAGATACTAAAAACAAATCTTGCCATAAATTCTCGCATTTCAGCCATATCCTAAATGAGGTTTAAAAATGGTTTTATACGCCACGATAGTCTCCGAAAATTTATAGATTATAAAAATATTGCACTCTTAATAGTCCAAAGTCACATTGAACTCATTAAAAATAGACCGCGTGTGTGATTATACGAGATTCCGCGTTTTAAAACTGTCAACATAACAGATATGCTGCATAGCGTTGGCGGGAAAAGTTCGATCCGTAGAAAGTGAGTTGGCGGTGGTCCAAAAAATGTCGCTCGTCTACTTTAGGCGCGATTCTTGATGCGCCAAGGTTTTGCCGCGGCGCGGAAATAGAGCGCTCTGAAGCGGCACGAGCGAACCATATTGACGCATCTAGCGAATATACGTAAATGGGAATTTTAAAATTCGAATCTATTTCCGTACGTCATTGCTAAACCCTAAGGCGCTGGAACGCTTTCTTATTTCTTGTATGCATATTTAAAGCGCCTATCTAAAATATAGAGACGGAGTTAACGCATTACAAATAAATAAATTATCAATAGAAACTATTTTTGGAGTCCTTACCTGCACCCAAGCACGTTTATAAATAGTAATAACACTCGCACTAGTCATGCAAAAGCGCTCTCCGTAGTACACCAACACTTACACACGGAAGCCGCTAGTGTTCGAGTAAACAGATCAAAGAAAACCTGGTTTAGATTTTGAGATCGCGTGGAATGGACTAATTGGCTCGGAACGGTATTTGCAGCTGGTTTATTCAGTACTACATCTCGAAGCATTCATATCGTCTCGATCGGCTTTCTTCAAAGTTCTTTTTTAAAAAGGTATACTTACTCTATAACTACAATCTCTACACTGCTGTTACCCCGATTATTATTTAATATATCTGGTAGCATTCAAGACCTTATTTCGTAGACAAATACGAAATTGTGATTTGTAATAAAGTTGGATGAATCTAGTGGTTCAAATGATTCATGTTTAAACCGCTGGATATTTTATAATCTACGTTTAAAGAAACATATATAAACACCGAACAAAATTGTTTAGTACAAAGGAATGAAGTTACCTCTCAAAATGACCGTAACGAAGAAAGTACGGTACAACAAATTACGGAGCAGTTACGTTAATAGCCCGTAATGGTGTCCCAGAAGACGCGTGACTCACTTCATTGAACGCTTCCATTGACGAGTTAATATGATGGAAATTTTTGAGTGACACAGACGAAAGAGTAACGGATTCCCGAGCTAAAATAATTGCCATGTTTACATGTTGATATCATAATAAAAAAATGATCATTCAAAGGGACATATTATTGGCACTTATTAAATATAATTAAAAAAAAAACTTTCCAGCTATATTAATGAACCTACTTTAATAAAGATATTTTGAATATAGAATTTTAGAATACTTGAGTTTAAAAAAATGTAACAGATTAACTTATTACAAATTATAAATATATAGGCAAAGTATGAAGGGTAAAGAAATAAAAATAGAAGAATGAATGAGAGATGAGGGAGGACGGTAGAAAAATGAGAAAATAAAAAGAGAATGGGAATAAATGTTTAATCAGACAGGGGTTGTCCGAGTCTCTAATAGCGGGGGCCACAAAAATGTAAAGCACGTAGATTTAGATAATTATTTAATGGAATCAGGCGTTATTTTGCGGAAGTCCATCCTGAGTAAGAAAAGGACCAATATTTAGCCACTTCCGCACATGCAGTGGTAGTCGTGCAACAAAGTGCACCGCCCGCCGCCGAGTGAATCACTCTGTGTTTGGCACTAATCGGTGTGACATAACTCCTGAAGATGCCCCGTGGAGGGGTGAAACACGTGTTGAGTGATATAACGGTGGCAGTTTTGTAATTCGCATTGTTTGCCGCATGCGCATTTATCAGCTTAAGATAATGATATTAGAATGTCAACTTATAATAAATTAAGAATAAATGGACATTAAGAAATAAAGAGAAAAATAGTGTAGCCTCGATGCCATCTATTTATCTAAAAGATGGTAGGTAAACGAATTTTAAATAACAATGTAAATAGAATTAGTAAATATAAATAATAGGATAGAAAATACCAAAAATAAAATGAAAGTAACGAAAATTTCAGTTTTCACAAGAGCAAAGCTATATATAAATAGTAATTGATAATAATCAATCAAGGAAAAAAAAATTGACAGAAAAATACGAACAAGCTTCCGTTGGTCGTATATATAAACATAAATAAGAAAATAGTAAATACGAAAATGAGTTATAAAATAACAGCTAAATTAAAAAATATGTTTATCCCATTTGAAAGGTCTCTGCTATTTAGCAGCAGAGTATTCCAGGTAACACAGTAAAAAAGCAACTAATATTTGACTACTATTTGATACCAAATTCAGCGCAGGGATTGTGAAATAATCATATAGTAGCACATGTACATCTTGTACATACTGTATTATTATTTCAAAGTAATTTTTATTTCAGTTTTAAATTCGCAAATAGACAAAATATTTAATAATCTAGCGTACTTTCTATTCGTTATAGATTAAATAATTAATTTTAATTCAGTTGTTTTATTGGCAGACATGTAACTTCTTAGTATTTCATAGATTCATCGTGTACTGGTTGAGCGCGGTTCTCGGGGCTGACGACCCACTGGCCAAGTTTAGAAAGGCATCCTTGCAATGCTTAGCCGTTAATCTTCATGGACCAGACTCCTCTTCCTACTTAACCTATTTTGTTAAGGTTGTAGTGCAGGCCGCTTCCAACAGGTCCTTTAAGAAATCTGTGGAGAAGGCCTATATCTA
This sequence comes from Battus philenor, assembly GCF_028537555.1. Taxonomy (NCBI): domain Eukaryota; kingdom Metazoa; phylum Arthropoda; class Insecta; order Lepidoptera; family Papilionidae; genus Battus; species Battus philenor. The sequence goes on along the minus strand of NW_027181726.1, from coordinate 14,386,565 downwards.
GCAGTAGACGTCTTATGACTGATGTGGTGATGACGGTGATGATTTTTAAATTTATTTATTTAATTATTCATATACACCACCATTGAACATAAGTTAAAGGTATCACGTCATTTAAAATCATCATTTAAAATACTATGGCGTATACACTGTAACAAAAGATATCAAATAGGAATATAGAAGTATTCGCAAAAAGATTAAAAAAAATTAAAACAAAGTTATTTATAAAAAAAGTTTTTTGTAAATTTTACTGTAACGTTATATTGTTGCTGCAATAATATATTTTTTTATGATTCGTCGACGTGATTTGACTTTATTTTACGCGATATTAAAAATAATTATACCGTTTTAAATAGCTGCCACAAAAACGTTATAGCGGTTAGGAAGCTAATATGCTATATTTAAAAATAATAATGTTTATTATTGAATATGTAATTCTATTCATTTATGTTCCGTAGATTACTAATATGTGAAGATTTCGATAATAATCTTATACAAAAGATAAGCAAAATTAGTCATATTTACGTTATTAACAATTGACAATACCTTTTTAATTTATTTCTGCTTTGGAATTCGAATAAAAAGCTGCTATTTATCGGTTGCTGACAGTAATAGCGTATTGCTATTGATATTCTGTGGTCTTGCGTCAGCGTATTATTTCATTTTTAATTGAACATTATTTCATTTTACTGTAATATCTTTATTGGATGTAAATAATATAATAGTATAATTTCATTTAGATCCAAATGAAAATTCCAAAATAAAGAGGAGATATTAAAAAGGCAGTACATATGTGCATAAACTTTGTTATGTTTATTCGTTTTTTGTTTGTAAATATGTATTTAGGGTAGTTTTTTAAAGAAGTAAAAGTTTTAAAGTATTGAATATACAGCTCATCTGACAGCAAAAGCAACTATTTCCACTCACCCTGCATATAGTGATCACTCGTGAGTATGTAAGTATGTGATATTAATTGATTTTTTCAATTGAAATGTGTTAGGCAAATAAATTCTGGCAGTACAAAATCTGCAGGGACAGATTAGAAGAAATAATTAATTTTAAAACGTGGTAATATTAATTTTGATATTGATTTTTCTTACTGTATTTTCTTATATTTTATTACTAAATTTAAACTATTTATTTTTGTGAAGTATATACCATACACTAATTGACAGCAAATACGCTATACATTCACTTCAAAACTATTACACCTATAAAAATCTCTTTTACATGTATTTGTGTTTATATGCGATCTTGCAGATGCTTCCAACTCACGACCTATGATCATAAGTCCATGGTTATTAACCACTAAGCTAAAACGACTATGGATTGTTCATGCGAAAACATTGTCGATTTTAAAAAAATACCGTTAAATATATCCGTTACTTGTTTCGCGGTACGGTTTTACATTGTTGAATTTTTGTGTTATGAAACAAAAGAGAATTTGAATGAATTCAACCGACATGGTTCAACTAAGTAATAACAAAATACTATTTCAGTATCGTGCGGGTATACCGTGCTAGAAATAATTTAGTTTAACTTTGATTGCGTTATCAATTACCGGCAGGGGCAAATAAATTTAATAAAATCACTTGACCACTGTAGGGCATAAGCCATACCTAAAAATCACAATCTTGCCATGTCCATATCGAGCGATTTCCCGTGATCTTAAATTTGTCATGAGTCCACCTGGATTAGATATAGAAAGACATGGCAGTCGTAGTGGGGATCCTGGCCGACAAGATCAGACAGGACCTTTCCTTGCCAGCAGTCGTATCGGCGATGCTGAGTTGGTCATCGGCGTGGAGGGCCGTGGCCTCTTTCTGGGAGACCGTCATGGTCCAGAAGGAGGCAGCCGAACGGGATCGGCAGAGGACAGATCCCGCTCGGAGACGACGCCGTCAGCGCTGGGACGCGCTTCGCAACGGCCCTCCGGTGAATGGTGCTCCCCTTCCATAAACGGGGCCTTCGGAGTCGCAGGAGTTTAGGGTGGGGGCTCCAAACTCCGACTAGCTTCGGCGACTCTGAGTCGGACGATGGTTCGACGTGGTCACGAACCATCGTGATAGCACCACGAGGGTTTCGGGGGTAGCGTATACACGCATACCCCGCGTACGAGCTATCGAAAATAGCACGGCGCGAGGGAAGACCGCGTGGCGATCCCTGACCGGGAGTTACCGCGGTCTCCCGTATAGCGCAGAGGGCGATCACCGGGGGGGTTTTAATGGGTAGGAATCCCACATACCTCTGTCCTCCCCCTAGAGGTGGAGCGTCTTGAACGCCCAGAAGATTTCCCCCCTGAAATCAAAAAAAAAAAGACATAGAAAGACATATAGATTTCCATTGAGACCGGGTGGAAACCAGCATCCAGCGCCTTCCGACGACTTGAACAATGTCATGTATCCAAGCTACTTCTGCCATTGTCACTTCAACTTGCCATTCCGCTGGCTTATATCGGTCGCTTTTATTGAACGGATTTATATACATGATAAAAAAATATTTATATACCACAGTTAATATTAAGCCGTTTTCTTATTAAATTAAAAAATATATTTAAAAAATATAGATTACGAATGTTGTTTACCTATAGATTAAAAGTAGGTGTGAAACCTTGTTTGCGTTGCATTGCAGAGAATCATAGTTCCAAAATAAAACGACTCAATGCAATATCTTTATAAGACATATATGTGAATTTCAAGGTATTCCGTTGCGTTTATTCATCCCTAATTCACACATGTCAGTATACTTACAAAATATATCTTAAGATAATGTAAATAAAGTTTATAATTGAATAAACTCATTACGTAAATTTTGGCAATATGCCAAACTCCCATTTTCACTCATGTCCGGTTTAAATAGATCTACGTGTTTAATTGCCTTTCCGTTGCGTTGGTCAACGATTCTTAGATTCCCGGGAAACGGGGAAGGTCAATGTCGACTGGTCATGTTTGTTTGTATAATAACTTATATTACGCGATGTTATGTTTACTTCACGTTGGTTTGGTTATGACGTGTTTTATTAGCGAGCGATGCAAACAGTAGAATTAATATAATTTAAATATATGTGAAAATAATTGTGTTCTATGGATTTATATAAGGTGTAATATATTTTAAATAATATTTGATTACTTTGAAATTTGTTAGTACAAACTCAAAAGGCAGAGAAAAAGGTAAACAATTCTTATTTTTAAAGTGCCTGTAGTTATTCGAAATTTGAAAATGCTATTAATTATATTATTTACATTTATGAAAAAATTTAATTATTTTTTGGATTATAGTGTATCCTGCATTAATTGACTATAAATGAGCTATACTTTCTTCCCTTTAAAGCACCACATGGCATATTATAATTTAAGATTGTTATGTACTAAAATATATGACATAAAACACATTTCTTGAAATAACCTTTATTCGATAATTTTTAATAAATTCTAATTTGTATCGCTTGTGTTTTTTTACAATATTTTTTTTCCGCTTTTACTAATCGCAGACAGTTCGGAGAGGTTTGCCGCTATTTGATACGAATCTTTCTTCTCCCAGCTGCGAGGCACGACAGCGTTTTATAATTATTTACAATTTTTAAACGGTTTTATTTAGTTCGTCCCGTACGGAATTTATTTGGTTCAAAATTAAAAAATTGAAATTTAAACACCTTCCCGTTGTCAGATTGATCTGAAATTTGGTACACACATTTAATTTAGATGACAATACAATATAATAAAATGAATAACATTATAAATCTAAGATGGCCGCCTATACAAAATGGCGGATTAAATATTTTTCCTTAACCCCCTCAATATGGGTATCAAATCAAAGGGCTACACTAGTAAAACACGATGATTATGTCAAAATTTAAAATTCAAGATGGACGCCGTTCCAATATGGCGGACTAGGTACATATCTTTCCACAACCACCACAATATGGGTATCAATTAAACCGTTTAACTTAAAAGTTTTTTTTAATGTATTTATTCTTACACAATTTTATCTTATGGGTAAATACAGCTAAAATTTATACATAATAACAATACAATTTGGAAGTTTTACACAATTATATATTAGTTGGTACACCTTTATTCGTTATTAAGACTTTGAATCACCATATAAAGTAATCGTTTTAAAATATGTTAATATCTATTTTCTCTTCCGTTACTAGGCAATATGTTTTAATACTACGAAGTCTGTCTGTACGAGTAAATAAAATCATATTTAATATGTAAATTATAATTATATAAATTGACTTACTGTCATGTAAACGTGTATCGAGTAACGCTGGAATAATCGACTTATCGGCACCGAAACGTTACCTAACGAACCGGTGTGGGGCAATTTTAGACATAATCTAGCCTAGATATTAGCGGATTTGCATGAGGCCGGTTTGTTGGACAGCATCGCCTTCTCCCGCCCGCATGCCGATATCTCGATGTTGCGACACTCTCATTATCGACTCGATGATTTATCGATTTCGATTTCTTTTTTAGTTATGAGGTCGGAAGGATCTCCTATCATAATTTATACTCTTTTGTAGGCATTCGTGGCTTCATTTATTCATATTTTTATCATTTATAATTACCATCTGTGTATCAAGCTCAATTTGATAGAAACTAGAATCAGGTTGAGCATCCATACAATGGCATCCTTCAATTAAAAGCTACAAGGATTCCAAACGTGCTCCGATCTTAGAAGAAATAGAGCAATTCATCCCCAAGCTTTATTTTCAAATAAATAAATCTTATCACTATACTTTTTTTACAAGGTTTCGTTTAATAAACTTCGTTATTTATTACAAGATAATCAATAGATAGATTATATGGGAACGTAATGTATTAACTCATACAGTTTCCAACAAAAAATTTACTAATTTCACAGGATTTGAGATGAATCATATTAAAAGTACTAAAGACTAAATTACAGTAAATAAACTTAATTACTCCTTCTACAACTTCGAATCGTTACGTTAATTATTTCAACGAAGTCACCAAGTATATACTAGGCCCTAGGGTTTCAGAGAGTGGAGCTCTGCTTTATTTTCCGGCTCATAGAAATAGCTATAAGTTTATCTTAGTTTTATAGTCCAATCCGGTGAACTTAAAGTACAAATTACAAAGCAACCCGAGCCGAGGCAGGCTTCCCAGGGAGTCCTTGAACTTTGATTTTCATAAGAGGTTTAAGTTAAGTGCCTTCAGCGCCCTGCTCTCTCTTCTTTCCAGACGCTCCTGCGCTGGTCCATCTAGTAGGGAACCTTCGTCTACGGGCTCGTGGTCACCACTAGGGAACCTTTTGATTGCACGAGCGATGTGCGCCTCACTGCAACTTTCGGTGATAGTGATTCTTCTGTGAATTTCCTCATTTCTGATTTGATCTCGCAGAGAAACTTCGAGTATAACCCTTTCCATTGATCTCCGAGTGAACTTTTTATGGGGCCTCGTAAGTGACCACGTCTCGGGTCCATATGTCATCACCGGTAACACACGTTGGTCAAAGACCTTCGATTTCAAACATTGAGGTATTTTGGACAAGAAATGCCATTCGGGCATCAGTTTCATGGTGCCAAATTATATATGTTTTCATATTGTAGGTATACACAGCTCTGGCCATAATTGTGCCCAGCTTATAACTCAAAGTTAATAATTGAATCAAAAAGAAAAATAATATTAAACGACTTCTTAACTAATAATGAATTAAGCACAGACATTTCGTAAAAGAACGTAAAAATAATTCAGTAAACGGTAAAAAAGAAAAGGATAAGAAATGATAAAGTTACTAATAATTGAAATTAAATTAATAATTAACAAGATCATGTAAAATAATAGATTTTTTTAATAATAATTCTGCAATTATATAGCTATAATAGGTCGCGTGTTCTGTGTCGATGTCCTGTGAGCGGCTGTGAAGCCTTGCGAAGGCATCGCATACCATATGCTTTGCAAGGAGATGTCGCCTTGGCGTCTTTTTATGGTACATTTACTAGTCATACAAAAATCAACCTAAATGTAACGAAATAAGGTTAATTAACATTTGCTTTTTTTCATTCGCCATATGTGCTTAGGTACTTGCTAGACGGAATCGTATTATTAAATAAATTCTGTATTGTATGTTAAGTGAAAGTTGATTGATTAATGTTGCCAACTTTACAAACATAACTACTTTTTTTAACTTGTTAACATATGGATATCTTTTTGCATTTTAGTTGCGTAACTTTGCGTTATGATCATTATTTCTGGCGTAGTCCATTATTGGATTTAGACCCTTTAGACGCCTTAAGCCCTTTAGACCATGGATGCACAGACCGCGGCCCGCCGGTCGAACACTGGTGGCCCGCCGACAGCAAAAATAATACTCTCGTACATTCGAAAAAAAATTCTATTCTATTCCAGATTAAAACCAAAAAAAATTAATAACCTATACTTCTGGCGGCCGGCCCGCCATCAGTTAATGATTTGCCCGAGTGGCCTTTAGTCTTAATAAGTCTGTGCAACCATGATTTAGACCTTTACAGGGCCACCTGTCCATCCGGTAGGTGGACGTCCCACGCAGTGTTTACAGGTCCGCTTGTAGATAACGACAACCTTAAAGCCTCAGTGGCTATGTGTTCCGCGAGCTATGTGCCTTATCTATTGCCGCTTAAATTTACCTGTATATATCCTCATTTTTCTTATTTGATCTAATAGAGAAATTGCACTCACATCTCTCTCTATGGCTTTTTTAGTGACTGTTAGATTTAGCACGAAGTAAGTGACCTTTTCGACTCCGTAAATTTGTTGTTTATTTTCTGAAAAATAAGTCTTACTTTGACCCCCTAAATCTTTTACACCTATTTCCAATCAATCATAAAGTGATCATTTTTAAAATATTTTACAACGCAACAGGCCAATAACTTCTGACAGTACAAATCCTGCAGGTAGTAAACAGAGATAATAAACAATAATTAATTTTAATTTGTACTAATCCAGACTTCGAAAACGCTTTTTCTTATGATATTGAGCTTTTTCATTATGTTATTTATTGTTTCTAAAACCTTTTCAAGCCCATTTAAAGCCTTTTTAATTCCTATTTCCAATCCTGTAAATATGGCCACAGGTTTAATAGCAAAGTGTATATAAGTGCTGATACTTACAATTATAGATATATTATTGTGTGTGTATTTTGAAAATTGTGTTACTTTGTAGAGTTTATTGATTATGTTTTCAACCTCTAGAAATTATTTTCTGAAATGCAGATGATGTTTTAATAAATAAATGTAATTAATAATCAGAGTTCACAATGAACTTGTAACATTAATATCTTGATAACATCGTTATAGCTTATGCTTCCAAGCGCATTTGGCGTACTTAGGTAAGTTAAAGAAAAATGGTTTATAACAGTAGCGGATTGAAGGTGAATAGTGGCGATAATCGAGTGCACTGAATTTCGCTAATGCAGATCTCGACCTTGGCAGTGCAAGTCGTCTTCGAACTTGAATCCGGAGTGATGCCAAATCGAAACATTCGCGTGCCAACGGGGCCGGCTTAATACCTTCACCTTAGGAGGGATTGCGAAATTAAATGTTGTTAATAAAATCAAATCTTGGATTGAATTCCGGAGACAGTTTTCCAAAATCCAGCACCAGTAGTAATAATATAAAGATAAAATTAATATATTTAACATTGGAACTTTATTTTAACTCTAATTTTTTTTTTCTTCACACGACTATATTATTAACAAGTTTTTATTTCTAATCAACAATATATTCATCTTCGTTATCAACAACCTTTTGCCATCTAGTATACGTCTTTCAAGTACGTAATGACCTATCAAATTACAATAAAATATGGTCATGCGCAGAAACGACGTTACTTTTCGGTCCCCCTAATAATTTAATTCTTGACTGTACGCTGCTTCGCGATGTGTCCTGGAGAAGAAGCAAGAAGAAATTCCTTAACGATACATCTTTTAATAATTTAACAACACAGATTTATGCACATTCACTATTAGATATAGCCTTAATGAAATCGAAATAATCAAGCAACATCATAGCCAAGGATTCTTGTTATTTAAATATTATTTTATTGAATAATAAGCCTTTTCTGTCAATTTATTTTTAATATGAGTTTTGAATTTTGCGAATTGTGGTTGATTTTTATTTAGGCTATATCTGATAAAATGCTTATCTATGAATCTATGTTAAACTTTATTAAAAGATGCTTTTTCTCCAGGACACAAAATTAAAATAGATTAATAAATAAATAGTATATAATAAGTTGACAATTAAAAGAGTTCTTTTAAAGATGTTGAATAAATGAATTTTATGTTTATATTTATCTTCATACAATATAAATGACAGAATCAAAAACAAATTTTATGTAGATAAGCTAATTCATCGAGTTAGCAAATCATTCTATGAGTAACATATATTTAATAGTGTTGTGAAATTTTACTAAAATTATTAATTCAAGTTATTACGAATAAATTAGAGACATTTTGTTTTTTATTCTATAGACGTCCCCTATTTTTTAAATTTTCGATTAATTGGAGAAGTAGTTTTTAAGTAAGAAAAGGACAATATTTAGCCACTTGCCGCATGCAGTCGTAGTCGTGCAACAATGATAAATGCAATTCCCACACATAAATGCGTATGCCACATACAGAGACTCTGTGTTTGGCACTAATCGGTGTAACATAACACCCTCTGCTGGCTGGCGGGCGGTGCACTTTGTTGCACGACTACCACTGCATGTGCGGAAGTGGCTAAATATTGGTCCTTTTCTTACTTAAGATGGACTTCCGCAAGGTAACGCCTGATTTCATTAAATATTTAACAGGTAGTTTTTGTTACGAATGCTTATTAAAATAAACTGCTCTAACCACAGATTATAAATATTGGTGAAAGAAGCCACAAAAAAACCGACTGACATTGTTTTAGGTTTTTCAGAAATCAACAGCGTTTTATTTCTCTGTAGTTCTTGAAATTAGACTCATTTCATTCTTCTTATAAGGTATACAAGTAATTAACATATAATACAAAGTAGATAATAATGAATACTATGATAAAATTGGTCTCGTGGTCGCCTGTCGATAACCGACCGGATGTCGGTTCCAGCGAGAGAGTTCCAAAGAGAAAGAGAGAGAGAGAGCGACGTGCAAGTCACACTTATGTCTTGGCTTATATGGTTACTTTGTTATGTTTTACTTTATCTGCCGAAAATCTAACCCTTGGTCACGTGACATGGGCTTGGGCGTTCACATGAGCGACCATTGAAGTAGCATGTTATGTCCTGGGGGTAAAGCAAAGAGGTAACTAAACGCATTCCTTCTGCTAATTAAAACACCGTGAAGCTGTACCATGACAACTGGGCTAATATAATCATATAATTCAAGATGGCCGACACAAACACAGCGAACCGGATATCGTATTTCAAAATTCACGGTAGCGTCACATTGTTATGCGCAACATCCTGTTTTAAGTCGTTACTTTATGGTGTAAAAAATTACGATCCTGTTTTTTGTTTATTTCGACAAAGCGATTTATTCGGTGACCACCGTTAAAGTTTTAATTGGTCATTTGGAATGATAAATATAATTGTATATTTATTATCTTTTAAGCGGATGTATATACTAACTGTGGATATATCTTTTTTTATTTTAAATACAGACTATCGAACAGATAAATAAGCAACAGTTCAATAAAATACATATTTATGTTATTGTCTTCGAGCCTCGTGAGTAGTTTCACAGTAATAGGAATAAGGAAGTTCATACTAACGGAAGCAACTGACATAGCCCAAGATTGACATGTTGAAGTGACTGACTAGGCCACATAACCCATAGAACAGATGGCCGTTTGGGCTTCAAGGTGTGGGAATGGAAATTACAGGCAAGCGCAGCATTGGATATCCACTAAGAAATTGAACAAACGACCTAGTTGAATTCGTCGGACGAGGCTTCTCCCAACAGGCCTTATTTGAAATCTATGAGGGAGACTTATGTCCACCAGCAGATGTTCTATGTCTGAAACGATGCTGAATCTAACGATAGATTTAACCCTCACAAAAGTATAATGCTACAGAAAATATAATACGTAATAATAAGTCTTCATTCAACAATTTGATATACATGTCGTCATTAAAATTTAATAAATATGCCTTCACTGGTCACTGTGGAATTGATCTTCTAGTTAACAGCGATTTAGTTCCTTGGCGAGGCGGGGGGAGGGGGGATAGAATACACAAACGGACGATGAAGAGTCACCGGAATACAAACCTCTTGTCCAACAGAGGGTCGATTCGTTGCTTTCGATTTAGGAACATAGTTATTTCAGGAGTCGGTTTCTTACCGATATAATAGATTATGGGAGGGATTTACCACAATTGTCACGCTTGGCAGGCGGGTTGAAGATTGTAGTGAGGTATTATGGTACGCAGAGGACGCTACTGCACATCCTCTATAATCATTTTGTGAACAATGGCAATCCTATAGAATTAATGCATAAAGTGTAAATTATATAAGATTGTATTTATGTATTTAGAGAATCGATCTCACGACCTAAGATCGCAAGTCTCAACCCTCCACAAGTGGGCTATCTCTGCTCAGCTATCTTTACTTATAGTCTGTTAATATACAGGAGTTCCTTTTTGATTTTTGTTGCATCATGCATGTTTCTCGCACGTTGCTTAGTTTAATTTTTAATAGCATTAAGTCATTGAGTGCAAGAATCTAACTAACTTCATCAGTCAGAATCATAAATTATTTGAACTTAACTATAATCACTTAAATGCAATTTAAGAGGCCATTTTTCGTCAAATTGTTTTATTTCTCATTCCATTTTATACAAATTATGTTACCCGTTTCACTATATGTTTCAATAAGTGCAATATTTTATTTAGTTCCGAGATGTATTGACGTTTACGCTATACTATTTGTTGGTTGTATTGGTTCTGAATTGGTAACAATTTACGCAACTGCTGTCAAAAGACAAGGGACCTTCGGACAGGTAATCTTAACTATAAATATATGACAGCCGGTAAGACGACAAAAATAACTTTCTCAGTGAAAGTCAGCGTCCTTTTGAATGGAGAACTCTAACGAAGCAAATTCAATTTTCATTCAGCAAAGGCTTCCATTTTTAAACATTTATCGGCGTCAAATAAAAAAATAAGAATCGATCGTAATGTTGTCAGTGTTGTGATTCGTTAAAAAAAATAAACGTCAATATAAATATTTGGAGTTATTTTTAAAAGGTACAACCGTCGAACGGTGTTGCCAGATTTACGCGCGGATCAGGAATGCGGAGTGGGTCGACGTTTGTCGTGTTCTATAGGTGTTTCTGTGTCAATGTTTGGCGGGTAATTGGCTGGTTTTAATTATTTATTTCATACAAAACAACGTCTGAGTCATTATCGAGAAATCAATCGGGAGAAAGATATTTACGATACATCGTAATTTAATTGTTTATTTTTGTTTAATTATTTAATAACTTTGCAATGTTTGTTTTAAAGACATAATTTTGTTTTAATAACACGTGTTAGGTACATTTAACCATACACCCGAAACCGCTGTACCACGCCATAGGTTGCGCGGGGCGAGACGGGGGAGTATCGTCAGTTTGCCCTCAACCTAGCACCGGTGCTCATGCTTTTTTTGTACTAGGCCCGTGTTGTGGATCCTGAGGCACGGTACAGCGGTTTCTGTTAAACAATATTACAGTTGAATTTGGACTTAAAACTGCATAAATATATGGACAGCTAAACGTACCAACAAGTTCATTCTCGATCTATCCAATATGATACGGATGAGTCCTATTTTGGCCACTTCATAGACAACTAGGTAACTTCGACAAACGTCTTGTTATTGGGAAAACAGTAAAAAGCACCTAGACTATCACCTACCCGCTGGTCTTTCTATTTTTACTGCCCCGAAAATAAAGAATAGGATGGTGTGGAAATAGCCAGACGGCACGACCTTTTGAAATGAAAAATGGATAATTTTCTCTCAAACTTGGGGAGAAAAAACATGCAGAGTACACAGAAATGGACTGTTGAATTAATGTAAGAGCTATACGATAGTTAGAGTGAGAATGAAAGACCGGATCTAGACTGAAATCAATGAAGGATTCTAAGTTTTTAATTTCTATGAAAAATAATTATCTGGCGTTATCAGAAATATTTAAAAATGGAGCATGCAATATTAATGTAAATAACGTAGTGACGTCGCACCGCACCAGTGTGACTACACCCTAACCGGTTGTCAAGCAACGCGGCAGGTCTCGCGTCCACTAATAGCGTTGCTCTTTACTTCAGTGCCCTCGCATAATATTTCTATACATGAAACAATGTTGCTGATCCTACATTCATATACTTATTACAGCTCCATCTGTTCAGGCAAACTTGAGCTTGAAGCGTACAAAACTTAGGACACATATCAACTAGTGTAACAGTTCGTTTAGTGTAATGGTTGCCAGACTTATTTCTCATACACTACTTTCAAAATTTCGCAGATTCTGCGTAGATGCCATGAATATGGAATATTTCTTTTTCTACACTACACTACAATAAATGAAGTGAAGCCAACATATTTGTTTTTCATCATCATAAGCAAGAAATTTTAAAGGAATAGATAAGAATGGAAGACATTGTGACAGATAAAAGAAGAATGAGTAAGAGTTACTAAGAAGGATATAAGTAGACTCAGACAACAAAAAACGATGATTAAGTAAAAACTGTCTCTGTGAACCCAAGAGGTCCCCAATATCAGAGACAATAAAAAAAAACTATCGTGAGCAGATAAATTTTCGTGGTCTCTCTCTACGAAAGTAGCCTTCGTCAAATCTCTCGCAGAATTATAGGATTCCACTTAGAACACTTTGGGAACTGATGATTCAGAATTGAATAAGTTTAACATTAAAAAACTTAACTAAATTTGTTGCTCTTCACGAATTATGGGACCCTAGTAACATATTATTTTAGTTAAAACATGCCATTACAAATTGGGCTCTTCCCAGAGCTGGACAGTGGGCAATCCCATAACGTACACGAGTGACCATTGTTGATGATCCGATGACGAAAATTTTAATAATTATATATCTTTTCACCAGCTAAGAAGTAACCTTCCAACAACTAATATTTTTCCTAGAGAACAGAACTCTGACTTCTAGATGAAAAAGTAAAAGGGGTCTTAAAAGATTGAGAAAGTTTAGTTTGAATAGTCATGCAAGTTTAAATCTAAATAAAGACTATTAATCTAGAATAGAGTTGTCATTGTCATAATTTATGATATAAATAAGTAAAACGTATTTCACAGTGACCATAATATTTATCGATAATTAATTTAAATATGTAGTAATCCGTATTTCGAAAACTTTTTTCTTACTATTATATTATCATTATGTTATTTATCATTTCTGAAACATTCTTAATACGCTATATCATCATCAATTGTCAGCAAATGACCTATACATTCTCCCCTTTAAGGCTTTATATTATACATATAACCAATTGCCTTGTATAGGATATGATTTCATACACTAAATGTGAAATCTATTTGCTCATAACCTGACGTTAAATGAATTTCAATTGAACATAGATTTATTAACACGTAATATAGCGTGTTGTGTTTATACGTGCAAGCCTGTTATCTTTATTTCCTTGTTGTATTTCTTTTACAATGAATAAGGATAAAGTTAATACTGAGAATGCAGAATTTTAAAATAAATTTATTTATAAACAGTACATTATCAAGACATATTCAAATACACATTAGACTGTACTCTCATAAAACACGTTATTTAAAAGTAACCATGTAAGAGGTTTTTTTTATCAAGTTTCTTCTAATATTTGTTCTATTTATTCAAATTTACTGTAACTCTAAAATTAACGGTAAAAAAGGATTAAATGGTATTTAAAAACAAACTCTTATATATTGAAAGATTATAAATAAAGATAGCTGGTATACCAGTGGTAAAGGACAGACTGATGGTAGGAATAGCTCAGCAGTAGAGGATTGAGACTTACGACCGTAGGCCACGGGATCAATTTTCAGGGTACAATCTAATGTAATTCACACTTTGTGCATTAATAAAAAGGATCACAAATATGTTTTCTAAGGTTAGATAGTAGCCTTCTCTGCGTGCCATAATATCACACTGCCATTGTCAACGGGCCTTCCAAGCGTGGCGATTATGGTATGCCCTCATAGATATCTTTGATGGAGGCCTATGCAAGAAAGGGACCAATATTTAGCCACTTCCGCACATGTAGTGGTAGTCATGCAATAAAATACACCGCCCGCCAGCCCGCTGGTAAATGCATATGCGGCAAACAATGCGAATCACATAACCGCCACCGCCAAATCACTCAACACGTGTTTCACCCCTCCACGGGACATCTTCAGGAGTTATGTTACACCGATTAGTGCCAAACACAGAGAAAAAAAACTAGCTTGCTTAGAATGGAGTTCCGCGAGGTAACGCCTGATTCCATTAAAAACTATGTTTTGCTGTTGGCATCTATGGGCTAAAAAACCACGTGGTTTGGCGACGTTGACGAAAATTTAATTAAAAATCAAGTTTTAGAACACTTTCGATTTTTTTACTTTAAAATATGTTTAATTGATAATAAGAACTTAAGAAACTGAATCGTGGAATAATTACATTCCTAATTCGAGTCACGAATCGACGTTCTCCAGGACAGGAAGTTTCTGTTCAAATGACTCGCCATTGTCCTTTGTCATAATTTACTCCTTTTCGTGAGAAAGTCTTGCATGGGATATTCCTCCGCTGCGAGGGCATCAAATGGGTTACTCCAGAATTCTACCGGCTAAAACTCTACTGTCTTCTTCAACGCCTTTTGTTAAAACTACGGTAGCCCCTTCGCGTACTACCGTAGTTTCAACTATGGTAGCCTAGTGCCTCTCAACTCCTTAGACTAGAGCTGGAGTCCCTCACCAATAAAATCGCTATTAATTAGAAAGTCAATTTCACAGTGACCCGTGAAAGTACTTTTATTTGATTTTCATTATTTATTAAGAAAATAATTTTAGCGTGTTTTACTATAAATGAAACTATAAATATTTTTTTTCCGAACCGTTATTTGGATGACATTAGGTCAGCGGACAATAAGACATTTTTAAGCTGAACGAACTATATATACATAGATGTTTATTGTAATAATAATGTTTTTATTGTTTTAATGAATCAACCAATAATTTCATTTTTGTGTCTAACATTTCACGATACGAAGTCAATACAGAGGCTAATGACGTCACAGGGGCATACGTAAAACACGGCGCGTGTATTGCGCCACTCGGCTGCATCTGATGTTACTGCTCCGTTATTTATAGAGACGTCGTGTTTAGATGAACACGCTCTTATAAATAGCGCGGTATTTACTGTAATTTTTAAAATGTTTAGAAACGGTCACTCTATGACGTCAGAGTTTTAATTCTATCAATATAAAGCTAGACTTTCACTATTTTATATACAAATAAATACTTTTAAAAACTTTAAGTTAAACGATTTTTTGATACCTATATTGTGGTGGTTGTGGAAAAATATGTACCTAGTCCGCCGCTATATTGGAACGGCGTCCATCTTGAATTTTAAATTTTGACATAATCATCGTGTTTTACTAGTGTAGCCCTTTCATTTGATACCCATATCGAGGGGGTTAAGGAAAAATATGTAATCCTCTGTTTTGTATCCGGCGGCCATCTTAGATTTATAATGTTATTGTTTTTATTATATTGTATTATTCATCTAAATTGTGTTGTGTACCAAATTTCAGATCAATCCGACAACGGAAAGGTGTTTAAATTTCAATTTCTAATTTTGACCCAAATAAATAAACAAATAAATTCTGTACGGGTCGAACTATATAAAACCGTTTAAAAATAACTAAAATAGAAATTCTTGCAATTGTAATATAAATGATAAAAATATAAGCATAAGTAATATAAATGATAAAAAATTATAGAAAACCAAGTGACTAGTTGAAGTGGCAGTAAAGAAGCCATATACGGCGATCAGGTAGCCACTTGGACCATAAAGGTTCACGAGTTGAGACTTCAGCCGGGTCCAATAACTACTTTGTTTGGATCAAAGAGGCTGGATGCATTTAAATTTTGCTTCAAAATGGTCCTATTAGAAATCTATAGGGGAACCCTATGTCCAGCTGTGAACTTCCTTCGGCTGAAATGATTATATTGAAGATTTTTTGATTTAAAAACTTTTTATATATATGTCTCTAAGTAACACCTTGAGACAACGCGAATAAATTAAATTATATTCTTCACATAGTTAGCGTTAATAAATGTTGCATCACCCTTTGTAAGTTCGCTTAGTGTGTCGTTTCTTATCAATCATTATTATCTTTGCTATAGGTATAGGATGTCCACTATTGGACATATTCCACCCAATAGATTCCCAATGAGACTGTATCGAAGCTGCATCCAGCGTATTCGGACCAAAACAAGGTGCAATGTTGACTGCCCACAGTCACTTCTCAGAAATCGAATCTAAGAAATACCTTTATAATCCGCAATCTATATCCACTGGGTTATGAAAGCGTAAAGAAATAAAATTGAGTTATGTGCGTCATACATTTATTAATAATCTCGGCATATGCTATACAGGTTAATCACCGTGTAGGAGTGTAACGGTTGCATTGTTTTTAGAATTGAAACATAAACTTGTTTTACAACTATTGAATGTCAAATGAAGGTCGACAGGTCATGCCTTCTAATCGGGATTGTGTCATCGTGTTACTTTTTCCTTATCATACACGAGAGTAATTATACCGTTCACGCTTCCGCAATAATCGAGTATTCGACTCGAAGGATTATGTGATGACTTGATACAAATTGAATCGTATTCATCTTGTGGAGCAGTCTAAAACCCTTTCATTACGTGGGCAATAAATTTCCGGACTTCTACCAGATAAAACTCATGGTTTTCTTGTGCGCCTTTTCACAAAACCGGAATACTTTCGTATAATATCTTAGTGCCTCAGTTTCAGGTTTTTTTTTATTTAATAGGCACTGTTATTGGAAGCCTCTCGTACCCCCTATCTGGTGTGGGACAGGGACTTTTTATTTACATTTATTTACTTATTCACAGACATATTTTTATTTTCATTCTCTTCTTTCATACTTCATATTATCTTTCCCTTTCGTTCTGTATCGCCTTTCATTCATTCCTCATTACTGTTACATTTTCTTATATTCTATTATGGCTCTATATCACATTTTTTACTTATATTCTGTTATTATTGTTACTCTTACATTTTTATTATTTTGTTTCTTTATAGGGATATTACATATTGATTTGTTTTACATTATTTTTGATTCTTGTTTTACATTTTTATTGGCTTTTATTTTTCTCTATTACAACTCAGTCTTAGGTTAGAGCTGGATTCATTAACTATTATTATTATGTCTCGAGTAGAACGGGACGCATGGGGAAGCCCCCAAGTTCTTGTTATGGGGATTGAAGGAGAGAGTGGTAAGCGTACCTTAATGTCAATGTAGTCTGCGACCATAGGTGTCTTTAATGTGAATAGAATTTTGACAAGCATCAATTAATTCCGTTTAATATACATTGCGTCTTTTGTACCATAAGGTTTTGGTACTGTCTAACAAACTTTGTTATTGTAACTGTCATTTGAAATCGTTTATATTTTTGGATGTTAATTTGAAAAGATTTTTTAACAAGGACTTAGACGAGTCATTGACGTGTAATTTTATTATTGACGTGTTTTACGTCACAAAACTAAAGAAAAAAAGATTTTATTATTGACAAAAAATGTTTAAATTTTGCAGCCAAATTTGGCCATCGTTCAACATTCTATTCGACTGTATTATTATGGGTGTATGTTATAGATAGAGACTAGCAAACGAATCGTTTGTATCTGGAAATCATTGCATTGCTTAAATTGTTTGCTAAATAGGTCTGAAATTTTGTAATTGGGGCGTGGTCATTTTTGCAATATTTTACATTGAAATTATTTTAAAATAAATTAAATTTATAACTTGATGTCGAAAAGCCTCTAGCCGCATTTAATGTTGTTTTATTTGATATAAACCTACTTAGGTTACTTACATTCGCCAAAGATACATGTAGGTGGTCTCGGAATGAAAGTTTACGATATATCATTAATAAAAATTAAAAATTATAATTCAACTTAATTAAACGTCATAATAAAAAAATTAAAAAGGTAACAATTTTAAACGGAGTTGCAGCCTCCTTTTATGTTCCTTCATATCTGCGATCTTGATAAATTATAACACAGATTTGCAATTAATAATTTAAGGCTTTGGATTCGGTAAATTTCGGTGCAAAAGTGAAGGCGGACGTCGAACGGCTAAGCCACGCCCTTCTGTACTGTAATAATGATTTATTTTTGTAAATTCCGATGTAAATATTTTTAAAAAATTTTTGTTACATTACACTTATTTTCGGGAATAACGTTTGTTGAAACACTAAAAATATTTGAATGGAACCATTAAACTTTTACGTTCTTTATTGCAAGATAAAGAAGAAATGAGAAATTCGCAGGACCAAAGTCATATTGGGACAATTTCTTATCTGAAATGGCAGTAATGAGGGTCCATCTCTCGTACAACCGACAGCAGTTGTTTCTCGAGTAGTATTCACGAGCTAGTAGATGCGTGGGTAAGCCACCTGTCACATCGATAGAAAACATGGTAAAGTCGCAGATAGTAATTGATTATTGGGAGCATCAGACATGGCGATTTTTGGCGGAGGTATATGCCTTATGGTGGTTATCTATCAGCCGATATGATCACGATGTATACTAGGTAGTGAAGCTTCGTATAGCGAAATCGACAGTCGACAATATTGAATTTAATAAATTAAAAAAAAAAATTAATGTTCTGACGATTAACACTTGGAAATAAAACAACCTAAACCCATCTCTAGACTCTATAAAACTGTGATACCTTAGAATGAACACAGAAAAAAATAAAAAAAGTTGATCGTACTAACCTGAAAAAACCGACTAACTTTTTTATTGACTCTTCATAGATCAGGACTCCTTAGGGACTTCTTTATTTATATTTCAAGTCAAGGTAGCTCATTATAGGAGAACCATTGGGTTCGGCAGATGTAGCGTGGATCTCCTATCCGTTTAGGTAGACTGATGACATGGCCAAGGTTGTGGAAAGTCACTGAGGTAAACTGTCTCGAGGTAAACCATGTGAGCTGATCTAAATTGGCAAGGAGGGCAAATAGCAAAAAATCTGCATCATCATTGGGTTGAGTTGGTGTTTAACAGGTTAAGATAAATGAGCTATGCTTTAACTAAGAGCAATATCGGAACAGAATCTTTCAAGATAGGTTCATATCAGCGCAGAAAAGAAATAAGTAGTTTGGCAGTAAGCGTGTATCGGATGACATAATGAAAATAAAGAACAGCATAATTTAATATAAATTTCTGTCAATTGACTCATTTGTCCTTCTGATGACAATCTAGATAATACAAATCGTTTAAAAAATACCACAAATAAATCGTTTGACCTAGTACGATTTGTAAAATAAAGTTCTTGTTAAAATCCACTTAATGTTAATATAATTAAAAGTCTGTACATAGATTTTAATCTATAGTTATTGTATTAATATTGTATTAATATTAACATTATTAATAGGGGGGACCGGAAAGTAATGTCGTTTCTGTCGACATATTTTATAGAAAAACCGATTGATATTTACCGCTCCGGTATTGAAAAGGTAGTGTACAAGCTAGATGGCAAAAGGTTGTTGGTAACGAAGGTGAATATATTGTTGATTAGAGAAAAAATTATTAATTATGTAGTCGTGTGAATTTAACTTAAGAAAGCGACATTACTTTCAGGTCCCCCTAATACAACAAGTAATAGATTGGAACAATATATTATTTTTTATTGCGATGTAAATTATATGCCATTTTATTTATATATTCCATCTTTATTACGTATATGCCTTACGCAAATGGCTTATTATAACCTCTTTTGCTTTTAACTTACTGTTTTAGTTCTCCTTTGTTATACATTGTATTGTGTAGAAGAATTTTAGATCTAGGACTAGATTCCATAGAGACATATATAATAAAATTATGAAATATGTGATGCTTTCAAGTCCTCTCTGAGACTTTTGTTCCTTCTGCGAGAATTTTGAAAGCTTTTATCATCAGGGTGTAACACGACTGATTGATTGAAACTGGCCCAGGAGTACTACTACAATACTTATACCACGCTCATGTACGTTCAGAAAATTTTAAAAGTCACTAGAACACTTATCATAAACACATATAAATACATAGGTTTATTAACACGCATATTAATATGTTGCGTTGACATTGAAGCTGTCCACGTGTTAAACTCACACTCGTATCTAGCATTGAATGTTATCAAATTATTTATAGCAACAAAACGATGAGTTATGACATGACGCCACTCACGTATGTAAACAGTGATGGCATTGACAACGTTCACCAAACGTTCGACTTATACAGGACACTTCTCTCCATCTTGAAAGGTCACTACCATCATCACGGGAGACTTATCCAGCGGATTATGTCCCATGTGTGAAATGAAAAATAGTTTTTATAAATATTATACGGTATAAGATAAATAGTACAGTAATTGTTCGACTATGTTCCAGGAGAGTTTCGAATTCCCTGAGTAGAGGTAAAAAAAAACATTTGAATAGTCAAATCAAAACTAACTTTCATTAAATTTCAGATTCAATGTAATTATACGAATCTTCCCAAAAGTAAGGCATAGGGCGGCCCCAAAAGATCGTCACAATGATCAGTCTTATGCTGCCCGTATCCTGCAATTTCTTACGACATTTACTGTTCCGACGCTCTACCAATTCGGTGGATATATCTTGAAAGATAAATTGTATTATTTATGTTAAAATCAATTCTGTGATACAAGACCTAACTTACCATTCCATGAATTTACTGAAGTCGGGTACTGCAGTCGGTGCTGAGGAGTCCTAAATATGAAGATTTTGCGGAGGCTTGCTTACCACTTGGATCCATTGCTTAATTTGTTTCAGTACCTTCAATGTTTCGAACCCCAGTATATTCCTATACACGGGGTGATTGCTTATAGTTATAAAAGCTTTTAAAACTTTTACGCCTATTTCCAATAACCCTTTTTGACCCTTTTTTTAGCGATCTCTTGTTCACCTCTACAAGTGGATTAGATATTTAGTTTACAGAGGTTAAATAATTTTTCAGGTTAAAATTTTTATATTTATTTTATTTTATTTTACCATTCTTACGATTTCTTCTTCTAATCTTCATCTTTCTTGCTTTACAAATTTTAATATTCTTTACATAATGTACTTATTATTTAGCCAATCACGTTGTACAAAGTGATCGCTTTGAAATATGTTACATTAACTGTTTTTTTTTATTCGAATGCAATAGACGAATAACTGTTGTTTATACAAAATCTATAGGATAGATTGATATCAATAATTATTTTAAAACATAGTAATTTGAATTTTGAAAACACTTTTTAATACTATACATTAATTGGCCTATGACGAATCAACCTATATAGGCCATGAATTTGAATCTCCAAGGCAAAAGTATATTTGGCCGTTCTTAGAAATCAAGTTGCCGTACCATACTGGTACAAATGAAGCAATATCAGGCATATGTAGACACCATGTTACTACACAGGACGCAGGACAATAAGTCAATAATCAGTACATGGTAACCACACCATTCGAAAATGTTGAAACAAAAATATTTTCAATAGCAATGTATGCAAGAAATATCAATGTCTTTTTCATAACATGGTCACCCTAATTGATTTATTGCAATTCGTCAGATACTTGCACTTGCTGGCGCTATTATAATTAAACAGTGCACTAATGCACTGCGTAAATCAATTCGAGTGTATACCCCTAGAAGTACTCTTAACCATCTAACGAGAACTTAGGTATGCAATTTACTAAATATCAAATGATTTAGACATGATTTATATTTCCTTTCACAATATATTGCAATGTTTCAATCAAATTGGGCTCTTCTGAAATTTATCTCATGGCGTGAGTACAAAAAAAGGCATATTTTAATAAAAAAGAGACTTGAAAAGAGAAATGGATTTATTAGTGATACTACAGTATGATATTAATGAAGCCTTTGCAAGTGTAAAAGCTATAAAGGGTTGAAATATAACAGTTCCAGTTGCCCTCAGTGAAGTCGTCACTATAAAATATGTTACATTAATGTATTTATTCTATTTAAATGCGTTAGGGCAGTAACTTCAGGCTGTACAAAAGTCAACAGAGTCAGATGATATCAATAATTTATTTTGTTATGTAGTTATTCGAATTTTGGGAAAAAAATTCTTACTGTTTCATTATTATCAGTATTAATGACACCATTAATTTTTGGATACACCCTGTACCATGTATTAAATGACAGCAAATAAACTTTAAAGATTTCCCGCAATAATCATCCTGTATAAATATTAAATCAATATAGAATTGTGTTTCAAAATTTATTTAACATTAAAGTCTGATAATGCTTTATATTTCTTAATTGCATAAATACGATCATCTGTTTCCATTGCGACAACTGCTTTTATAGTTAACATATCTATTCAATCGAATTTAAACTTTATTATTTTAACGTAGAGTAGAAATTTCTTTGGCAAATGATTTATACTTATCAGTATGAATACATTTGTGTTGAATTCTCATTAGCTGCGTATGTGTGTGTCAATAATCTTTATGACAGCAGAAAGGTGACTACTACACTCACAAAACGTTCATGTGTACACACGCATTTGCGGCTGTGTGCACCAATTCCAATGCATTTGAACGTAAACAAAGCATTCGTGATGTTTAGACCAATCAACGTCTAACATTTGCAGTCGATCATATCAACTGCTTGACTTAAATAGGTAAGGAATGCACGTACCTGCTTTTTTCTAGGTATAGTTAGTTTGAGAGATTTTGATATTTGAGCTACTTTGAGCGACGTTCTATAT
Organism: Battus philenor; assembly: GCF_028537555.1. Taxonomy (NCBI): domain Eukaryota; kingdom Metazoa; phylum Arthropoda; class Insecta; order Lepidoptera; family Papilionidae; genus Battus; species Battus philenor. The sequence goes on along the minus strand of NW_027181726.1, from coordinate 14,363,588 downwards.
CATCAGTCCAACTGATGGGAGACCACGCTGTGTCTACCTGTTCGTGGTCACCATTCCAAAACCCGTCGACCCCAAGAGTCATCGGCTGCACAAGCGATGTGCTCCGCTTACTATCACCTCAGACGAACAATACTACAACTTTCATACAGTTCGTAAACAGAACAAATTTTAACAGTTTCTTGTGATGCTATTTTAGTAATAATGAATATCGCAATTTTTTAACTAAACAGAACTTCGTATATAAACTAAAGCATCGAACGAATAAAATATAATCATAACAGAAAATTATAAATGCGATCGACAGATACAGATAAGAGATCAAGAATGTTAGCTTTCTCCGGACAATGATTTTTGATTTCCTGTGTTTAATAAGAAATAAAAAAACTTATCTGCGATAGATAAATAAAAAATAAGAATTTAGGTTTGTCCAATCACGAGAATTGGACCCTGAAGTGAGAGGAACAAAAGCGAAATTAAAAACCGTTGCGATATTGTCTTCAGTATACCCGGACTGTGGCTATGATAGGGTTGTCACTGTTTGCAATATATATTCTTAGGGATCAGGGTTGGGATATCATTAAGAACACAATCACACTACTATATTGAAATTAAATGGGACATTTAAAAAATAATTTTACGTATTTTACGCTAGTCAAACGAACATAGATTTCATTCGCGAGAGATTCTAATTGAAGTATGTCACATTTGTCCGTTTTTATAGGTAATTTCCTTTTCGCTGCGAATTACAATAACAAAGTTTGTGGGTGGATTTGTCGTTCACTTACGTTCGAGTCTTATATATTTCTCCTTCAGGTTTCTAGATTTTCAAGTCGCGATGCCCACAGGCTAGATGAATGTTTCAAACCTGGGTTGGAATATTAACCAATATACGGTTAGAATTTTGATTGGAAGGCGCTCGAAGATGTCGAATGTCAGCTCTGTTGGTGACTTTCAGCAAATGAAAATATTTATTAAGAAATATTTTAATTTTTGCACGTGGAAAGTAAAATAAAGCGAAGTAACTAAACTTAAATACCTTATGCATTGAAATATAAAATCTTTTCTATAAAAACATATTTGAATATAATATCTTTAATTTTTAATTTCTTATTTGCCTTATTTTGTTAATTAAGCAACTTAAAAATATGTTTGCTTTAAATGCGATATCATTTAATCTTTTAGACCAAAAAAATATTCATACAACTACGTAAATAAAAATTAAAATTCAAAAGTTGACAGCCCTGATGTGCAGTTTCGTTATTCGATGCAAAACAAAACACGTAACGAATTTGTATTCGCTGAAAACGTAATCTGAGCGCCGGGGCCTCGGCAAAAAACCAATTTGAATGTGGACCACAGAACCGACTTTTCCATTTTGATTTCATCGCTTGTTCCATTTTGTTCAGATGGTCAGAGGTCAATTCTTTGCCTTCATCTCGCTTCTTTTATTTGGAAAGCACATCAAAATAATTAATCGTGATAGTTTTTTGTTTAATGGATTCAGGCGTTACATTGCGGAAGTCCATCCTAAATAAGAAAGGACCAATATCTAGCCACCTCCGCACATGCAGTGGTTGTCGTGCATGAAAGTGCACCGCCCGCCAGCCCGCTCGTAAATGCGCATGCGACAGACAATGCCAACTACACAACCGCCACCGTAAATTCACTCAACACGTGTTTCACCCCTCCACGGGGCATCTTCAGGAGTTGTTACACAGATTAGTGCTAAACACCGAGTTCACTCCTCACCCGTGGAGGGGTGAAACACGTGTTGAGTGAATTTACGGTGGCGGTTGTGTAGTTGGCATTGTCTGTCGCATGCGCATTTACGAGCGGGCTGGCGGGCGGTGCACTTTCATGCACGACAACCACTGCATGTGCGGAGGTGGCTAGATATTGGTCCTTTCATAGTTTTTTGTGTCTAGAAAAGCTGCGCTAACTATTTCCAAGACTTTTTTTACTTTTAATTCTCTTTTTAAGGTGATTACTTTAGTCGAAGGCTGATTGACATTGTCCCTTAGTCATTATGAACAATGTTCTGAGGTTTTTCAGCCATGGTGTGTGGCTTCTTGAGTTAGAAAAGGACCAATATGTAGCTACTTCCGCAATGCAGTAGTAGTCGTGCAATAAAGTGCACCGCCCGGAATAGAACCTGCGACCCATGATCCCAAGCATGTCATTAGTCTTAGCTATGTATCGCATATTAATGGCCGAGTACGTTGTCGTAGGTAACTTCTACTAAGAAATAAAAAATAATTGTCATCGTAATGAGACAGTTATAGATAACGCTTTTCGTTTATGCGTCAATTTTGTGTAAAGATGTCTGAGTTTTACAAATGGCGTCGTAATGTAAGTGACAAATGTCATTTGTTACAACAATACAAAAAGAAATGAGGCAATTCTAGTGTCATTTGTATATACAAATGTTTATTAAGTCGTTTATGAACGGCTAAGACGGGGATAGTAATCATTTTTATTTAAATTATAGTGCTATTTAATAATATAGTGAAAACGTTTCGATACAACACTGTTATTTAGACATATTATGAATGTAGCGATGAAATTAAAATTTGAATATGGAATCGATTTTTTTGGAAATAAACTTATCTTCTATTTAACCATGTGGAGTTAAATTATTTGGTACTTCTTAGAAAATAATAAAAGTATGTTATACTGTGTTTATTATAAGTACGTATGAGTAAATATGTGCAATATAAATATGAAAGAATGTTTATATGTATATGTTTTATGCATATATACACGTTAAATACCTGCTGTTTATCACTTTACTTTTTCATGCTATGGTTATTGCCGAGGGTCCTTAACAATATATATATATATATATATATATATATATATATATATATATATATATATATATAACCTCAAACGCCTTGAAGCTTTACCAAAAAAAAGAGACACTGACTGATACTGGAAATATGAGCCGTAAATCCCGAAGGTACCAATGAACAGGTAGATCTCAATAAGTCACGGTTACGAATTTATATTTAACCCTTAGTAGCCTGATTTACGAAAGTGATTTTTTTTAATCTTACTCTGTTTGCTTGAGGGTCTAGATGAAGGGAAAAATTGATTTTTTTTTAATTTACTTGGAAAGAATATTATACAACAGTAAAATACGTACAGCCAACCTATAAAAAACTAATAGTAATGTGAACATTCGGTTTAAAAGATTGGTATCAAAATTGAAACTCTAGGTTATTAAGGGTTGAGAGAGAAATACATTAAGATAACTTGGACTTAAAATCAGATATCCTGTGATTCTTTTAGGCCAAAAGATTTATTAGCACGATTGCTATAACATTATATATATATATATATAGTCACAAAATTTGACTATAATTTGGATATACTTAAAGATGATCCTTTATAATTATTATGCTCTCTTTTGTCCTTATTTTTGAGCTATCAATATTTTTTACGTTCACTTTATTACATGAAAAGCTACAAGAAGGGAAACTGAACAACTGTTGGGAATGGATTCTGTGATCCAAGAAATCGCCTAAACACCACACTACCATTATATCACATGACCAATAAAAGCTGTGATCATGGTGTGTATACTTTATCTTTCAAAAGATAATGTTTGTGGACGCAGTGCATACAATCCAGTAGATCCATGTCACCCAGTTTGAAGCCAAGCAAACATTTGCATTACAAATCTTTTCCACTGAAACTGGGTCAGCGGTAGACGGGATGTAAATTTTCAGCTACGGATTCGTGTACTGCAGTATCCATTTATATTCCATGTAAGTTTAATGGTTTGTGTTATTTAAATTTTAACACCGATGTTGAGGATATCTTAAATTGATGTCAAATTTACAACTTTTAGGGCAAACGAACGGACGACAAAAATTTTCAATTTATAATTAAGTACCTTGTTTCGTCAGTGCTAATGACACCCGTATATATATACGGACTATATATATATGTATATATATAGATGTGGGATGTAGTTTGAAAACATTCTTAGATGCAGACACAAGTTATACCGTCCTTCGACTTTTTTTGCACTGTAGTCATCTTCAACCAAAAGGTATCATAATCAAATATATGCTTAACTAAAATATAATCTTAACCACACACACACTCACACACACACCATCTTATTCTACAAAATTCTGAGAATCTTGTTTTTTTACTACAATTAACATTTGACACTACAAAGTCTACAGAGACAGGTAGTAAGCAATAATTAATTTTGATATTTAATACCTAAACCGAATTTTGGAAACATTTTTTTGTATTACACATTACTTTATTGATGATTTATAATATCGTTGCCTTTTGTGAGTGTACGATTAATTAATTGACAGCAAATGAGCACCTATAACCTATAAACATGTAGAGGCGTACGAAAAGGTACAGTCAAGTACACATTTGTCACATTTAACCAAGTAATAAAGTGGAGTTAAATGTTAACTTAATTTGAAAGTTATATTTTGTTTGTTCAGCATTGTATAGACTAAGGTATTACTAAACGATCTTCAATAGATGGCAATACGTCTAGGTACAGTTCACCGCCATATTTACTATCACAAAACGACCGGTACAGTCGCCCACGTACGCTCTCAATGGCGTTGCTCTGTCGCAAGCGTACGGGGATCTATGCATCTTGATACTATGAGACAGACCTTGGCATAGTTTACATAGATTTTGTAATTTTGAGGTTATACTATGAATTTTTTAATCACTTATGTAACGCGTGATTGTGATGGTCAAGTAATGTTCAGGTTTACTAATTCTGTTGTAAGTCTTGCCATTTAATTATTTTCTACAACTTAGACAAGCCTCTTCCAAGATAAAAGGTTGAGCCTTAGTAAGTGTTCTATCATCATTATCGTCGTCATATCAGCTGATAGATGTGTGTTGCAAGCCTGTCTTGTCATCTAGCGATTTCCTGGGAGCTCAACTATGTTGTCGACCCTAGCAGTGGTTAACACTAAAACGTTAGTTAAAAAAATTCTTCTCCGTATTTTTAAGGTTACTGATATGTTATGTGATCTTCTTTCTGTCGTTTTGACTACAAAGATTCATTTGGAAGAAATATTCCGTAAAAAAAAATTATAGCGTTGTTGAAGACTACATGAATTTTTTAACAAAATGCTATCGTAGATATTCTAAACCTTCGCTGTGACCTCTTAGCCAAGTGTTTGTAATCTAGGCGAGTTGTTTATTTCTCCTTAGACATTTTTATCTCTCACAGCGCCTGCTGTTGTTGTCGCGAGATATCGTTTATAATTTTTTTCTGTTATTGCCATTAATTTTCGTAATTATAGTCCTTAAAAAGTACCAAGAATTGAGATGCGCGGTATACGTTCCCGCGCCAGTGAGTCTACCAGAGTAATAGTTGCTTTAAGCGACTACATGAGATATAAATGGCAAATGTCTACGTAATATGCCCTTGTTACTCCCTGAGTATCCTCTTTGTAAATTCTGTTATCATATTTAATATTGTGCTCTTCTGGTTTGATAAAGAACTTACCAGCAACTTGTCTGTTACTACTGTGATCAAAAAGTAAAATGAAATTATCATTTAAAACTCTTGAAGTGAGAACTCTCCTAGTAGGAAGGTAAGTAAATATTTTCTCGTAAATTTGATAGGATTGTTTATAACTTTTGGCAAGTGTCTTTTCGTCAAAAATTGTTTTATTATTTTGCTCAATTTAAGCTATTTTAATAAATGTTTTGTGTTTCAAACACGTCAAGTCTTGATTGGTGATAAAATCGCAAAAATCTTTGGAAAGAAAGCGTCAAAAACTTAACTGATATCGTTGCGCAACCAACGTACCATACGACTGATTTGGCTTCGTGCGACTTTTGGCTATTCAGCAAACTCCAAAGGACAATGCAGGGACGTCGTTTTGCCACCATTTAGGAGATAAAAACCGAATCATAGAAGGTCTTGAAGACTACCGGAAAAACACTATTCCGACTGTTTGGAGGACTGGAAGCGTTTGCAAAAGTGTTATCGGACTAGAATAACTTTGAAGGTAATAAAAATGACTTGGAAGAATAGAAATTACATTTTATAAACAAATTCATCTTAATTTTTGATCATAAGCTCACGTCGGCTATTCACGTCTTAGTCAGAAACAATGCGAACTTTTGGTGAAAATTTTTGCATGTTAATCTTTGCGAACATTTGCTAACGTTAAATATAAGGGATCTATACAAAATATTTTTTCTATGTAAATAATTAATTTTTAAAAAATAATTAATTAATTAATTCTTTAAAAATTATTTTATTATATTATATAACAAACGAAAGGCGATTTTATTACTTCAACAGTATAGTCTTCATTCTCGTCTAGACAACGAACTAGATCGGGAAAATTCGTGGGAAAAATAGCCAAATGTATTCTTTTTAATATAATAATTGGATATACATTAGTAATTTAATACAGATATAGAAGGAAAAAAGTTTGGATTTGGACTTTGTTACTGTAACTTAAGGAATATAAAACGTTATTTATTTACTAATAAATATTCATTTATAAAAGACTTACTCTGACGGCTGAGGAATCTTTCTTACGACTGTCCGACCTAATTAGTATATATGCAATTACTTTAATGAAACAAAAACTATTTTTTTTTAGTATTTTGTATGTTAATTCATCAATTAACTGACTAAAAATAGATTTAACTGACTAGAATAATAGAATGAATTAATCACGGTACCTTTGATGATTTATGTCGAATAATTGCAAATGATAAGACACTTGTGATTACGATACTGAAAGTGGTTACGGGCGCCACTGCCACTCGACTCGTGCCTTGATCTGATTGATAGAGAAATAGACTGTATAATATATAACATATATAATAGACATTGGCAAGTTGATGTTCCAGAGGACAGGCCACAGCGGAATAGTGTAGACCAGATTTCTCCAAACTTTTTTGTGTCGTAGACCCCTTGCCATGTTTTTCCGTGTTGGGTAGACCCCTACTTACCTGATATTTATTTCCTGTAAATGTCAAGCTGTAGTGAAGTTTAGTGTTAAAAACTTAAAGTAAAAACACATATTAATTAAATTAAATTAAAACTACTTAAAATAAAATTTTTGTATCTGTTATGTAAAATATACGTAACATATTAATATTTTTTTACTTCATAGGTACTTTTATAAATAATGTAAATGTTTTGATATTATAAGATAGTATGATGTAAGTAAATAGGTACTATCAGTGTATGTGTTGAGATCCACTATCGTGGACCCCCATTTTCATTTCATGGACCCCCAAATTTTTTTTCGCTGACGTAGACCCCTTGCAGGTTGTCATAGACCCTAGGGGTCGATATAGACCACTTTGGGAATCACTGGTATAGACCAAAGACCAAGCAAGCGTGGCTTAGGACGTCCAAACAAAGACAAAGGTCGCTTTCAGTCGGTCTTAGCGACGATCCTACGGCTGAAATGCCTATGATGATGATTATAGTCAGATTATAGGCTTTGTATACGTGGATTGTCGTTTCAAATTTTACTCAAAAAAGCCTAGCCTTCACTTTCGTATTTTCACGATAATTCTCTGTTGTTATTCCTCTTAATAACGCAAATTTTTCAGGTATGACACTTAAAAATCTTAAGTCTTTTTACTCACTTTTCATAATTAAATCGTGGGGGTAAACACGTAAAAGAACGGATGCTCTATGTTTCGCTCGTGAGCTGACTTCTCGACGTTCACTTGAAAAGTAGTGACTGCATTGGCTTTCAAGATAGATCCTCTGTATGGACTTAAGAAAGATTTAGTATCTAGATTCGGATTTCAAATATGACCACCTGTTACTTGCTTTGTTATCTTTATTGCTCATGCCCGTAGTCCCTTGGACACTAAGTTACGTACATTTTTTGTAACGTAGAGAGCTGTGAAGAGTATTTCTACCCTCTTGGACATTTGCTTCTGAATTTCTTGTCATCAGTTGTTCGAGAAAATACCACCACTTGTTCATATCTACGTCACATATGTCCCGTTTGTGTAGTAAAAGACAGTCATGTTTTAATTCAGTCCACATCCCCTGTTCGTTAACAGGTGCCCTGTCGTAATTATTGCCAAAGCACATGTTAATGTACATCGCGCGGACAGAATGCCGAGAAGATTTAAAATACGTCACGTGCGCGTAATGAATAAAGATATTTGCGAACATTTCATTGGTTTTTATGTAAGTAGAGCGTGGTTGATGAAGTTAATATCCAGGCTATTGTTGTATATTAACAAAAAAATAAATTTATCGCAGACTTATCTCAGATTCGTTGGAAACGTCGTAGCATTGAGTTATGGAAAATAAGATCATTATAGAAGGAAATAAATTGCATTTTTGTTTGTATTTAGTTGGACGTTTTTGACATTTTTATCTTAACTAAGAAAAGGACCAATATTTAGCCACTTCCGCACATGCAGTCGCAGTCGTGCAACAAAGTGCACCGCCCGCCAGCCCGCTGATAAATGCGCATGCGGCAAATAATGCGAATTACACAACTACCACCGCTAAATCCCTCAACACGTGTTTCACTCCTCGGGGCATCTTCAGGAGTTATGTTACACCGATTAGTGCCAAACACAGAGTCATATTTTTATCTTAATTTACAAGAAACTTATAATTAGGTGGTATAGTTGTTAAAGAAAAAATATTTCGGAAGAGAAGAATTGTAAGACGTATGAAACCATCAAAGCTTTGGAATGATTCTGGCAAGTATAGATCTAGAATGTACCCCATTTATATTCTATTAATTATAATTACATTAATTAAAAATTGTTTTTATTAAATAGGGCTTTGTTTGAATAAAAAACCTATGATGAAGTGACATAATTGAAGAATAAATATAAACAAAGACAAGAATTATAAGTACGTATGAAACTTCCAAACTGTGGAATGATATAGACAGGTCATAGCCCTTATTTATTATATTACATTAACAATCTGTGTTGATTATTCATAGCTAATATAGGACGTCCGTCAGGTCGTCTAGTTTCCTATAATTACCCGAATGTAATTCACATGGGATACGGTTTAAAATCGATACAGCTATCTCGGTATATTCAATGTCAACGCTCGATATATCGGTCACGTGAATCGATAACAACGAGACATTCACTCAACTCGATAAGCACGAAAACAAACATGGCGCGAGCTTTAACAAGGGAGGGATGTGACGTCACTCATACACGGATAGGGCTTCGTCAGCCTCTCAAGGGACACATGAACACTGGTACTGTCATGCACGTAATTGTTTTAATAAAAACATAATTAGTGGTAGTATAATCAGATGTTTGTATGGACACATTTATGCTAACAAATTATAGAGATGGCTTTAATAGTAGTTAATAATTAAATTAACATACTCAATATAACAATGATACTCTGTGTTTTTGTTACAAAGACCTAGGTACCTTCAAGAAGCCACGAAAGGTTCAGCTTCCCACAGGTTGTGGCAGTACAAGATGTACAGCATTGATTGGTGATGGCGCCTTGCAGATACTGGTGCCCAAAAGTACTTGTCTTTCCCATAATCGACAGGCCAGGCAAGAAAGTACCTCCTCCATATAGACTACATGTACTAAACAGTAGAGTAAAAACATTACTGTTTTTACATTTCAGGTTTTGCTTGTATTATTTACGGAGTAATGATATAACAATAAAAATTGACAGTGATTTACAATAATAACCTTTGTTATATATACTTGAAATAAATGTTCATGTTATGAAATGGCATCCAAGGGCACAGCAGGACTGATCTTCGAGGCAACCTTTGCCCCCTCCTCGTCCCCAATGCCTTACAGCAGACGTCCATGAGCTGAAAAGAAAAAAAATGTAAATAGTATATAAGAAAATTATAACAATTTAATTTTTTGAGAAACTTAGCGACAGACAGAAGGCGATATATGAACAGTATGTATATAAAAGTTATAGAGTTAAAGGTACTGCAGAAGGAGAAGGAAGAGAGAATGAGTGATTATGTAAAGTACGGAAGAAGACAAATGAAGAACGAAAACCTGACAAAAGTACTTCGTTAGCCAAGTCCTAGTCATAGATTAAGATAGGGGAACAAGCTCACAAAATAAAGAGAGAGAGAGAAATCTGTCGGTGAAGCCTATATCTAGTACATGACGGTGATGGTAACAGATGATGGTGATGATGAAATAAATACTTTGTGATACAACTGAAATGAGTAGAGAAGTGCTTCATCAATATTTTATAGTTATCGGTTCACGTCGAAGGTTAACGGTAATTAAAATTCCTTTGCTTTTTTATCTGTGTCGCGAAATGTATGCAAGAGAATACAAGGGCCAGTGTGCAGTGTGAATATAATAACAATAAATATACTTCAGCCACAAGACAAGTGTTAATGACCACAGGTCGCATAATCTCGTATACAGGATGATTGGTTATAGATGGTATCTCTAATTGACTCAGTTTGTACGATTTACACTGCGTTAAAACAATATACTGAATAATTGTCAAATAAGCAGTAACAATAATTCCACTTTTTAAGGTGTGTATATTTCTATTGCTTATTGACAAATAATTCTCTTTATATCTACATTATGAAGTTCAAAGCACAGCAACATTGGACTCCATTTGTCAAAATTAAGACACGTTTCTATTATGATATTACTTTTGCGCCACCTGTTACTTCGCCTACGAATCTCCTCATTCCTTTCGTTTTCGTGGAGATATGCCGAGCATAGTTCATTCCATGGCTCGTTGAAAGAGCAATAAAGTCCATTTCAATGCCGTAAGTCATCTCTGGTAAAACACACTGGTCACAGACTTTCGTCTTTAGGTTATTGGCCATAATATCTCAAAAATGTTATTGCTACAGAGATATGAGACATTTAGAAGAACATATGTCAATGGAAAATAGTAAAAAAATATTTTCTTATATCGTTCAAAATGCATTTGGTGCATTAATGCTGATGGTAACATCATTACGACCTTAAATTAGTTTGAAATATTAAAAAGTAATTTAATGATGTTCCCAACTCTCTCTTATCAACGTCGTATAGTGAACATGGTAAAATCTATGGTTATAAAACGTGTGAAAGACGCTCTTGTTGTCACCATCTTGGCTTCAATGTAAAATATAACATAACGTCTTATTCACAATGTATATTTTTCAATGTTCGTTGTCGATTGACGTAGGCAGTATACTGTCATGTTTAGAAACGGTGAAACTTATAGCGTACAATTTCATTACATAGATGTAAGAATAGAGGCGTTTCAATCTGGTAAGTTTTCACTAACATTATTCCAAGTAACCGTGACCATTTGAAATTGGAACATTAATTTTCATTCTTCTATATTTTGACATGTTAACAGTGTTTTTAAAATGTTATAATATACACTTACAATTTATGTATTAGTTGAAAATATTTAAATAATTATTAACAGTAATATTTTAAATCACGATATAACATACCAAAATAAATAATATCATAAATAGATAGTTAAAACTACCTTGAATTCTTAATATGATCATTATAAGAAAACACTTAAAGTATACGGAAGTATGTATCTTATCATAAATATTAAACAAACCAAAAATAACTACCTAATTTCGTCGCATCTGATGTTGGACATGTTTGTTGGACAAAGCGAAGGTGAAATATGACGTCATCACGCTTCTTACTCTATGGCGTCATTCCACTCCAAAATATCGTCTGTATTATATACAGGATGATGTTTTAAGTTTAGCTCATTTGTTATCATTTAATTTATAGTATACTATCTAGAAATAAATGGTCTTAGAGAAAATATATAACGAAATGATTACATGGCATTAAAAAGCGTTTTATAAATTCGAAATCCTATATTTCAAACTTAATTTTGTTTACTCTCTTGCAGACTGTACTGCCAGAAGATGTCGTTTTCTAATAGAAAAATAAATAAATAAATGAAATATGTATTAGTGTGATTACTTTATAAAGAATGATTTGAAATAGGTGTTAAATCTTTAAACCTTTTTGGTAACTAATGAGCTATATATTATCCCTAAAACCATTCACCCTGTATATGCGTACACAAATGATACCTGCCTCGACGTTGACACGTATATTTTCTTGAAAACGATATCAAAATTCTTCTAAATATAAATCAAGCGAATGACAAAAATGCAACCCGTCATTAATTTCAAAATAGATCCGTTCCTTCATTCACACCCTAGATGTCATTTATAAGGTCACATTCATCATTCGTTCCGTTACAGTCAATCCTATAATTATAACTAGTGTTTACCATCGACTTCATTCGTAAAATGCAAATTATTTGGTAATATTAATATGTTCTAAAACATTACATCAAATATTGTCAAGTTTAATTAGCTTTTTACAAAAATTTACAAACAATTCATATTGATTTATATTCAAAAAATCTCATCTTCTGTACTTTTTGTTAATATAATATTGATAATTTATTTATAATATCTGAAACAAATAAGCAATGCAAATTAAATGCTATTTTTTGTTTATTATCTGTCTTTGCAGATTTTGTACTGACATTAGTTTTTAGTCTGTCGCGTTCCAATAGTAAAAAAATAAGTTATATAATATATTTTAGAGAGATAAATTTACACAGATTTAAAATAGTTCTAAAAATATTAAAACTTTTTGGACCTTAAACCTATATTCAATCATTCTGTATATTTATATAAATAGCTTTAGGTATAATTAGGAAATATTTTCAAAGTTCAAAAGTCATTCTATTTTCTCTAAAATTATATTAATAAGGTTAATATTAATAGACTGGAAGTGTCGTAAAATCTGGTCTAGTTTACATAACCAAACAAGTCGCTCCTACGAACTTCTCGATTCCACACTACGTAAACCATGCGTTATCAGAACGCCACTACAATTCCAATGTGTACAGGTCATTGCCTCTTTCGTATGCGGGTTAGTAAGATAAAGACCCTAATAAATATTCAATGGTGCGACGCTACGTAAAAATACACTGTCGAATCACGTAATACTGATACGGTATATCGATTGTGTTTTTAAAAAGTTATGTAAATAATGTAGTGATATATTTTATACAGGTTTATATGTAATGCGCAGTGGTATTCCGGCGGTAGAGAAATGGGACTTGCATATATATAACAATACAATCGATACAATTTTATGTATAATTCACAATTTGTGCATTATTTATCATAGAGGATGGGCAGCAGTGACCTTTGCATATCATAATACCATACTGCAATCGGCAACTCGCTTGCTAAATGGACACCATTTTTGGGAGACGCCTATACCTTGCAGTGGGCGTCAATGGTCTGAAATGACGATAAGTAACATAAGTTGTTTTATAAAATAGTTAAGACGAGTGATGTATTACAACACCTCTTTACATCATAAAGTTGTTAAAAAGCCGTAGGACGCCCACAGCTGGACATTGGACTCTCCTATCGATTTCCATTAGAACCGGTAAAAAGCATCCTGCACCCAGCGTCTTCTATATAAACGGTATAAATGTGAAAATTATTAGATATTTAAATTTTTTATAGTATACAGTATAAGCGATCTGTATGGATGACAGTTACATGTGATATCAAAAGATAATATATTTAAATTAAAAAATGACAAAGATCACAATCACATTATGCCAGGTTTTAGACATATATTATATTTCACTCTCAATTACACTTGCACATAAGGAAGTTGAAAGTGAATTTGATGAATATTGTGGAAGGGGCTTACATAATAATATTTTAGAAGACGGTTATTTCAGATCTGAAAAATAAAGTTTCGTAGTTTCATCGAAATCTGTAGTAATTAATGCGAAGAATAAAGACTTAGGATAGACTATTTCCGTTAAAATAAGACCTAGATTAAAAGACCACAATGTTATTTAGTAAAATAAAACAGATGTTTGAACCTATAAGTTCGTGTATTAGCTTTAAGTTTGACAATTAAGATGAGAAAAAAACATGGCGTCCGAAAAAATGGCGCGAAAATTACATTAGCGTCCGAGCGTATATCGGTCGTAAACAACTCATTTAGCCGACAGAATCTGCCGATCTTTATGGAGGTCAATTAAAAGGTCGCGAAGGTACGAAGCGGAGTGCATTAAGTGAATTATTACGTAGATAGGGAGTCCGTATCGATATCGAATACATATATTAACCAACTATGGAAGAAGAGGTTAAGTCAATTATTCAATATTTTTAAGTGCCATATTTTCACTAATAACTTTGATAAAAAGAGATCGTAATACAGCTATTATTGTTCCAAGCAATGTAAATAAATAATATGGATATTCCTATTTCCCCCTGTATGTTACGTTCCAGTAAATTTTTGTCGGTTTTAACATTCCAACGAATATATAATTATTCTCATTATATCGTATTATCGATTCACGAAAGCATTATATTAGAAATTTTATTTTTAAAATTGAAGACATATCCATGTTTGTATTTACGGCAGAAATTGTTTTTTTTTTACCACTCCACCGATTGTGGTCAATGGTATTATTATGTAGCAGTTCCACTTCCGCTGAATGCTGATCAGTTCGAACTGATCTTTTTGGGAATCTATGGGGAAGGCAATGTCCAGGATTGCAGGTGCTTCGGCTGAAAAGATGATAATGACCCTATGAGGCCAAACTCTCTTATGTCCTTATATTCCTGGTAGACGCTAGGACGCGTGTTTGAATTCACTTAGTTTAAAATTTCATAATTATTACGTATCGAAAGTCTGAACTAATGAACAGTAAAAAGATTGTTTATTAACAAAGAGGTTTCCGCATAGAATAATATGCAATTACGTTGTTGACTGAGTGAAAGTGTACTTGATTTTTTTTTTAATTTTCTTCTTTGTGTCTTGAAGACGTCAATACAAAAGCGGTGCTGAGAACTGTTTTATTCCAAAAACCTTTTCAAAACGTAATTTAGTGTTACGAGTATATAAAAATAATAAATATTACAAAGTACATTTATTTTGAACCTAATTGTGTCAATTTTAATATAAACATCTAAACAATATACTGATAAAATATAGCTGATTGGGCGCATTGTGGTCTTCAATGTGAGAAATATTTTAAAACTGAATCATAACTTGTGAGTTTTTTTTTGGTTTTTCTATATATCTGAAGTCCTACCATCTCACCTTACATTTTTAATTTAATTTAATTTTTTATTTAAAATACCTGGATATTTAATTGTAATATGTTGATAGCAACAATATTAGTTATAATTTTTTTACAGCCTGTATTTTTGCCTTCTGCGTACTTCTTAAATAACGAAATAACATACGTAATTAATATTTATTAACAAGTTAATATTTTTGTTTTTGTGTGAAGTATGTATATACTCGAATTTGATATTTATAAAGAGTTACACAGAAACAACTTAGTTTCATATCGTTTATATGATTATATTACATAATTTTTGAAATTTGGCGATATTCCATCGCCGAGGCGAATATTCCACGAAGGTACTCTTAACTTAGGCTGTCATAGAAATAAGTGAAATAACTTGTTCACATTTAAAACATCATCATCACCATAGTTACTTCAGCCACAGGACATCCACTACAATACTTAGGTCTCCTTTACAGATTTCTGATAGGACATCGGTCTGCATCCAAAATTAATTTAACTAGGTCACATGCCTTTGTGAATGGATGTCTTACGCTTTGTCTGGCAGTCCAATGTCTTGACTCCAGATCCTCAAGGGCAATGTGATCTCCTCATGGTTACTTTCGTTCGACTTCGTCTCGTCTTGTTTAATTCGTTGTGAATAAAAAAAAATGTAAATTACATGCTTGCTGTCTGCAAGGAAGGCATAATACTACGATAATCGATACGGCCTGTGCTAAATCGGAAGGCATGCGAACAAAAGAATCGATACAATAAGCACTGAGGGTACGATGTTATAAGTCTATGGAGTGGCCTTAAGTCAGTGGGGTGGTCTTTTGTGAACGGGGCCGGGATTAAAGAGGGATGTTGCATTGTCAGTAATATTCTCTTGTTAAGGCACGTGTGCCAATTATAAATGCGATATGCAGGCAAAGTGGGGACTATTTATATTAGGCACGAAGCTGGGATGATAATATGTTACGAAATTACTTATTATTAATTTTTTTTCATTTGGTTTTCAAATATTACTGGCCAGTTGCAGTCCACAAAAAAAAAACTTATAACGTCAATTAAAGAGTTCTTCGTTATTTCAGTCACAGGTGAACACAGTGCTGAACATAGGCCACCCTCATACATTTCAAATAGGTCCGGTTGGAAATGGCATGTTTAATTAAATAAAGATTATTCATAACGGTGAACTTTTTTTTTTCAATTTATATTTTTTTATTTCGACCATTTCTCTATTTAAAAAACTTAAGTTCGAAATTATGATTATGTTATACCATAGCCGGTGACCAGCACTTCCACGCACACTATAGTAACACACTTCATATAAAGATTAATAACTTAGAATCCTATTTTAGGATAACTTAAAATTAGAAACGAATAGACGCTAGCCATAATGAAGTGTCAAGTGAGTTCATAAGGGAATCAATCAAATGCAGAGCTATACGCTGTGACGGATCGATAATGCATTTTATAATTCACCGTACATTGCTCCGTCTGTACTAGTTTTTGCTTCCAGCGTCATTCCAGGGTAATGATAGGGTAATAGATGGACTCGTATGCCATCAATGTTACTATAAACTCTTTTATAGTCCCTCAGAAATATCGTGCAATAAAATTACGATACATCATAAAAAGGTATAAATTTTTTTTGAACCTTTAAAATTAAAATATTGCGACCTCCTACGTACGATTATATTCTTCTAGAGTCCACTTTTAAATTGTCTTCTTGTGTGGCGTGTGCCCCACGTTGGGAAACACTGTTCTATATTGCAAATTATTTTGAAATGGATAGTACAGTTTGGCACTCATCATTTCAACCAATAGATGCCCTTAGATCATTGGTCTCTCTCAAAGATTACAATGATATCCAATCCAACGATTTCCCGGGAACTTGACTATATTATCGTTTCTCCTTATGGAAGGGCTTTCGTAGCCCAGGACAGCGACATCTATCGACAGCGTGGTTAGACGAGCTTGTTACAGAAGACGCTGGATGCTTACCTACCGATCCTTCTAGAAATTTATGAGCGAGATCCATGCCCAGCAGTGAAGGTACCGCGACTGAAATGAGAACGGTGACGTTGATAAATTTATTGTAAGTCTTCGCGAATTGAAAACTATTAAAACACAAATGAAGTGTAACGATAAAACATTTATTTATAATTTTGACACATAGTCAATTACTTTTTCATCCATTAAAACAATTTCCTTGGCCAATTCCGTACTAAAAAAAAAATTCAAATTGTTTATGGCTGTGGTGGCGTCAATTATATGTAAATTGTGACACGCTCTATGCCCAACCCGTCCAATTATGAGGTTAAGTCGTGCTTAGTATTCCCGGGTTGTTGTGTTTCTTTTGTTTATGGTTCACCAATTATAATAACAAAATGGATAAAATAGAAGATTCTAGATTTTAAAGTTAACAATAATATACTGTATGTTGGATTATAGGTGTAATAGTTTCACAAAGGATAATGAATTGCTCATTTGCTTGCGATCGTAGGTCGCGGATTCGATTCCCGGGACCTAACATAATTTACAATTTGTATATTAATTACATAGGATTGCAACTGCTCTCAAACATGTTTCCTGGGGATTAGAAGCAGCGTCCTCTGCGTATCCATATATAATACATATCCAATACCACATTGCAATCGCCTACTCGCCTGCCAAGCATGGCGAGTATCATATATCCCCAATTAATATCTTTCGTCGAGGCTTATGCAATAGGCGTCTATAAGCTAAAACTAAAATTTGTGATACACGCAATCCAAAAATCAACGGATTCCGAAAGGATAAATAACACAATGTTAAAATAGCAAAAAAATAATTTACGAAATTCGGATTAATTCATATTAAAATTTATTATTTTTACTTTCTGTCCGTGTACACTTTTTACTACCAGAAGTCATTGGCCAGCTGGATTTCAATTGAAAAAAAAAAATTAATGTTACATACTTTAGAGTGTTAACCTTATACATGGTGTTAAAAGTAAAGTTTTTTGTTGATAAATCAGCTAATACATTCACCATTTCAAAGCTAAGAATGACAACGTAGTTTCTATATATTAATTACAGTTTTATATTCAGTTTATAAATATACATAAATACATGGTATTAGACTTATAAATCTCGAGCAGCTTTGTATCGTTGATAAAAACACTTAAGTTTAAAGGCATTTACGTTAGAGATAGCGAGTGCTACCGAACTGAAGGCGATATCGCATAGTGTCATGGCTCAGAGACAGCTCCGATAAAAGCTCTTGCCACTGGATACTGTGGTATCAACAT
This sequence comes from Battus philenor, assembly GCF_028537555.1. Lineage (NCBI taxonomy): Eukaryota > Metazoa > Arthropoda > Insecta > Lepidoptera > Papilionidae > Battus > Battus philenor. The sequence continues at coordinate 14,345,202 of NW_027181726.1, read as the reverse complement.
TGTTCTGTTGACGGTACTTGCGGTCCAGTGACGTTAGATGCGAAACAATTTTCTTATCATCAACGACGCTCCTTCGATTTTATTTTTATTTTACAACTACTACAACACGTGTAAAACGAATATATACATGAATAATATATGTAGAAAAGAGAGTTTTCGATTTGAAATTATAAACTTATAAAAAAGAAAGTTAGAGAACTGTAATAAAAGAATAAAGTTCAGTGAAAAAGAATATTACGTAACCAGGAGTTTCCTGAAAGATGTGGTCCTGTCATGAAATCTTCGAAGGTCAAGTAGTCTGTGCCAACTACTGTAGGTGCTTATATCATAGGCATAGAAATGCTTAGATCCTAGTTACGAAAAACAAGTGGTAAAATTATGTACTTTTATGTATGTGTACAATATGTAACTTATACATTGAATATCATGATAACATCAGCCGAAATGTTGCAAGCCTCCCGCAAAGTTCGCTACAACAACCTGTCTTGTACTACCCGCTACATTAATCATGTCCCCGATCCACCTAGAAGGGGCCTTTCGCGTTTACAGGTTTGTGGCCGCCACTTGAGAACCTTTCGCGCACCACAGCCATCGGTTGCACGAGCAATGTGCTCGGCTCATTGCCACTTGAAACGAGCAGTTCGAGCTACGTCGGTGATCTTGGTTCTTCTGCGAATTTACTCATTTCTAAGTAAGAAAAGGACAAACATTTAACCACTTCCGCAAATGCAGTGGCAGTCGTGCAACAAAGTGCACCCCTCCACGAAGCATCCTCAGGAGCTATGTTACACCGACCAGCGCCAAACACGGTGATCGGTTTAACATAGCTCCTGAGGATGCCGTGCGCGTGTTGAGTGATTTGGCGGTGGTAGTTGTGTAATTCGCATTGTTTGCCGCATGCGCATTTGTCGGCGGGCTGGCGGGCGGTGCACTTTGATGCACGACTACCACTGCATGTGCGGAAGTGGCTAAATATTGGTCCTTTTCTTACTTAGGATAGACTTTCGCAAAATAACGCCTGATTCCATTAAATGTTCCTCATTCTGATTTCACGTCGCAGCGAAACTCTTAACTAAAGATATAATTCTTCCAAATTTAAGACTGTAGACTGTAAGACTGTAAGACTCTATCATTTTTTTGTTTTAAAATGGCTCTCATTATTAGGTCCGTATGTATGTTCCCTTTCTTGAATACACGGGGACGTTATTTTAAGTTTTCCACTTAAATATATTTTTATCCTCATCTGGTTCTTCTCTATATCGTCCATTCATCTTTCTTTTATTCGTCACATAGTGTATCATTCCTTTCCATACTTTATTTTTCTTATTTCGCCTTCCTTCAAAAATATTACTATTTACATTTTAATTTTTGTTTTAGTTTTATATTTACCTTTGTTTATTTTTGTATTCCAGTTTTTACTTTACGTTTTTCCAATTTTAGTTGAATTTCAGTTCGTGTTTAGTTATATATTCCATAGCCTCACAATCTGTACCTCATTCTACACGACATAGACTATATCCTCGGTCTACCTAGAGGGGCTTTGTGGTCGCCACTTGATAACCTTTGGACTCCAACGACCGTTGGTTTCACATTCGATTTGCTCTTCCACTGCCACTTCAAATAAACACTTCGAGAAACATCGGTAATCTTGGTTCTTCGGCTAGTCTCTTTTATTTTCAATTGAATATACATAAATATATTACAATTTTGTACTTTTTCATGATTCTTTGCAGTATTTCACAAGGGAATGAATAAAGAAATATATTACACTTCAATAATAATTACACTTTATCGTTCGCTTTAAGATGATTCATGAGGAAGCATTGACGACGTGTTCAAGAGGCTGATTAAAAATGCATAGCCTCCCCCTCCCCCCGTCGCCCCGCACCCCGATAGCATCTAGCCTCACGTCGTAACTCATACGGTTTATTATAAAGACGCTTCGATACGCAATTATATTCCTGCGAATACCGGAATACGCTGTTTTGACTGCTTGAATTTATTAAACCTGTTCCCTAGATAATTGAAAGGAATTATAGATTAAATCATCTTTTTTAATTGATTTTTTTATACAAACCGAGCAATGCGTTTATCTGAAATAAAATTATGTTGTATATTTGTCAAAATTTGTACAGATAACTTCATGATTAGTGGTATAATGCAATATCATTGTATTTTCAGCCGTGAAGCCTGTACGGCTGGAAAGAGGCCTCCACCATAGGTATTCATAAGACGGGTTGGAAGCGTACTGTATCCAGTGACCTACAATTACCTTAAAGAGGTCGTCTGCCCACCTTGTAATCTTTGTATTAATTATTAAAAGATATAATAATTTTTATTTTGATTATCTATGCCGGGAAAATGTTTCAAGCTAATCCATCCAAAGCAAATCATTTTTTATTGTAGCCTTTTTATCTTATCTTATGACAGGGACGATTTCTTTTGAAATACTCTTTTGTACTTTGTCTTATTAGCGTTCTCTCTCTCTCTCTCTCTCTCTCTATCTCTCATTCATCACAATCTCTTTTATTCTTTTTGCTCCTCCTCCATATTATCAATCTCTCTTTCGGCTTGCACTTACATAATATTCACTTATCTTTGTTATCTATATCTATTATTGTTTTTCTTATCTTTCCATCTTCTGGCGATATTGGTCGCAATTTCTTTTTTACATTTTACAATTTATTTTCCAATTTTCATTTAACATTTTCCACTATTATTTAATACTCAAATAAACACACATTTTTATCTACAATCAAAATTTTATCTCATTTTATGATCATAGTTTTATTATGTTTTATTACAACTTGTATTACCTTTTTACAATATCGCAATAAGATGCGACGAGTTCAATCATCTTTTATAAAAGAAGCGATGCTGCCTCAATCTCTTTATTTTCCGCTTAGAGGACAGCGAGTAATTACGCTCACCGATCCAAAAAAAAATATGATACAAGTTCTCTTGCCCTGATTAATTTGGAAATCCCTGTTCTATTATAGCACCTTTCGATCTTAAAAAAAAACACCGATTACCTTGTGGGTGGACGTCCACGGCTGCGTTTACTGGAACCTTCAGGCCCCATAGATTTTCTGTTCACGCTATGTGGCCAGCACATACATCGATAATAAATTTCTCCCAAATAAGTATAAAAACTTAAAGATTGTCTTTGAAAACAATAAACATTATAATTCATAACCCATGTCGCCGCACGTATCGCTGAGCATAAACTTTTTTATTTTGTACACGGGAATTATTTACAGTTATGAAGCTAAACGTACAACAACGGGACAGATAACTGTTACAAAAAAATTAAATAAATACTTGTTTTATTATATTGCATCTCTTAATTTCAAAATTATACACCTATTACCTATTATAATAATAGGAAACCATTGTGGATATTTATTAGAAGGCTAAGGTTGTTTCATTTAACCATTATTTTCAATGTTTTTCAAAAAAAATTTAAGTAAAATTTAACTTACAGTTAAAGGAATATATTGAGGTTGCGAATAGAAAGTCCTATCCTTAAAAATATCTATAGGTGGTGTAGCATAATCTCCATGTTACTCAGAGGAAGCTGCTACCCATCCTCTAGAAACTTATTTGGTAGCAGTGATAATACTATATAATTAATGCACAATATGTGATTGACATAACATTGTAGCCCGGGAATCAAACCTGTGATCTACGATTGCAAGTGTGCGTCCTCTACCACTGGGCTACCAGTGCTCAAAGGCGTGGAATCTATACTTGCCAAAGAACCCCTAAAAGAAAATGTAGTATTTATCTCTAATTTCAAAATAAATTCCATGATTAGTGATGTATCTTTTCAGCCGTAAGACTTCAACTGCTGAACGCAAACCTTCAAATAGATTTCTAAAAAAACCGGTTAAATTCCGACTGAGTTCAAAGGCATTTACAGTATATATTATATATCCTATAATCTTAAAAAAAATAACTCATAATGTATCGTAATTATTATCTCGTCTAAAAATATTACAATAGCAACCGGTGAGAGCACAACAAAGCATCAAAATCCCGCTTAGAAACATCGCTAATCAATCTCCGCGTACACATTGTACTGTTCATTGATTGATTCTTCACTTTGATTAATGAACGGTTCCTTCTAATAATAGTCAAATCTATCCATTATGCTTATCGGGCTAACTAACGGGCCTGTATTTCTTTGATGCTCTTCCCTATTGCACGTGTTTAGTTAACTTAAATGTTAAAAGGTTAATTATATGAAGAAACTGGCTTTAGATAATGAGGAGTGGAATGGAATTGCCTTTCAAATTTAAATGCAGAGATCTAGAGACCATACGAACATAAACTATGGCAAAATACTTTATAGAGGCTATATGATGATTGATGTACGAAGTGGAAGGATATAGCGCAACAAGAAGTTTTAGGTAGAATACTTTAAGCTAACAAAAAAGAAGCAAAGGCAAGTGTATTCAAAGCAATAGAAGCAGAAAAGCAGACAAGGTAAAAATTAAATGATAAGAAACCTACTGTAGATGCTTCTATTTTAAGTAAATATTTCAGAGAAGGAATTTTTAATATGACAATTATAGAAACAAGAAATTTAATCGCAAATCCTGTTATAGTGTATATATAAGTTAGTGGATCTGAAATATCTGGAAATAAATAGAATAAAAGTCACGAAATTTGATGGGTTTTTGGCTAGACATCATTACCGTAAAATGCCACGAAACTGTACGCATCAGTAAAAGGCGTTAAACTTTTTAAATGTTAAAACAATAAACCTATTTACGTCGAAGAATTCTTTTGTATATAAAACGAAAATACGACTCTGAAAAACATCCAGCCGTCGGTTCGGAAATGTCTGAGTACGGAGATGTTTCGTCCGAAAACGTACCAATTTTACGACGTTTAGCTTCTAATTATACATCTGTCAAGTTTATCGCCTATCGAGTGTGCACATGTAGCGTGCCACTCGTAAAAATCTAACGACTAACTGTAACAACTCTATGTAATACATTATCGTAGTTAGTAACGATTTCAGATGCTCTGTTTATGTGCTCTGTTTACCACAAACTTATTCTTAGTCGTAAGCCGATCATTCCTGATCATTGATGGTCATTGTCGTCCTTCTTTGTCTGTCTTCCTTTTATCAATCTCCAGAGAAGGTACCTAACGTGATGATATATAACTGTGATATAAAACAAACTGTGGTACACACACATGGACAAGTAAAAAAAAATAAAATCTGTGATATATTGTAAATAAATATATCTAACTGCAGTGATTGAAGATGGATAAATGGAATAGAATAGAAGAGAAAGATAAAAGAAACTTAGAATGATAGAATAGATCATAGATCATGTGATGAATGAAAGAAGAGAATGAAAATAAAAACAGGAAAGTGAAAAACTTAACAACCAAAAATAAAATCCATGTTCCCAAAAAAAAAGGGGCGGAATGAAAGGTCAATAGCGGGGGCCACTAAAACATGACGATGTATCCTTATCGAGGTCACTTTTCAAGCCTTCCAAATCTTTCGTCAAAAGTATTTACGATTTAAAATCGTCAACAGCTACATTCATTATTAGTGGAATGAAAGTAAATATTATCTCCTAAGAAGTTGATTGTTTATATAAGTGTTACTCAATCTTACTTTGTCTAATATTCTTATGCCCCTCTGTGTAACATACCTAATTTTATATTGAAACAAAATAGCTAAACTACAATTGAGTCGATTTTCGAAATGCCCTTTAACAATAAAATTGCCCTCCTGTGTGGTATGATCCCAGCGTTGGAAATGCTGGTTTAGATATTCATGTATTAACTCATGTGATTTTCTTTTTACAAATTTCTATTCGACTTTTTATGATTCAAATATGTTCATACAAGCTAGACGATACATTCTTATAATACAATAATTTGAAAAAAAATATATACATAACTATTATGTGGAAATTGATTAATCAGTTGGTTTTCTATCATGATTATCTTTTCAAGTAACTTTACTCAGTAATTTATTTTTTCTGACATATAATTTTATGTTCGTTTAACTTTATTTCTTTGGGTTATATTACCATGTTATTATTCCTTTTATACATGTATTATTAAATAGAAGAAATATCACTGGAATTTGTAACACATTATTTTGTTATTCATATTTAATATTTCCTGCTCATTTCCTAATTATTTTAAAATAAGGATATCGATTGTATAAATCAGTATTATTTATTTATTTAATGATAAAGAAAGGTATATTTTTGTTGTAATTTCTTACTCGTTTCAAATATATACGTTTTCACTAGTCACTTTCTCCCTGGCACGAATAATTTCTGACATTTTAAAACAAACCAAGAGTTTTAAAAACCCATAACCTTTAATACGTATCGGTTATTTGTATCACAATTACTTTTTATATTTATTTAATCAATAATGTCGCAAAGTGAAAGGTAGAGACGTGAGGCGATACAAATTTGTACTGTTTGTAAACTTGATTATCTTTATTGGTTTATATATGTGTTTTTTTAACGAAAATAATGTTAATTACACTTGATAAAAAATTAAGTTTTATTATTTTGAAAATGATGCGTATTTTGAACCGTGTTGATTATAACTTTTTTTATGTTGCTGGATGTTATGTTTGGTGTTAGATTTTTGAGATGTAATTAATAATATGTCTTTGTTAAAGGTACGTAAAATCGCACACGAACAAATTAATTGTAAGTATAATTTTAAAATAATAATTGGGGCAAAAAGGCTACCGATCAACGACTACAAGACAGTAGACGCGGCATGGGAAGGCTTCCCACTCGGTGGACTGACGATATAGTCGTAGACTATCTCTGGTGGAGGTCTATGATTTGCAATGTGCGTCCATCGACTGAAAAATAAACAAGAAAAATAAGAATTTCTAATTTTCCATGTAGTTCTACCTCACGTGACATATACTAATGTTTTATATAGTTTTATAAAGAATACATTTTTGTAAACTTTTATGTACTAGGGAACTAGAAGTGGGATATGGAATTTATTAGTCTTACTATATGATTATATTATTACATTTTATTAGTATAATAGATCAACGGGGCGTCTATAGTGCTGGTATGAACAAAACTGCCAACACGAATGATTCTGAGACCGTACACGGCGCGGAGAACCAGATTAAGATTCTTATCTATGATCTTTCACATGAACTAGGTCACGGCCCGTTAGCATTGGGGAAACGAAATTAGGGAGTTTTGTCAAATCTAAATAAATTAGATAATAATTTACATAACTCGGTTGTGCAGACGAACAGAGAACTATCATGAAAGATTATGCTTTTGTTAAGCGATATTCTCAATACTTTATCAACTACAGTCGAAGCATTTGACCTCTGTTTCGCCTGATGTTAAATAATCACGAAGTCTGTGATGCTTTATGCTTGCCTAGAAGAAAACTATTGACCTATGATTTGAAGACTAGAAGCAATTTCATAAACTACAATATGTTTCTTATAATCAGTTTCAAAAATACAGTCCACATCTATCAATATACGTTTACGTGATAAATATCTATCTATATCGTAAAAGACAAATCAGTGATACACTCAAAGCTATTTTATTGCTTTTTCCCACCTTTCGTTTTTGCTATAGGGACAGGTAGAACAGGTGGGACCGTGAGACGGAGCACATTCTTGTCTATATATCGTCAAAAGAAACGCGCTGTGTTAGATACGTCATGAGAAAGTCTTCTGGGAATGCAGCATCGGCACAATCAATGAGCGGAAGCGTTTTTATATCTACATACTTCAAACTATAAATATTTATACATATAAAATTAATTTAATTTTTTTTGCGTTGAATTATTAAGTTTCAAATGTTACATAGTAATATTTTCTTCTACTTCTATAAGACTTGTGTTATCGGCAAAATATACTCATCAATTCTATGCAAAACCTTTTGTAAATGATCCCACTATTTATATTTAGATTTGAGGACCATTCTGAGAAAGATAAACAATTTGAAATGTAGAGTGTAAAGTTAAGAAAGTTCTGGACTATGCTATGTACAATAAATCACTTTATATAACCTTTCTTTCAAATAACGTGGTCAAAGTATTTAAAAATCTGGATCTATTCTTTAGATATACTAGTATGGCAAGTCCATGATATCTGCAGCCTTTTTCTCCAGTATCACGTTATCTCTTTTTATCAGAATTTCTGTAAAACAATAATGATCAATTCTGAAGGTTCTGACTCACTCTCAAGAGCTCTAGTGATGAGGAAAGGTTTTTATTGAGTAAATAATACCGGCTTTATTTATTGTAACAGCTTGGATGTTATCGATCATGGATCATTTCACTCTTATAGCCAATATCTATAACTCATTAAACTCAGTGTCTAGATGCTGAAATCGCTATTACCTTGTAATTTAACTTATCACATCTAGATTGCGTGTCTGTAATACGCGTGAGATAATGTGTTTGAGCACTTGCTTACCCGTGTTTGATTCTGTACAGCATCTGCAATAAAACTACTTGTTCATTGTTTTTTACGTCTTTCACCTTCTGTACATCAGATGATATATGAATTGTGTTGTTTTTGTTTTGAGTGGCATAGTTGTTAGTTAGTTGTTGGGAAAATTTTAGTATTTAAATTAGATTCTGAATGTGGAGCAACGAAAGACCGATCATCGGGGTTATTTTTGGGGGAGTCTTATATCTTTCAGTCAACGTTCAAAGGCTAAAAAGAACAAAAAGGAGAAGAAGATTTGATTCCCGAAATTCACAACGCTTTTGAAAAATTATTGAAAGTAAAACAATAATCAGGATAATTCCAAAACCAAGTCCACAGTGCGCCCGCATGGTGTTGATGTTAAAAATTGAAAACAAGTTAGTGGAATAAAATTATCTATATTAATCTAAACCCTCTCTAATATGGACCTATTTTCATGTTCTTAAATGTATTTAACAGTCGTATTTTGGATAATAAATTCGTCTGTCCTTTTATAACCTATTAAAATATAATTTCCTTGTATATCTTACCGGAAATTCCCAAGGAAAAATCTACAACAGAATCTTTTGATGAGTTAGCCCGGTACATTGTCCTAAATCTCAAGACATTTAACGGTATGTAGCGCTTGGGCAGCGACTTGAAATAAAATAATGTACCAACTAATATATAATTCAGTAAAACTCACAAATTTTATTGTTAATATGTATAAATTTATAGCTGTATTTACCTATAAGAAAAAAATTGTAAGAATAATTGTAAAAATTACAAAACTCTGTAGTGCCTCGCAGCTGGGAGAAGAAAGATCCGTATCAAATAGCGGCAACCCTCTCCCAACTGTCTGCGCTTAGTAAAAGCGAAAAAAAATTTTGTAAGAAAAACACTAGCGATACAAATTAGAATTAATAAAATAAAACCAAAGGGTTCTTGAAGAACATAGAGTGCTTACAGAGGAAGAAGCCTTCCTCCGTAGGAAGATTCAACTCCCCCTATGATGATTGAACAAGAAACCCATAATTTCTTTTAATCCCTTTTTACTACACGCAAAGGACACCTTAGTTATTTGTTAAAACTGAGCGATAGTAAAGAGTTTATGCTCTTTTGAAATTCCGTTATAAAACTTTAACCATAGCACCTTATTCGCGACCTAATAAGAACTGTTCATTTGATAGTGTACATACTTCTTATCATATTTAGCGCATACTTAGGTTGTATTATGAAACACCATACGAGAATGATCCCCACATCGCCGCTGACATACAGTGTGTAAATATGCTTAAACAGTTGTCTCGTTTGTTTATACCGCCGACCCAGTTACTGTAACCGCATCCATTTTAATGTGACCTCTGTCACAATTAAGTGCTTCAGTTGTAGCAGATCAAGCTAAAAAAAATTTTATACCAGTGTCACTTGAACCCTGTACTCAATGGTGTGTTTTAAATTTGGGGTTCAATATAAATGGTTATGATTTTGTGTGATATACGAACCTCTGAAATGCGAAGCGAGGAGAATTTACACAACTGTGTGGTGCCTTAGCGTTTATGTTTAGTGTCATAATGAAAGTTTGTTTTAAGTGTGATAAAGGGTAAATGTACTTCACATAGCTTGCGTAAGAATTACGACTACGTGTCGCGGTGTTTGCTTTATAAATTTGTTCATTTTTACGAAACTTTTTAATGTCTACTTCTAATCAGCAAAATAAGGGCATGTACAGATAGTTTAGTTTCTAATGGCTTTATTATTTTAGCCGTTAGACCTCCTTCGACCATCCCGTATTGTTTTAAATATGACAGATTTTTTATTATTGACCCGCGTTATCGGGGAACTTTCGTACTACCTAGCTTATTGTAGGACAGAGTTTGATATACTTTAATTATTTTTTCCTCTTTATTTTCTTTTAATTTCTGTACTCTTCTACCGTTCTTTATAATTTATGAGAATTGTAGTATGTATGTAACATACATACATACTACAATTCTCTATCATTCTCATTCATTCTTTTTCATACTTATTACCGTTCATTCATCGCCTCACTTCCTTCGCCAAATTTTATTCGTTAGTAAAATACCACAGATCCAGGTAACATAACATTTCATTACGTGTGTGCATCTGCTAAGAAATTGTACATAGTTTTTTGTATTAAAAAGATGAATGAAATCGATAGTCTCTCTCAAGATATCGCATGAGCAAAAAAAAATATTTTTATATGTACTTTTAAATACATAAATGTTTGTATATACATATTTCCTTCAAATATTAAACACATAATAAGATATAGTATTAAATACGTAATAAGTCGTGAGAATAAAAGCTTATAAAACGTTTCCATGTATTCATTTAAAAGATTTATAATATAATAATTTAAAAAAATGTATGAAAAATCACTGGAACACCAGTAATTATTTCTAAGTATTTACTTACACACTAAACTCTATGTTTTACTGTACTAACTTAAGATCTGACAAAATTGGATTAAAAAATAGCGACAAATTTAAAACTAGCCTTAATTCTGATACTACAAATTAAAATTGCCATTCGGATCATAATTTACAAGTTACTACATTTCCGCATGCGCCGAGAGCTGTCTTAATCGTGAACACGGATATAAAAAACACGCAAAAAAACAACAACTGCAAAAACCGGGCAACTGGCGCCACCGGTGGCAAAAAAAAAGTAAATAAATTGATGTGATTATTAATCATTCTCGGCTCGGAAACCGGAATATTCTCACGGATCAAAGATTATGTATCACAAGATGCGACATAAATAAATACATACATATTTATATTAACAATTACATATTTTTTTTACATAATATGCCAACGATGTATGAATGTATCTTCACTGGAACATCTTAGGGACTTCTAGACGCTTTCTAAACATGTGTCAATGGAAGCTTCCAGAATAAACTTCATCGAAGACAAACAAATTAAATTTAAATAAGGAATTACAGAATTCCATATTTAAATCGAAGATAGCTTCATTACCTCAGCCTATAGACGTTCATTATTGCATAGTTCTCTCCCAAAGATCGTCACGATGACGGCGACCTCCTGCGGCCTTGACTATGACGTCCTAAATGGGGGGGGGGGGGTCTTAATCGGGGCCTATCTACGTACGACTATGTTATACTATTATAGATTTTTTTTCGTTTCCTTATACTAGCAATAAAATTATTAATTCACATAAATATTGCTAATATAATGTATATTTATGTGAATAATTTTATAATGTTTACTAGTATACTATATAAAAGTTTATATATTATATGAGTCTTATACAAAATAATTACTAAAATATTTAATTACAAAAGAATGCGATCATATTTAAATAATGAAAGCTATTGTTTGTTTAATAATAGATGAAAGAGGTGTCCATTAAAAAAGTGTTTATGTTGATAAACAAATATTTTAAAATTTGTACATATTTCACTTGTATAATATGTACCGAAAATTATAGCATCTGTGAGACATAAATAGATAACTGCTATTAGATCGTCATCACTATGTCAGCTGATATACGCTTACTGGAAGGCACAGGATCAAAAATCGACACCATGGTCGATCATGCGCTGACTATTTCGTTCAATCCACACCGTATCTACTAACTATTAGGTGAGCTTGTCACAGGTTCAATTCTCGAAATACAAAAATATATTCACGCTGTGCATTAAATATTATAGGAATGCCACTGTTCAAAAATAAGTTCCAGAGCTTGAGCAACAGCGTCCTCTGCGCACCATAATACCACACTATCGCCAAACAGCCTGCGAAGCTTGGCGATTGTGGTATATCACCATAATGTAGATATTTTTGGCGACGGCCTAAGCCTTGTGTGGGCGTCTATAAGCTTAAACAAAGAAATTCATTTACTTCGTTTGTATACATTAATTTATCTCTGCTTCGCCAAAATATAACATTATAGTATAATTTATATTAACTGGTAGAGAATGCCTTGAGAATTAAGTTCGGAGTTGCTGACTTACATGTATGAATAAATAATCAATAATCTCGCAAGAATTAGATTTACAATACATTATAGTTGGAAAAATTATTATGTATACTTAGATGTACAATCTATTATATAGGGTGGGCCAAAGATTTTTGCACTTTTGAAACATGTGTAGAAATAAAAGTACAAATGCTATTTTGTTTATGATTTATTTACCGTTATTATCATTTATTAAAATTTATTTTTTAAAAATTACATCGTCGAGATGTGCTCCGTCTCGGAGCATCATAACCAAAATAGCATTTGTACTTTTATTTCTACACATGTTTCAAAAGTGCAAAAATTTATGGCCCACCCTGTATTATACATTGCCCTATCTAGTATAGTAGTATAGTATATCTATAGTAGTATAGTGGTATGCTAGCTACAGTATTTTTAGTCGGTTAATAAAATCTCTAGAGCTTCTTAACGATTTAAATTATTTTTTACGAGTGGCTTTCTGCATTAAAGAGCCAGATTATTCAAATGACCCGTAATGGAATGGATAATGATCGACCCACAATTAGCCCCAGAATAATTATGATTCGAACCAGTTCCATTTGAAATAAAGTACCGTTTATATACCTTACTAATTGGATTAGCGGTTTTAATTGACTATTTAAAATTCTGCACTCAAATGACTCTTAAATTCTTTTTTTAAACTGATCTTTTGTAATAGATAAGAACAGTTATCATCAACATTTTGACGTTTGAAAAAAATTGTTACTCTTGTTACTCGTCTTTGCTATTTACGAATATTTACCGCACACAATTATGTTATTAAAATTGACAAATAATGACATTCAATGTGATAGGCTCGTAATTAGATCGAATTAAGAATGAGGAGATACGTACTCGAATGTAATTAACGAATTGGCAAGTAAGAATGTATAGGCAGGCAATATTGCACATTGTACTGATAGCTTCAAGGGTTTTACAGATCTGAAGTCTAGACCAATCTTCTCAATCGTAGTGAAGGATATCCTCTCTCAAGGTAAAGCAAACAATCTAGTTAAGATCGTCGAAAGGCGTTAGGAAATCTATGGGGAAGCATATGTCTAGGTAAACATTATATGACAGAGATATTAAAGAAATGTTTCTTTTATTAATGAATACATGTTTGCGTAACCAACTGCATCATCTGAACTGAGATAATATCTGCGTTCAATGCTACATGTTACTGTAGTTAACATTCTTTTACGTATGCGTTTAGACAAGCCGAACGAACTATTTGTTATAAAGTATCATGTATTCTACAGTACTTGGAACTTAACAAGCTCTTGATTCAGTAAAGTTCATTGTAAAATTGTATTCTATAGTTTGGTTTAATAATGTTTATGTATCTTGTTGAGTCTTCTATACATGTAAGAGATTTCCAGCTATACACCGTATGATTATATCTCTGGAACTATAAAGATTACAGATTCGGAATTTGGTAAGAATATTCTTTTCGTCAAGTAAAAGGAAAAAGGTCAGCCGTTGATGTCGCGATCACAATGTTCAGGAAGCAGGTAATATAATAAAGTTATGGTTGTCAGTGTAAAGTTCATTGAGATACAATAACTTAGCATAAGACAAAACTTAGCCATTATTGTTTTCTAATTAAAATAATTTATCTATAAGTTAGATAAAATTAATTGAGACTACGAATGATACAAAATAACATATTTTTATAGAAACATGTATCAAGTAAATACAAATTATTTTTATTTTTCATGCTACTAAACGTGTTATTTATATATTTAATGGTTATTTATTAATATTTATGCAAGAATTACACATTAAAAAAATATTACTTTAAACTATGAATACGGCGGCGAACATTCGTTCGTTCGTTAAACTAAAGCGTTCCATTCACGCGGCGTTTACAAAACACAAGTCCGGCGTTGGCCCGACGCGGTCCGTTTATGGCAGCTTGCGTTACAAGAGTACGCTCGCAGATCGTGTAGGTCAGGAACTGCGATTTGTTGGCAGATAAATCACGGCACTTAGCGAGATGATCGACGATCGCGCCGGATTTTGTGCGCCGCGTTAAAACTTATTGAATTACATGGCCATTTGTAACAGAGATGAAAGGAATCTGCAATATGAGGAATGCTTTCATTTATTTTACGATTTTTTTTATAATGAACTGTTTAGTTGTTATGCATATGTTTCCGTTTAACCCCTTTTTTTTCTTGTGTAAATTTTAAATGATTATCCTTCCGTTTCCGAGGCACTGAAGGCGTTATATCTGACTCCTACCGGCTACTATCCAATGAGGTTTTTTTTTTAATATCTGAAACTTTCGTAGTTTCAAAAGCCAGCTTCTTTCTGGAGTAAGTTTGCTACTGCCTCCCTAGCATTACATAGGCCCTTAGCCTTAATCTCGTTTACATAATTAATCTTCCTGACTAGAAAACTACGTATATGTATGTATTAAATCAAATTTATATGTATATATCATGTGTATACGTATGTAAGCATATATATATCGAGCAAGAGATTATAACACGAGAACACCTTAACACCTTGCACTAATAAATACAATTTTTCGACTGTTATGGAAAATAGATAAAAATAAGTACGTACATCATTTATTTTTTTGCCCACGCACTTTGGAGCCTCCCATACTTCTCCTGTCCTAGGGTCATTTACATACGTATATCAATTATTAATTCTTATTGTATTCCTCGCATATTCTTTCATTCTTTTTCATTCTTTTTTCTGTTCATACCTCACCTAACTTTCATAGCCTTTCCTCACCGAATTCTACAGGTATTACAATTTCTGTTTTACTTAATTTTTGTCTTTATCACTTTCTTAAACACATGTATGGAGCACTGTGCTTGTATGGCTTAAGGTACAGTTGGAGCTGGTCATGCATCACAATGCTCTGGAATACGTGCAGTGAATCACATCAAATTCACCGTTAAGGTTGTGTTATGGATGATAGGTGATGGTTTGCTAGTCCGATGTTCAGGTATCCACGAATGAGAAGCTGTTATTTTTTAGTACAGTGAAAAATCTAAATTGTTTAAAAAAAATTATTATACTTTTTTATCATTTACCATTGATCATTTGGTTATAGTTCTGCACTTGACTTCGATGAAATCATTATTTAAAAATGCAAATGAAGAAGGCCTTCAGAAGGCTTTTTTATTTCAAGACTCGAGGAATATTTAATGTTACAGCCTGAAACGAAGCTCTCGAGCCTCGTTCTTATTTATTGCACATGTTTAATTACCGTTTCAAACACTGTAAATCCCATAAAACATTTATTCTCTCATTAAATCTCTACGTCGATTATTTCGGAACATTTTGACATTACTCGCAATAGACAAATGTATATAACTTATAGATAAACAGCCAATAACTTCATTTAATTGAGTACATAAATTTCACATGAATTATATCCATTACAATGCCTTTGAAATAGATTCGATTAAGCTGTCCACGGAGGAATGGTTTAGTGATGTTAAGCGACTTAGGATACGGATACGAAAATGATTCATTTATTTTACGTACCAGGATTGAATATTGTGTGAATGAGATGGCTTGTTGAAGCTTCTTTAGACAGTGATACAGGGCAGAAAAGCTCAGCATCCTCTGCTAGGTCCACAGATTATGTTAAGTTTAAAAAAGAGTAAGAAACCTTAATTGCTTAAATAGACGAATAGCATTTAAAACAAAACAATTAAAATATATGTAGTGATACAAAATAGTTTTTTTTTATTTAATGCTTTGCAGAAGATTTGGTTTGATCATGTCGGATATTTTAAATAATTGATCCACGTCAATACCACTTATTGGTCGTTTTCCTATGACTTTTCTAGTCATATATTAGAGATTTTGATAACCACTAATAATTATTGTCGTGATTATAAGCACGAGAGGAAAATTAATACTTGCAATAATCTGTCCCTTTAAAATAAATTTAGAGCACTGTACTGTTTCGAAGGTGTTTTTGCTGTTAGTCCTAAGGCTTTTACAGCTTCGTCTTCGTTTAAAATGAAATGTGTATTTTAATCGTGAATTGTGGAAAGGAACGTTATTTTAAAATATGCTTGTAATTATAAGTATTGTTATATGAGAGAAGTGACTGAGAGAAGTGACAATATCCGAAATATGGATATGATGAATTACAGTTCGGATATTCGGAATATCCGTTATCCGAACTCGGCAGCGCTGCTGGCAAGGAACGTGGTGCGTGGTCCGGTGCAATAAATTCCAAACAATCATTACAGCCAACGTTGGTGCTTGATATTTTACGTGCCTTTGGCTAAGTTCAAATCCGAACCGTCCAAGCGGTCTGTGGGAATGAACGGGTCCTGGGAAATATTCATTATACATGAGTCTTCTTAAATGATTTTAATTTTGAACAGCGACATTTTTTTTCTGAAGGCAATTGATATATATCGTCTTAGACGTTAGTGTCGTAAAACGATATTTGTATATTTAATCATAAACCTCTATTTCTCTTAGTAACATCATAATTCTGTTGCTCTTTTTTTCCTAATGCTTTATGGAAGATAACATAAACTTTTAAAAAAAGATATTTGACAGTTCGCTTTGAAAATCGCTCATTTTACAGTTCACGAGTTGGTTATTTATTTTACCGTTAAATATCTACTTCGATCAATATTTAATAATATTAAAACAATTGCTTTTTACTATATGTATGTTATATGAATATTTCGTCAGTAGATATACCATAATAACCTTTTTTTAATTTTTGTCTGTCTGCCTGTTTGTTCCGGCTTATCTCTGTAATGCCTGGGCCGATTTTGACGATACTTATATCAGCTAGTAGCTGTTGCAATAAGAAGTAACTTAAAGGCTTTTTTTTTGTTAAAATCCATGCGAACGAAGTCGCGGGCAGAGTTAATCATAAAATTAATTATTTGAAATCTCATTAATAAATAATAAAAGTGATAATTTTTAAATGTGATACGTTATTTATTTTTCTACTTGAATACGACAGAATTACTTGTCAGTGCAATCTATCAGAACAACTAGTTGTTAAAAACCTACCTCAGTAATTTATTTATACAAAATAGAATAGAAAGTAAATTAAAAACGTTGCAAAAGCTATTAATTTTAATATATTTTAATATATATATATATATATATATATATTACATAGTGATTATACAGAACCCGGCGATAGATATTGCACATCGTCCTTTGGAATGAGACAATCGGTTAAATTCGGCTTCGTAGAGCTTTATCTCTGTCGCACGAAATACAACGACTGACAAAACGTCACATAGGTAGTGTGGGATAGACATAGTGCTCTACGAAGCCGAAATTAGCCGATTGTCTCGTTCCAAAAATCGATGTGCAATATTTATCGCCGAGTACTGTACGTGTTTAAGATTTAAAGGGGCGAATATATAGCTAATTGGTCAGCAAAAAAACTTTAAAGCTTTTTAAGTATATTTCCAGTCAACTATTACAAAACGAGAGGTCTGAAATATATTACATTTATTTTGATTTCTATCGGAATGTGACTGGACAGTAACTTCTGTCAGCACAAAGTCTGCAAAAATAGATAGTTAACAAACAATAAGTAATTTAAATATGAGGTAACTTATTATTACTAAAACATTATTTTTGGATAGAGTGTATTACATATAATGAGCTATAAATTCACTTATATAACTTTTACAACCATAACCAATCATTCTTTATATGTTTAAGCGTGTATATCGTCTCTTATTAAACGGTTTTATTTAGTTCGACCCGTACGGAATTTATTTGGATCAAAATTAGAAATTGAAATTTAAGCACCTTCCCGTTGTCAGATTGATCTGAAATTTGGTACACATATTTAATTTAGATGACAATACAATATAATAAAATTAATAACGTTATAAATCCGAGATGGCCGCCGATACAAAATGGCGGATTACGTATTTTTCCTTAACCCCTCAATATGGGTATAAAATGAAAGGGCTACACTAGTAAAACACGATGATTATGTCAAAATTTAAAAATCAAGATGGACGCTGTTCCAATATGGCGGACAAGGTACATATTTTTCCACAACCACCACAATATGGGTATCAAAAAACCGTTTAACTTAAAAGTTTTTTAAATGTATTTATTTGTTTGTCTTTAATAGTATTAAGTTATACATTTAAAAAAAAAGAACGTTTCGGTTATGAAAAGATTATGCCTATGCAGATATAATGCTGTGAAATAAATATTTACCTCTATATCTATATGTTTACAGTCACGGTTTCATATTTATAGATACATTTAAAACACGGTCGCCGACATTTATGAAGCTGTCCGAAGGCGAGTCACCGTGTATTACAGATATTGCATATGTCGATTGCTCTATGCAAAACTCCATTAAATAGTGCTGTCAACAATATTTATTGCGGAATAAGTGTTGTATTGCGATTTATAATTTATCGATTAATAAAAACAAAACACTACCGCGTTATAATAAAAAAATTATGTGTTTAAAGGGCGACCTTTATTATATGTTCGTTTTGTTTTGCAGTTTTTGTTCCTGGATTTAATATGTATGTACAGGTGAAATAAGAAACTGAAGAAACTATTTTTGACAAAATATTCTGATACTGTGTACAGAACATATGTATTCTTTACAAATTTGCAATAGTCGACCTTTCTACGAGTTGTACCCGTTTGCGCGTTGCTGTGTAATGGATGTGATTAAAAGTCTGAACATAAAGACAGTTTTAATAACAAGATAAATATAAAAATAATGAAACAAGATAAAGATAAATATAAAAAAAAAACATTTTCAGAGACCATATATATCAGAGATATATATATATATATATATGCGCATAAATTTCCACCCATGAAACCAAAAGATTTAGATACTTGACATATGATTAGAATATTCCTTTTGGTGAAAAGTGACCGGCTGAGATCGGACTTTACATTCCACGTGCGAAAGGGCTGCCGGGACGTTCATTAAGAACGGGCATATAGTCATACTATGGGATTTTTACGTATTTAATTTTACCCATGTATTTCTGTTGTATATGTTTAACACTTATCTCTTGTTTTCATGCCATGCAATACATGTAGAGGACAGTTGTTTATCTTCTAAATATTCGAAGTACGATCGTTACATTACTGTGACAATTAAATATTGTATTACCAGTAACAACTTATATAAGTAAATAAGTTGTTACTGGTAGAAAACATAACAATATAGTAGGTAATTGGTTATCGATGGAAAAGTTTTAGAGACGAATGTATAGCTCATTCGCTAATATATAATGTATGCAAGAAAAATCGTTTTAAATTCGAATTAATACGTATTCAAATTATTTTTTGTTTACTATCTGTTTCCGCAGATTTCGTAGTACTAGAATTTATTGTTATGTCGTATTCCATAAGAAAAAATATATTATTGTAACATACTTTAGGATGATTAGAAATAAGTATGAAGTTTTAAAACTTTTTGATGCCAATTGAGGTTGACATTAACCTTTTCATAGCTTTTACATCTATAATCAATCACCCTGTATGGTAATAGATGTAAAATAACAACACTAATACAAGTAATTTTGTTTTAATATAGTGAACTATGTAAAATAAATAGATATCTCATTATTTAGTTAAGAGGTTTTTTAAATGTAGTCCTGTCCGTGATATTTCAAAATATATTACAATTTTATATATCTTCGCTTTCTCTACCTTAGTTCAGGGATCACGGATTTAAAAATAATTTTCGTCGGATTTCTGAATGTAACTGCGCCAGGAACAAATTTGAATGCATCTGAACTAAATTATGAGAAATCTTTTTATTTTACGTAGTTCACAATTTAAAAAAACTGTATGATATGTAACAATAAATTAAAAAAAAACGTAGCTGTCAAGTCATTTACTTTTTTTCATATTGTTGTGATTTCAACAAGTATTTGTTAATATACTGTTATTGTAACTATTGTAATGTAAGTAAGAATGCTAATGTCGAATCAAGTTAGATAATTTGATACTCGTAGTTACTAGTATATGTAGTTAAAATATAAAAAATAGCTTTTTTAGTCAATGTTTTTACACGCCTGATTTCTAGAGTATAGATGAGCTTGTATTAGTCCTGGAGTAAACAGCCTTTTCCTTGATAACCGATTTGTAAAATTATAATTTATCGATAAAGCACATCACTATTCCGATACTTGACACATCACTATCGTGCTCGTGGGACTCGGGTAATGCTCGACAATCAGGTACACGGTGATTGTTTCCTCGTTTCGAGCAATTGCATTCTCTTTAATTGTATTCAATTGTGCAGTGCTTGCGTAGTTGAATACCTTATAAATTGGTACTTTTAGATATCGCTCCAGCTAACTTGGTTCTAAAGATTATTATAGTACCTTCTAATATAGACATGAATTTTGTTCAATAGAAAATCTAATAGAGACTAAACTTACTTACTGTGTCCTGTTTTTTTTTTTAATTTTATAAATAATTCATTTCACTGGCAAAAAGTCATAGAAATGAAAATTTTATTACCACAGAAACCAAATTTTTTTTTTGATAAATTTTCCTTAGGTATACATTATTGACTGATATTCTGCCTAGAATATAAAATATCGACGCCGAATTTCAACTGGCCTAAACAAAATGAATGGGCGAGATACTCGGATCCGAGTGGGCGGCACTAAAGGTGTTAAAAAGTGAGAAATTTGCAACACTAGCGTTGCTTGTATGCCCAGTCACTATATTGAGTATTCTCTAGCTAAGATATTATATAGAAGCTTAAAACAAGTGCCTTCAATGCTCTATCCAAGCAGTATTTGTTTATAGTCAAAAATTATTCTTAGATATTGCGTAGGATTGAAGATGGGCTTTTAAAAAGAAGGTAAACCGCTGCCACGAAGCAAGAGATGTTTTACACAAAATGTTACTAATTTATTTAGTTAAAGACCTCCCAAGGAGGTTACATATGAGTAAAATAAATAAACTTACTGAGAACACACTATGCACTATGAGCTTCATTGGAAACCTCACAGTCGCCGCACTTGTTATAGAGATATACTCAGAATTTTATCTACGAGATATTACCAAGAAGAAGATCTGTAGATAAACATAAGTATATATAGACCAGCAGATTAATAAGTGGATATGACAGTAGGCAAAGCACATAGCGAACGTATAGCCTCTAGGGTAGTGATCCCCAAAGTCATCGACCCCTAGGGGTCTATGACAACCTGCAAGGGGTCTAAGTCTGCAAAAAAAAAATTTGGGGGTCCATGAAATGAAAATGGTGGTCCACGATAGTGGATCTCAACACATACACTGATACTACCTATTTACTTACATCATACTATCTTATAATATCAAAACATTTGCATTATTTATAAAAGTACCTATAAAGCAAAAAAATTATTATATATGTTTATAAAATTGTGTAAGTTGTAGGATGTTGGTATAAAAGATTGATTTAGTTGGTATAGCAGATCTAAAATTTTATTTTGAGTAGTTTTAATTTAAATTCAATTAATAAATGTATAAATTAACATGTGTTTTTACTTTAAGTTTTTAACACTAAACTTCACTACAGTTAGAAATTTACAGGAAATCAATATCAGGTAAGTAGGGGGTCTACCCAACAGGGAAAAACATGGCAAGGGGTCTACGACACCAAAAAGTTTGGGGAACTCTGCTCTAGGGTTTTACATTCTGAAGTATCCCCACAGAACGACAAGTGCAATGTTGTACATCCACACATAGGGTTAACAGACGATCTTGTTAAATCGTTGAATTACGCTATATACAGGCTTTCGAACAATTCTGTTGAAAGTCTATGATAGAATGATAATAACACGTAAACCTAAATTCAAAACCAAAATAAAATTGTAAACATGAATTACACAAGCAGACATTTTTGTGAGTCGATTATATATTTAGGTATATGATTTACTTGCACCGACTCCATGGAAGCGAATAACTGAGCAAATACCACCTTTCATTGCAACGGCAGCGCCGGAGCGAGGCGACCTGTGATTTATCGCTAGCCGAGACCAATCGCCGTGTCCGATGCCCGGCAACCATGAAGTGGCCAATATGCCTAATGCCGGTTCAAAACACACTTTACCGCCGTTACTATAATTGTGTTACTATCGTATTTAATATACTTGTGGCGATATAATGGCCTAAAACACATGACTCCCATATAGTCATTCTAGCATATCTCCTATATATGTCATTCACAGTTATTGACAACGTAGGCTAGTGGGTGTATTGTTATTACTAAACAATGGAGTCAGAACAAACGGGAGGTTTCATTCCGTATCACCCTTCCAAATTGGTGACGCCTTCATTTACTTCAAGGAAGTACAACAAGCTTGTTTGCAAAACGTGAATACTTGTCATACTTGTGGGCAACGCCACATATGTCATCTAAATTTATTACTCATAAATTTAGATGACATAAGAACGTCAGTACTACGAATGACATAAGAACGTCAGTACTACGAATGACATAAGAACGTCAGTACTACATATGACATAAGAACGTCAGTACTACGTATGACATAAGAACGTCAGTACTACATATGACATAAGAACGTCAGTACTACGAATGACATTAGAACGTCAGTACTACGAATGACATAAGAACGTCAGTAAGTACTACGATTGACATAAAAACGTCAGTAATACGAATGACCTAAGAACGCCAGTACTACGAATGACATTAGAACGTCAGTACTACGAATGACATAAAAACTTCAGTACTACGAATGACATAAGAACGTCAGTACTACGAATGACATAAGAACGTCAGTACTACGAATGACATAAGAACGTCAGTGCGATAACGACAATAAGGATCCGTTGAACTTATTGAGTTCTGCGAATATTATTATTATTAATATTATTAATTGGTGCACTCCACATTAAACTACTCAACTATTAACTTGTAGTAGTCTTCTTCCTGTTATAGCTTGTAGATAAGTCATGAGTTAACGTAACACGCAATTGAGATATAGCAAGTTAAACTCTAAAATAAGAAATGTGTAAGCATCTAATTACTTAGTAAATTGAGCTGAAGATATTGGGTCAAAGACTTGAGTGATCCATGATCAACCTTCAAATATATCTGATCTCGAAAAACGAGGAAGCTCACCAGTATTACTAGAGAAATGTTAACGTTTTTCTGGTCTGTAGATAACGATATAACGAAAGTAGGATGCTTAACCCTCCTTCGTCCGAGGGCTTTAATTCACGCCCGTTCATGAATCCGTTGCGGCCCGTGAGCGTGAATTCACGCCCTTATGACTTGTTCTTATTTTTCTCTCTTTTTTAATAAGATAATAAAGCCTATATTTTAATGGTGTACAATTAGATGTAATTATTCTTATAGAAAAAACATTTAAAATATATTTCTATCGATAGTTTAAATTTCTGGTATAAGCATAAGTTTCCGATTTCAAGTACCGCGTACGAGATTACGTAATAGCTGCGGGTAAGGCGATAACAGACTGTTTTTGCCAGGGAGCCGTCAAGGATTGAAGTAAAATTATAGTTGATTTTGCATTAAAAGTTCCTCACAATCATCTGTATCATTCTAACATTATTGTAGTGCAACTATCAGTGCAGTCTCTGGATTTCGATATCGTTTGTAGTTGAGCATTACCTTACTTAAACTAACTTATCTATCAACTTAATGATGCTTTAAATAATGAAGATGTAACTTATGATTCGATTCTTTCATTATTGTCATTGGTAGCCAACTTATATCAGCTAAGTGCATTACTTCGTGACATTTTTTAAATACAATTTTTTATAGTTAAACTAATATGAAATATGTGTAGGTTAAAATGTTTTGGAAAAACTAGCTACCTCAACATACTTTGTATAGTCCATTCGTAAACTGAAACAGGTTTGTTGCAAACCATTTGTAATAGATAAATAAAAAAAAGCGTTACAAACTATGATCGATTTTTTGTTTTCTTTATTCAATTTTCTTTATGGTGCAGGAAGGGATATTTGTTTTAAACTGTTGTTTGTAACATATGTAAAATGTTCCTTAAATTTGTCTCCAGTAGTATTTGGATCTATATTAGACATGCACTACACGAATATTTTTCTTCTGTAGTACAGAAATTGTTTCAATATTAGAAGCATTATTCGCAAGAGAAGCCCGTAAAATATAATTCTGTGAAAATAACTAAAATTGATTAAGCAAACTGTGCTGATGTCTATAAAATGGGATATTTTTAATTTCTAATTTCGAAACTAACTGGTTCCATGAATTACAAATATAGGGGGCTTATTGTAAATTTACATCTAAGGTTGACACAAGAAAATTATAATAATTAAGTTAGAGGTACAATATCCGGCGATAAATATTGCACATCGACCTTTGGAAAGAGACGATCGGCTAATTTTCCTTCGTAGAGCGTTATCTTTGTCGCACGACTGACAAAACGTCACATAGGTAGTGTGGGACAGAGATAATGCTTTACGAAACCGAAATTTGCCGATTGTCTCTTTCCATAAGTCGATGTGCAATATTTATCGCCGGGTACTGTACCACGGCGTGCTGACAAATACGTACTATTGATGACCCTGTCCAAAAGGCTCGGCAAAATGCAGAGCATGTAAGCAATTCCCGTAATAAATTGCAACAACTCCCCACGTCTGTTTAATAAATGCCGATAATCATGTTTGTAGCCTCCATAACTTGTGCCTTTATATCATCTGTGGCATATTTATCGATTCGTTGTCATAACAATAAACTTTGCGATTCGAGCGATTAAAATCGATATTTATTGACGTTTGAAAAATCGCGATCGATATCTTACAACTGTTTGATTTATCTGAATCGTTTATGCCTATTGAATAGGTTTAGGCATTGTTAACAAAAATCTGTTTATACCTAAAATGGTCATTTCTTTAAACATAGTATATAATTTTTAATTTCGATCAGCATTGCTCTTAAAACGTTAAAAAAAACTGGTAACTATACTGTAAACCTATTTATATCGATTTTGAAAAAGAAAACGTAATAACCCATTTTAATACAGATTTAATTTTTAAATGGCATATATTTTTAATATTATTTTAGTTAGAAAGTTTTTCGTATTTTGTAAGTTAAAAGTTGGAGTGTTCCTTTTTGACTGGTTTTGATATCATTAAATAGATAACGTTTTTAATATTAAAGTGGTTTTCCGTCAATTTCTGTTTTAGTTTAATTCAGCATAATGTCTAAATTTGATAAGTTGATTTTATTACAAGAAATAAAATAAAAATTGAAAATTCTTGATATTTTTTATTGTACATTGGAATGAGTGCCAGAAAGATTAGCCCAAAATTTGAAGTTTTCATTCGAAACAAATTTGGTTACTTCTCGATCGGGTCGCCTTGTTATAGATAGATTCATTTCCGTTTTTAAAACTGTAGAGCAAGATTTATACATTAGTATTTTATATATAGAACTATCAACGGCCAGTGCACCTGTAACACTCCGCAAAGGATATCGTGTTCTACACAATAAGACAAGACTACACACCACACCAAAAGACCTGTTTTAGGGGGTGGCCTCTCGCCCTCTAATTGCGAATAGCATGGGTGAACAAGGCGGAACCCTCGCTGTCGTCCCAAGCCGCAAACACAACAACAACACTACTCACATCTACTAGGGTGAAGCTGTTGCTCCATGCGAAGGTATTCCTGCATCTCGAGTCCGACTACCCAGGTATAAATTTTTTGATAAGTTCATGGATTTTTCCGTTCCGTAAACTCAGCACCGACGAAGCTTTAAAAGCCTCTGGGCTAACAGCATTCACTTCAACCGAAACCAAGCAGAACTAACAACTCATTATATGTTTATATTTAAAACTTTATCATACAATGTTCATTCGCTAATTATCTCGAAAGAAAACTTTATGTTTTTCTTTCTGATGTTATTCATGCAATAAAAAGTATTAAATTAAACTTAAACTAGCAACCACCAAACGGTTACCTTATTTGTCAACACATTGTCATTTATTTTAACTATATCACGCATGAGTATTATGGCACTGGGTCATGTCGTCACACATCATGAAGAACAGATGACCGGTAGGCTCTTGTGTTTCTGGACGTAGAAAGTGCACTCACATAGGAGATACACAACCTTGTTAAGTCTTTGATGGCTGCTCGATCTCCAATCAGTCGTAATGAAAATTTTTGGAAGAGTGGCTATATCCAGCTGTGAACACGGAATAAGTAATATCGACATTTAAAAAAAAAACAACACATCTTAATTATTAAGTACATTCATTTTTTACGACCGAATTAATTAAATAATTTTAATAAAAAGTTCGTTGAAAATACTTATGATAATTATAACGATTATAAAAAGATAAAGTTTAATGGCGTATGATAAAATATACGTTTAAGATTAAAAAGGCGACGCGACATAAAAAATCAACAATGCGTCAAATTCGAATGAGCGCCACAAAGAGCGCAGCCCGTCCGCTATAAATAACCTCAAGCTAACTCTTTTACATAATGAAGTGGCCTTTTTTTTAATTCAGCGCCTTTTTATTATGCCATACCACTAAAAAATTGACATTTTTTTTTGATAATTTTTAACTTTCCATTTTAATTAAATTTAACACGGTTTGAAAACGTAGTTTTAAAATTTAATAGAATCAGGCGTTACCTTGCGGAAGTCCACCCTAAGTAAGAAAAGGACCAATATTTAGCCACTTCCGCACATGCAATAGTAGTCGTGCAACAAAATGCACCGCCCGCCGGCCCGCTGATAAATGCGTATGCGGCAAACGATGCAAAAGATTTCACAAGGGGTAGAGATGTAAGTTAGGTAATAGCAATCTTTAAACTCTAAGTTTAGCTTTCATAGGCGCTCTCGAATCTAAAAACTAAACAGCTATTATCTAAACGCTACCTACGCCCTGCACTCCCAAGCCAAATATAAATGCCACTTGAATAGCAAATGAGCTTCTTCCAAATCTCTCTTCTGCGTGTCTTACTTGAAAATTCCATAATTTTTTTTATGGAGGAAGACTACCTAATATGATCGTGCATTAGGGTTTTTCTATAGGCTTTATGTACTGTTCCTTATTTACCAGTTTATAGCGGTAGTCCAGTGGCAATTATTCGTTATTAGATTGTGGAGAGACTGATATTAATTTTAAGCTTATAACGTCTATTTTACTAACTATATATATATATAAAAGCGGGGACGAAAGAAGAAGATAAACAAGATGATGGGTTTTCGAAAGGAAAAGTCTTTGACGTAGAAAGAATAATAGTGTTTTTTACTAGTTCTAAATTACAGAAAGCTTTGAAAGCAAAAAACTTGCACAAGTTATATGCATCGGATATCAACCAATAATAGAGTTTATTGTGATAGCTACTGAATGTATTAACTTGTAAGACTGTAGTACCGGGCCTATGATTAGGCACGTCGGAAACATATTTCATCAAAAAATAAAATCTAATTAATACAAAGGGTAAATTAGTACTGCAAGCGTTTATTTAGCGAAAGATCTTGTAGTTTAGAAACCTGGTTAGCTATCTTGATTGGTTATTTTATGAAGAAAAAAAACTAAATTTATTGAATTATGTTTATGAAATCACTGTGTATCTCTCTGCTATACTATTTATTTTCTGAGTTTTAATATCTGCGCAGGAATAAATTTCCTGCAGAGAAGTGCGTAACCATATCTAAAAGGAAGGGCCACGATTTACGATGACGTCATTAAACACGAACATAGCTATTGTGTTCGATTTTAATGACGTCATCAAGCCATGTATAATCTACAAAAATGGAGGTGGATGAATCGTGACCTTTCCAGATATAGAAACATAGAAATTGCAACATTATTATAAAAAAGATAACTCACGCAAAAAAAGCGTGCCTGTAGCAACCCGACCCAGGGGTCACCGTGACCCTCGCCCACAGGGGGCCGTCGTGTCGGATGACGGGACACTCGATATAGATGATTTTTTTTGTGTTAGTCTCAAAACGCAATGGGACGAGTGTAACATTCTCGAACAGTATCCACAACTTGATAAAAATACGTCTAGAAATACTCGCATAAAGAAACTATTTAATGTATTTTTTATTTATTACTATTTAAAGCAGAGTTACAAGACTTCATAGAAGATTGTTAGCATTGTTATAAAAACTATGGCAATAAATATATAAAGATAAATCTGTGTTTAGATACTTATTATGTAATCTATAATATGAGATATGAAGGCGCATAATCTATTTATTTAAATTTATTTAATTTAAACTCTACCGGACAAATTATTGTAACTATTAATTTTCCTCCCGTGCTTATGATAAGGTCAATAATTATTGCGGTTGACATAATTGCAAATAATTAAAAATGATTATTAGCACTGGTCTCATACAACATGATTATATATATATACATACATATATATATATATATATATATATATATATATATATATATGTACATATATATATACATGTATAAATATATATGTACGTACACACTTATGTGTATATATACATATATTTGTATAGCAATTCGCATTATATATGACCCGCAAGTATTAATACAGAAAATTTTGAACATGTTGGAAGGTTGTTTTGAACTTTACGCCCTGCTGAAATTCGCACTCGCGGCATACGACCATATATTATTACAGTCTACACAAGACAGTCCAAGCCTACTTTCCTTTGATGGGGTCCTTAAGCTGGAGCAGCCGTCGCAGCGATAACAGCTTGGCCGTCTGGTGATATACTAGTAAAGAGCCCTACGGATTCGCTACCTGAAGTGAAGTAAGCTAGGCGCCCTTCGCGTCTTGCCGCAACAAACCTGCGGAAACTGCAAATAACATTTGGATAGCAGTGAAAGTCCTGTCCAAAAAACAGACTATAATATGAATAGTCCGGTCCAAAAAACAGACTATACTGTGAATACGCTAACGTACAAACGCTTAAATAAAGAAATGAATACACAATTTAACATGTTCATGTCACTGGCCGCTTGCGTGATTAAAAAAAAACAATTACGCTCAGATGCCTACAGATAAAAATAACCGAACAATAGAGAAACAAAGACACCAGCATAGACAATGTAGCGGTACTGTGTGCAGTGGTAGCCGACAGTTCAGCGGGTGCTGAATAATGTTACCATACGTCCAGTCGTTTCGCGGATAGTCCGAATTGTCAATTTTTTTATATTCCTTTTAACATCGTCATGATAATTTACATTGGTTATGTATATATTAATATTTGAACTAAATTTCTGATTTAATTTCTTTATACTAAATTCAACTAAACATATTATACTTATATTTTCTCTTACGGTAAGTTATAAATAAGCTTATTTAAAAATAAAACCATTTTACATACTATGTATTCGTTTATTATCACTATGTATTTATTTTTGTATTATATTAATTTTTTTGTCTACTAGTTGTATGTTTACACATGAACACATATACATTGATACATGTTTATTCCCATTAAATGGTTGTTGGAGCAGTAGATGAACAGAGCAGCAGCAGGAAGCATCACGCACCGTTGTTGTGCCGATCTCGGATTGGTCAAAATAACATGATGCCAACTTTACGAACCAATCAGAGGGCCCTAATTTAGTGCTTTCTAATTATTTAACTTAAAACGACTTTTACGTGTACATTATAACGTCTGGATCTCTTTTAATTTGCTTCATACATGTGTCACAAAGTACTTGTAAAACCAAGTTTAAACTCGCAATTATATGGAAAGTACAATGACTTATTATTTCCTTAGAGGACAATACATAGTTCCTATAAAAGTATAAGCTAAAAGATAAAATTTATTTATTTAACATCGGACCTATAAATAAAATTTTATTGATAGTCAAATTATTATTTATTTATCTTTTAATCCCCTACTACTTGAATTCTGTTTCGCAAAGTGTTACAGCTGTGGAAAAAAGCAGAAAGAAACTTCAGGAAGAAACTCTAACAATGGTATATACCGTTGGTTGTACTCGCATATTCGAAATTTGCATTATTTGTGTTATTATACCTTCCTAATGTAAATAAAATTTTTTTATACCTGTCTTAAATTTTCATGATTTAGTAAGGTAATGCTGAATAGCATTATGTCTGCTATATAGCTTTATATACACAAAACAAAACTTTATACAATGTGGTGTATACGGTGGCCATTCAATTGTATTTTACTTTTTCCTTCTTTGTGAAACTTTTTTATGCTTTTCTTTATTTTTTTCTTTGTTTTACTAAATAGTTTTTTTTTCTTTTTTATTAAAACACAATAGGTTAATTTTGTAATAGCAGCTAAATCTTCGTTTTTGAAATCGGCACTCTTTTAAAAAATTACGAATATTTTCCAATCGATCAAATTTTTATTATGTAATGATAATGTAATGTTTTTGTTATGTTTATA
This sequence comes from Battus philenor, assembly GCF_028537555.1. Taxonomy (NCBI): domain Eukaryota; kingdom Metazoa; phylum Arthropoda; class Insecta; order Lepidoptera; family Papilionidae; genus Battus; species Battus philenor. The sequence continues at coordinate 14,314,369 of NW_027181726.1, read as the reverse complement.
AGATGCAAATTAAAGTAACAAATAAAAAGAAAATTAATTTGTTTGTCCTTAAATTTGGATGATATGGTAACACTAGTGTCGACCCTTCATGAGGTATGCCGGTCACTCAGATACCATATCGTTTTATGAGCGGTGAACAATAGCGATTTATAGTATTTTTTTGACGATATCTGTTAAAATTATTGACTCCATGACTCATGTGAACTATTATTATACTGTATTCACCGGACTAAGTTAATAGCGTCTTTTTTATCTAAATCTACATTGTTGCTTCATTGGTACAGGTAAAAACGTATATTGTCTGAGAATAATTTTAAACACGTAATTATTTGTGTAATTATAATAAAATGTTCAAACAGTATAGTACTCGGCGATATATATTGCACATCGGCCTTTGGAAGGAGACAATCGGCTAATTTCGGCTTCGTAAAGCACTATCTCTGTCCCAAACTACCTATGTGACGTTTTGTCAGTCGTTGTATTTCGTGGGCCAGAGATAACTTTTTGCGAAGCCGAAATAAGCCGAGTGCCTCAATGTGCAATATTTTTCGCCGGGTACTGTAAATGATTCAAACTCTTTTTTGCATACATGTACATGGTTTAGTTGAATTTTATATAATATTCCGTTTTTAAACAAAGAATCGTTTGCAGAATTTTTTGTTAATAAAAATTTCCGAACCTTTGAAGTCAGCTGTAATGTCATGGATTCGTTTACCACTCTGATTTGAGGTGGCAGAACGCAGAGAGCGCCTATGTTAAGACCTCTTTTAAACTAGCAAAGATCGAGGTTATCCCAGGGGGCCTCGACGGGGGCCGCCATATACCACTATTTCACCGAATTGAATTTGATGCTCCATGGACTTACAGACTCTAGGGCTTGGGCTGTCACTCGTCGATAATACCTGCTGAACCTCGGCTTAGTCGATTGCTATCAGACTTCAGAAAGCGTTAGCTCTTTTTTTATTAATTCTAATTTGTATTGCTAGTGTTTTTTTTACAATATTTATTTTTCGCTTAAACTAAACGCAGACAGTTTGGAGAGGGCTGCCGCTATTTGATACTGATCTTTCTTCTCTCAGCTGCGAGGCACGACAGCGTTTTATAACTTTTTACAATTTTTCTTACACATTTTTCTCTTATGGGTAAATACAGCTAAAATTTATACATATTAACAATACAATTTGGAAGACTCAATTACATATTAGTTGCTACATTATTTTATTTCAATTTCGCTGCCCAAGCTACAGACCGTTAAATGCCTTGAGATTTAGGACAATGTGGTGCCGGGCCAACTCATCAAAAGATTCTACTGTAAATTTTTTCTTGAGAAGGTCCGGTAAGCTGAACGGAGGTATATTAAGGTTTTCACATAAGGTCACGTGGTTACATCTTTTGGATGCGAATCAGGAGCAGTGTCTGAGTATGTGATCAAAAGTCTGTACTGTGGAGTCATGTGTATGTCGTCACAAGCTTTAGCTCTAGGAGAGAAAGAGGCAAATGACTCCAGCAACGCTTCTATGTAGTATCAGAGAGAGTTGACGTCCCCTGTGATATACCACCATAATTATTTTTAATATTTTAACTTGTAGTATTTATATTTATGTAATATGTGACTATGTGAATTAAAGTCATCAGTTAAAGTACTCATTTATTGCAAGTTTGTTTATAAAATTTATTAATGTATATATTTTTTTGTTTTCAGGTAAATGAGGCGTGTTTTAATGAAAACTTTCGAGGTGATCGTCTGTCGAAAAATAACTTTTTTAAACTAAATTTCTATAGGCAAGTAATCATTTATACGTGCATTAATATGGTAATAAAAACGCAGCGACACGCAAACGCATCTAAAATGCATACGTATTTAACAAACCAGTACGACAGGAAGTCTAAATGATCTCGTGAATTGAAACAGACGTCGCGGATAGATGGCGCTGCGATAGCATTGTGCGCTGGCGCCATTTTGAGGGCGGCTTTTTGTGTTCCCGCCAAATTGAATTACAATGTCCGGTTTTGCGAGGGAATGGCGTTTCAGTTAGTTAAGCAATTATGATATTATTGTGAACTTTGAGCTTGTTGGAGTTGATCAATGCAAATATATAGTGGAAATAATTACCGGTAACTTTAAGCGGTCATTGTTTTAAACGTTTATCTTATATTATTTATATTATCATTTCAACCGTAAGAGGTCCACTGTTGGACAAAACCTCAGATACTTCCAAAAGGACCATTCAAAAAAGGCCTGCTTTCACGTCTTCCCATAACCTTCACAAGGACATCTGTCTACCTAATGGGTGAAAGTCTTTATCCGAGCTTGTCGGTCTGTGGCTCTTTCTCCAGAACTTTAAGTCCCAGCGGCCACCTATCTTTATCTTTCACTATCGATGTATATTACTACTCCCGCCGACGAAATCTTTATATAGAATTAGAAAAGTCCGAGTAAAGTTTATCCGGTCATTTGAGATATGCATCTGGTTTAGGCAGGTCGGTTTTTTCTAACTAAAAAAGCTAAAATCTGAACTGGTGGTGAATCGAAAATTTGAATTTTAAAACTTTATTTTAAAACCAATCGTTTAATAAATTAGAACTAAAGTAGAACAGGATTTCGGAAATTCAGCGCAGTTTCTTTAAATGTTTTTAGGAATTCGAAAAATTCTTTTTTTAATATTTCAGTTTCAATATCATTGTCATCTTGAAAACATGTGATTGTGAAATACATAACATTTAGAAAATAAAACTATTTTTGACAAACCCTATAAATTTGGGTTTAATGTTTTGTAATACAAGCACATTTTTCAATTGTTTCATTATTTGATCACAGTTACCACGAGTGTCCGAACGCGTGTGACAAGCGGCCATTTTAATGAGATATGGCGCCAAACTATTAAATAAAAAACCTCACTTGATTTCGAAAATTTTTTATATAATAACTTCTTTCAAATCTAAATAAAGAAAAGTATATAGAATATGGTTAAGAACTATTTATTAGACCTATCATTATTTATCCGTAAATTCATTTCTTTCTCTTTTTATGTCACTACTCTTTCTGAGTCATGTGCGATCCAAGTCAGTTTGACGTTTTTATTTAATATAAGTATACATGCAATGTACATATGTATGTACGTTTGTATATATGTTTTATACACGTTAACTACCAATTATTTAAACTTCTACTGTTTCCATACTATAGTTGTCTGTACGAGATTGCTTTGTGTATAAAACCGCCTTTTGTCCTTTTTTGTATATTATTATCCAACTAACTGAATGTATCCTATCGTGTACAATAAAAGATATTAAATAAAATAAGTATTATTATACAATATTTATTGCATTCGAATTTGTAAGTCTTAGTCAGATGCATTATTACATAATATATATTTATATATCGGTATTTATTATGTAATAATTTAGATCACGTAAATAATATATTTTAGTAGTTTGACTAACACATGATCGGTAAAATTATAAATAAAAACGCCCACAGAGTTTTTATGAATGAAGAAAGTTCTTTTCAACCATAGTTATAAATTCCAAATTTGGGGTCGCATTTACTAGTGTTCTGACTTTGCATCTGAACCATACTTTTATACAAAGCATTGTGAATATAATACTAGTATGCACGCCTAGGACGTCTATTTACAATATTAATCAACGCGGGAGACTTATATTTTGCAGTGAAGATCCTACCATTGAAATGATAATGATGTTTCCATCATAATGCAGATATTCCCAGATTTTGATTTTTAATTTTAAAACAAAACTCTGCACAGCACACCGCCTTTATTCCAATGCAAACATTCTTACACGTCTTTTCATTTCGTTGACTTATTTTTTTTATTATCAATTTATTTTAATAGCAGTAATGTTCTTTATAGTATAATAAGTAATGATATGGAATGATTCTAATTAAAATGTTTTATTCAATTCGTGTTAATATTGATACTTAATTTAAATAATTCCATATTTAAAGCAAAAGAAGCATCCGAATAGAGAAAAAAATATTTACATGTAATGTAATCTTTTATCTCTATTTCTCTTCATAAAAACAGCAGCGATAGCATGCTTTATGTAGTCTATTAATATAAGTATATCTCACCATTTTACATTCCGCAAGAATTTAAATTCCGAATATACAAAGAACCATCTCTAACGGTCATTGGGACGCTGTCATTCAGTGCGTCAGGCTCGTGACAGCTCCTGACGTCTACACGCGTCAAGCTGACGTCCGTGTCGGAGGACAGAGGGTCGACCTCCTTCGCGAAGTTACGTTAACTACCTTTTGAGGCGAAAACGAGACGTCATTTCAAATTTACACATGCACTTACAGGATGATTGTTTTTTAATTAATATAGGGTATGTACAATCAACAAATCAATTAAAACAGTAATAAAATAGTTTTCCAAATCCGGATCAATAATCGAAAGAATTCATATTTCAGAATGAACGATTTGTACAGTATGATTAGTATTAGTAATGTGTAAAGCTCTGAAGCTTTTTATTCACAAATTAGCTATATATTCACTCCTTTTGCATAATTTAATATTTCTACACACATAAATAATCAACCTTTATACACTGTCATATATATAAATAAATATATATGTTTTCTTTTTTCGTATGGCTCGATATTCGTCTATTAAGGTGCATATGTTTTTGCATTGCTTACCAAGGTTTTAAGAAATCGCTGAATAAAATAGTACACCTAATTGTACTTTTTTATTATAATTATAAAAGTTTTTATTTTATGTTAACAAGTTATTTAATAACTAACTCGTGCAACTACAAGTGTCGACCATGAACCTGTAGACGCGGCGTTTACCTCCCACTAGGTAGACCGACGTAAGTTAGGTTGCGGGCAGCGCAGGATCAGTTATCCTGACGAACTTTGTGGGAGGGGAGGCCTATGCCCAGCTGTGGGCGTCCATCGGCTAATAAGAAGAAGAATAATTGAAGAACTAAATTTTGTTTTAAAGTAACCAAACCGATCATGCAATTAAGCATTGGATAATTTTTAATGAGGTTATGTTTTTTCTATCATACGAAAATCAGACTTAAAAGATAAGCTTTTCTTCGAGCTGCATAGTTAGTAACTCTTTTGTGGCCACCTTTAATTATTAGAAACAATGATAGAATAAGATTTGATATATTCGTTGTTCTAAAATATATCATGAATTTGATTATCTAAATTTACGTTACAAATGTTTGACTAAATATGCAGTCTATTTTTTTGAAATTACACGTACCTTTTTTATATTTATAGTATACTATTTTAATAAGGTCTTTTTAATAAGTTATAATTCAAGCCCTCGAGTAATAAATCTATTTGAAATTAATTACATTTTTGTTTATACAAATAAAATAATTGATATGTCAGTTTGTTATACTAAAATAATTGCTTTTTAAAATTAGTTTATTTTGTTCTCTTTTATAATTTTTTTTATTAGCCATTTTAAAGCTTAGCTGGAACAAACATGCAGACAGACATAACCAATTTAAAAAAAAAATTAATTTTGGTATATTTATCGTATAAATATATGAATATTTATGCTGGTACATACATATCGGCATATGATTGCATGTTATAAAAAGCGGTATTTTAAGATTGAATGATTTGAAGATTGTTTTATAAAAGTTGATTGTAAAAAGGTGTAAAATCTTTAAACCTTTTTGTTGACAAATGAGTTGATGAACAATATTTACAGCTAACAAGCAATACAATCACCATTTTAAAGTTTTCACACCTATATTCAATCATCCTGTATAACCTTTAATGAATGTACCAGTGCTTCTAGTTTTGCATAAGCATACCATGTCTAAAACCGTAGTTGGTATTAGCCAAACGACTACATACAAGTTTGCGCTTATTTACTACATATATATATAAACTTGTCTGTTCGTCAATGCCTCAATGTCGATGGGAAATGACAATAACACGGTAATTACGTATTCAGCACGTGCGTCAAGGGCTTTTTGAAAATGTTGTACGACCATCCCAAAGTATATACGGTATAACAATCTCTATAATAATAAACAAATGAACTATTTTCGCGTACGTTGTAATGGCGAACTGTACTTTGAAATGTGATTTGTACTTTGTGTAGGGCAAAAAGGTTTCGCCTTGCATTCGTAATTACTTTCACATAATATCCCGACTTCTTATAGGGTTGTACCGAATTTAGCGGAAAATAAAAACATCGATTATTTTTTTAATATAAAGTAAAGAAATTCATATGATCTTGAGTCATATTTGCCTTATATGTATCATACTATATATTCTATACACATATATTGTTATGAATAGAAGCGTTGCTGGAGTTTTTCCACTGCTTCTATAAGCGCCAAGATTTCTTCCAGTATAAGAATGCTTTTTTAATGTTGGATAGGCAATAGCAACCGACCAAGTCGAGTTTAGGTCTTTTCGGACGCTCTTAAACTGGAATGTAAAACGCGTATTTAAAGACAGTCCGAGCCGAGGATCTCTCTCCTGAGCACTTGCCCTGTTCACTCCTAGTAATATTGCATGTGATGTAATAGTCTAATTCCCGAAGGATATCTCGAAGCAATTTAAGTAAAAGTTTAGGCTAATCGCCTTCCACGCTCGGTCACGTCAAGCTCGTGGAATTTTTAAATGCCGAAAAGGTAAATAGTGAAAATCTGATTAAAAAAATAATTTTAAACTTGAGATATTTTGTAACCTGAATTCATAGTACGTCATATTATTCACTGAACTAATTAGATTATCTTTATTCGGAACACGAATATGGTTACGCAGTAATATTTATAAATATATCGAGGTTAGTTTCAATTAATGCATATATATGAAGATCATTCAGTACGTGTTCTTGAGTCGGATACTCAAAAAAGCTCAAGTGGGTAGAACCTTTTTTCCCTGGTTAACATTACTCTCTTTTCAGCTGATAGACGCCCATTGCATGGTATACGGCTCCCCCAAAGATATCTCTGCGATGATATACCATAATCGCCAAACTTGACAGGCGGGTTGTCGATCGCAGTGGAAGCTTGTGAGCAGTAACAATCCTATATAATAGGGTAAAATGTTTAAAATTGCATAACAGGAATCGAACCCGTGACCTACTATCGCAAGTCTTAGTTCTCTACCGCTGTGTTACCACTGGTCTTATACATACCATTTCTACTACTTCGGAAAGCGTAAGTTAGGAGAAGCTGTATAAGAAACTCTAGTAATATTTTTATCTTCAATAACTGAGATTTTTCGCTCATATATATAAACTACTTATTTTTAATTAGCTATGAATTGTTTTATATATAGCTTGTCTTATTATCTTTTCGTCCAGATGATCGAAAATTTGTCACGGTCTCCGGACGACGCGATATTTGAATATCCCTGAAGTAATTGTTAAAAACACCCCTCATCTGATCTTGGTGAATGCAACGCTCTTTTGAGTAAATCACATTTTTCTCTTTAAAAGTTTTTAAATGCAGTTTTCGGTGTACTAAAGAAACAATGATATCTAATAAATATCGATGTTTAATTTATCGATAGGTTCTAGTATGCGTATTGTTCCAACCCTAGCGCTTTGTTCGAGACCGCGCTGTCCAGTGTGACACGTATGTGAGCTAATGCCGTCGTATTTATTTCCTGTATCTATTTATTTCTCATTTCAATCAAACCGACACGCAGGTAGGTGACTGCGAGTATTTTAATTTGATTTCAAACACCATGAAATTGGTTTTTGTATAACCAATGAGTTACGTTCGAATTGGGTACGTATTTACTGCTCATAACTATTTCTTTTTATTATAAATATATGGTTTCCTTTTTTTGGTATACCGGTGGCAAATTTCTTGTAGGAGATAAAATTTGGAGGCCTAATCTAGAGAGGTAAACAATATAACGAGACAACCTTTATACGCAATTCCCTAAACTTAGTTACTGGTAAATAGATTCAGACCGTGTGCTTTAAGCGCGAAGTCACCTTAAAACAAAAAAAAAAACCTTCTGTGTCGTAGTTTCCGCATAGATCAGAGTGTGTTTCAAATTAGCGGAAAGAATGATTAAAATACAAAATTCTGTGAAAAATTATAATGTATAAAAGGCCCACGTATGATAGGTGTTGAACGGGAGACTCCAAAAACAGGGTCTTTAAAAAAAAATTCGTCATAGCTTTATGTTGTAGATGTCAAAATGGGGGAGCTTAATTCCTTTCTAGTTTCAACCAAATTGAGCTCTTCTCTACTGTTCTGTTCTTTTCATTATTTTCATGACCTAAAAAAAGTAGTCACCTTAAATGATCTTGATTTGATCATAATATGAATAATTGATAAAATGTACATACAACTTACTGTATTGTGTTACCTCAAAGCGGTGGGATCTGTATATTTCAACAAGAACAGTTTTTATTTATTTATGCTAATTTATCAGAAATACAAAGACGCACGATAATTCAAAAAAATAAAGAATAGGCGGTCTTATTATTTAAGCCAATTTCTTACAGATATATATATATATATATATATATATATATATATATATATATATATATATATAATATGGAAATTGATTTATACGTACTATAATACTTTATTAATAAATACATTACAGTACATAATTTTTGATTAAATAAAATATAATGAATTGATTATACTGGTACGTAGCCATACTTTCGGTACTGAAGTGTTATCTGTCCTATCGAGCCTTATTGGCAACCTCACTGACCTTGTGAACCCACAGCCATGGTGAAGGCTATAGACGGAGTTTCTTTGCGAGATCGAATGAGGAAGAAGAACCAAAAGATCGAATCAGAAATGTGGATATCTGGTGAGGAAGCAAACTCACCGACGTAGCTACGTCGTTGAGTTTAATGCTCATCTGAAGTTGTTGTGGAATGGCACATCGCTCATATAACTGAAGGTATTGGAGTCGAAAGTTTCTCAAGTGGCAACCACAAGCCGGTTAACACGGCGTTTGAAGGATACAGGAAGTCGCTTGATGTAGACACGACTAGACCGGTCATTGTTACGACCTTTAAGGGAGACCTGTGCCTTCCAGTGGGCGTCATTAGTTGACATTAATTTTTTTTGTATTCCTTATTCCATTTGCGATCAGTCCCAGGACTATAAGCGGATTTGTTAAGAGGTTATAGCTTTGGAAGGGGTCTCCTCGGCGGGAGACACTCCTAGTTCACCATCGAGCGTCTAGTCTCTGGATCATGGCGTTTAAGACGTTACCTGTACTGGATGCAAATCAATTTGGAAGCCAAGTCATTTGAGTGTTTGTCTAGCCGATTCTTATAATTAGTAGATGACTGCTGGATCTCCTCCTTAACTGTTTTGATCTCCAGAGCATCGTGGATTTCAGAGTTCGTGAGGAACCATGTAGCGTTTGTTATGGTACGCAATATGCCATTTTGCAGCCTTTGTATAATAGTTATGTTGGAGTTACAAGCGCTTTCCCAGAGTTGGATCCCGTACATCTACATAGTTGACATTAATGAATGAAAAAATAATTATCAATGGCTACAAAATAATCATGGTACGTTTAACGTGGCAGTTAACGTGATGTAGTTAGCCTGCCACTAGGCGGATCGATGGCATAATCAAGATTGTGGAAAGTCATGGGATGCGTGCAGTGCAAGAGTGGTTATTGGCGATCTTTGGGAAAAGCTTGTGTCTAGTATTAAACGTTAATAAATGAAAACGTAGTAATAAAAACCACGTTCTTGTTCGTTTAACAATTGTATACAATTGTGTAGAATAAAACTCTACAACTCTGGTAAAAACAATTAATAGAAAGCAGATAGATGTACCACATTATAAAACCGTAAATCAATTATCAATTGAAGATCTGTGGGAACTTCGCAGCCATTGTTGATTGTAGATTCTACCCAAAATACCGGTCTATACGTCGCGAACGAACAAAAAACGCTTATGAAACGAATCGACAATGGAGTCGGTGCGACGAAAAAGTCATTTCACTTTGCAAACAATATGACCATATTTGAAAACAATCACAGGTTAACCTCTTCACAGAGCACACAATTCGTACATCTTGATAGAAAGTAGACATATGTAATTTATATCTAGAATATCTAGAAAATATCTAGAATAATTCTTAATATAATATATCGCTATTACAACATAAGTTAGATCATTCGCTGCTATTAGCTGTATTATTATCACCATAATTATGTTAATTACGAAGGTAAAGCTTGACATCCCATACCTTTTAAAAGCACTACCAAGCCTATTTCCATATACTGGACATACGCCTACCGAAGAAATTTGGCTTGCGTCCTAGGTTTACCGACAATCTTAATAAGGTCGTCTCTCCGTATTCGACCTACGTCATACCTTTAGTCTCTTACTTAATCTAGTCTATATTTAATCGATCTTAAGTGCCGACAATCCTTAAATGTAAAAATCTTTGTAAACCTATTCATAATTTCCTTGATTTCATTAATAGACAGAAACAAAATGAGGAATAATTTTGCAATCCATTGCTGCATTTGTTGATCAGGAAGCGAATAGCTCCGTTTGAATGATAGGAATGTGTAATACGTAAGCATTGATTCACGTCCTGTGTGATAGAAGCGAAACAGCAACTTTGCATTACGACGGGACCAAGTAAATTTATCAATTTATTATTCGTATGATATTATCAGAGTGATAATATAAAGAGAGAATATAGGCATTAGGTTCATCTTTATTAATTAAAGCAACATTAGTTGAACCGCAAGTTAAATTTGTTAACGCCATTAAGTATAAACGAACCCATGCCTTACCACAAGCAATACCGGACCCAGGAGGCTGCGACAAGTCTGATAGTCTAAGTTTAGAGTGGTAGTAATCATGAGGCCCATCCGTCACAAGTTTAAGCTATCGCAAGTTAACACCATCATAATTTCACCTGTAAAGTCCACTGTTAGACGTAAACCTCATAGATTTCCAATAAAACCTTTTATAACCGGCCTGAATCCCACGTCTTCTGAGAATCTTACCTAAGTTGTCTCTCCACTATGTGGGTGGACTTCCTACCTTGCCCACTACTTCAACTTGCTAATCTCTTCATTAGCCATGGTTCGTTGAAGGGCTATTAGCTTGCAATAAGGTTCCACATGACAGACTACCTTTCATTAATTAAATAATTTAATCTGCAAGTGTAATAGTTTAATTGAAAATAAATATTAATCAAATGTAATATAAAACACTCTGTAACAAACCTACTCTGTGCGAAGTTAGTCCAGGAAATGCCATAAGTGTACAAAAAAAGCGCAGAGCAGGAAGTGGCCGCAGGTGCATGGCGTCCGTGGAGACTCAATGTCTCCGACACCGCATCAAAGAGCACGCTTTAACGATTCAGCCTTTAGGGACAGCCGAATAAATTGCTGTCGTCGATCACATAAATTACGTAACATTTCGATAAACTGAAGAGGTTTTATCGAAACGCCAAAAAACGAACTCGTAACGAATATGAGACATAAGCACTATTAAATTTCTCATTAATTTTTTTTTTTAAATAAATAGACAAGATTTTCATACAATACTGAATGAACTTAACACAAATCCACACACGAACACACATGCACATACACTGAACCATTCCGTTAGGAACAATTAAGAAATTTTTTCGTGTTTTTCTATTTACGATTACCATTGTTTTCTTCGTTTTTGTGTTTTTATAAGTTAAATTACTGTAATTGTTATGTACAATAAATATATATTTATCATCATATGCAAAAATCGCTAAGGCGAAGAAGAGAGCTAAGCTAAGAGCTTTTTTAACTTGTAAATTACAATTCTGTGTTTCCTGAACCTAAAAACCTGTAATGGTTAACTACACCGAACATTATAGAATATGAAAAAATGTCACAGCTAGAGAATTCATCTCTACTTTCAACACTATATTACAAGTGCTTGCGTGATAGAAAAATAATTTATATACAACATAGCAAGAGACAAAAAGTCCAAAAAATATGAAATTCGTCCATTAAATTATCTCAACTCGACTTGTAAATATTTGTGAACTTGCTTGACGGTAAAAACATCCACTAAGACAATTTCCGACATAACAGATTTTTTGGAAATTTAATAGAATTATATTATTAACATATGTAACTAAGATTTTTGTTTATCCTTTTGAACCAATTATTTGCAGTCTTCGAAGTTTAAGAACATAGCCGTCATTTCTAGATTCAAAAAGAAAATTTATTCAGATATCATAAAAATACTAGTACCAAAAATATCTTGTATCTTAAACACTGGTTTTCACTGACATATCTAAACAACAATCTTATATAACAATACCGTTAACAACGATATTTATAAAGATAATAAAACATTGAATTAAATTACCATTTATTGTATTTATTAAAGAAATGCATTTTTATGACGATGCCCATATTCTCAATCTAAACGGTTATAAGCGAATGGTGAACATGAAACGCAATACCTTTGCATCATAATCGAAAGTTTATTGTTATTAGTTATTGGTTAAGCCGATCACTGTGACGGAATTTTTGTTGTATTTAAAATCATAGCGTCCAATGGGATCAAGCCAGCATTCAAAATTTAATGATTGTTGCATTTTGAAAAAAAAAATTACCTATGTGTTCTATCTTATTTATACCGTCTTTCTTATTAGTGATAGTAGTTTACTATTTATTACTATCCGTATCAGCCTTTTAAGATTATTTTAGAATATCCCTAGGCCAATGAAGCTTCTCTGCAAGAAGAGTTGTCAGGATATTTCAGCGCCGTCTGATGCTCGCCTTTGCATTTAACACCACCCAGGAAGCACATACAGGATATTAAAGATTCCTGTAGATGCGAGAAGGCAAGCGTGTCTGATGCTCTAAATAAGGACACAACTATCTAGTTTCCTCTTCTTCTTAAAGTGCCATCTTCTAACAAAGGTCGGCGACCATCAAAACAATCTTAAACTTTGACATCGCGGCTCTATAAATCGAACGGGTGCTCTTTCCAAACATTGGCGTTAGTTCTTCAGCCAGAACATTAGACTTTTACCAACACTTCGCTTTCCGTGAATCTAACCCTGTACGACAAGTTGCCGTAATTCTTATTTTGAGTTTCTCATCATGTGGTTGATTTTTCTTCATGCTACTTAACTTCCATCCATTTCATAGCTTGCATTTGTAGAATCTTTGAGTACTTCGGCTATATTGCAGAGGAGCTCCAAAGTTCTGGAAAACTTTATAGATGTTGGCAATGTAGAAGGTAAAAAAGGCTAGACGACGGTCACGGGACTGAGGAAGTTACAAAAGAGAGCAACACTACTATACTCTATAAAACTTTAAGAAAATAGAAGAGCTTGGAACAAAATGGATTTGGTAAATGGAATTGGGAGATTGACGTCATTACCCACGAACCTCAGTTATAAGGAAATAACTAAGAAAAAAGTTCCGAATAACAACCAAGGAATACAATAATAATCCTCGATTGTAGATCAAGTTTAAACTCAAATCGTGTAGAAAAATTCATACAAAAAGAATTTTTATGATCGAAGTGAAGTCTTAAAATAAAAATATCGTAACAAAACATTTCTTGCGTTTCCATTGTATAACATTTTAAAGTTAAAATACAGACATTATTATTAACCCGTTCCTTAACTTATGGTTAAGGCACATGAATAGGCATTCACCACAAAAAGCATATTGAAAATTAAATGAAAGAGCCAAATGAAAAAAAAAAAGATACAAAACCGCATCTTCCCAAGCAACAATGTTACATTACAATTCCATTTTCGAATGTTCGTAATGAATATAATTTGTCTCTGTAACAAAAAACTATTATTCGAACAATGCGCGCAGGTGAGACATACGTCCGACCACGACGGTAATTACTGCCCGACTGACATTGCCACGTTCATGAATCGTTCTGTTTATTTCGAATTTGGAATGAAGATGGCGGACGACCAATGGGCGCGCAGCTGTTGTTAGCCCGTGCCGGCGTATGCTTAACGGCTTTTTCGAGCGTTAATTTTAAAATTCTTTTAATAGTCCTTTTCAATAGCGACGTTTAAAGTTTTTATAGCTAATAGACATTAAACAGGTGAGGCGGATTATCCTTTTTAGTTTCACGCCAGCTGTTAGCTTTGCGCTGTCAAAATGTACAATAGTTTTTTTTTTGTTATTACATTTATACATTAACTAACTGTTGTGAGTTTTGTTAGGTTAATAACTTTTATCATAGACCTTCAATACTTCAATACTTTCCAAGCTAACTTAGATCTGTAGATAACAGGAGAGTTAATACTAAAAATTTTAGGGAACGCTTTATAACTTGTTGCATTGCTGTATATAAATACATGCTTCGCTTCATTGGTGAGGTAATAGTTGCTTAACTTACTATGGAAAGGGCTAAGCCAAAAGATGAAGTATTCCATAGACGAACGTAATTACCATAGCGGATAGTAAATAGTCGTTGTAGCCATAAGGGTGAGTAATGAAGACCACAGACAAGCAAGCTCAACGAAGGAGGCTTAATCACTAGATGGACAAACGACCTTGATAATGTTAATGTCATCGGATGACCGTGGATGCCTCTTCCAACCAGCTCTGTAGAAAATTATGGGTTAGGCTCACTACCTTCTAGGGCTAAAATGATTGTGAAATAAGGACTTTATTTAGGATCCTAAAGGTTTCGCTGAAAGGTGGAAAGTAAAAGAAGAAAAGCAAAATGCTTTTATAATTAAGAAATTTAGTGCAGGAGACTATTGAATATATCATAGACTTGGCACTAGACTAATGTCTACGTTTTCTGAGAGCTTATGACCGTGTCACGCGTCTCGGAAAATGTTCTAAAATTTGATAATACTTTGATTATGTTAAGAAACACGACGCGATGGAAATACGTGTTGTTAAAGGTGTAGTGAATAGCTCTAAACTGTAGTAGCCCATGTCTGGTGATTCCTTTACGGGGTCTTCGATGAATGGATTCGTGTGAAGGGAAATTGTGATCATTCAACTATGAAGAACAAAGACAAAAAAAAAGAATAGTTTTTTTTCGGAATAACATTATAAGAGTTTAAAACGTCATGATTATAAATTTATAACAGAGACAGTCGACCCATAAAAATAAGTACAAATACACTTGCTATATTCGTACGTACTTCTTAAAGAACCGTAAACAATATTGGAGATTAATAAAATATATACACATCAAAATCATACTTACAAATGTGATGGTTTTATCATATTATTGAATATTAAAGAAAAAAAGAACAATTAAGGTAAAAAAAAATAAAAATTTATCTTTCCGATACCGGGAATCGAACCCGAGCCTCCTGGGTGAGAGCCAGGTATCCTAGCCACTAGACCATATCGGATATTATCATTTGAACTAAATTGGTTGTATATTTGTCAACAAATAAAAATTTTAATTATTTTTAATCAACAATTAATATTATTATTTAAAATAGCTAGAAATGTTAGATATAATCCTAAGAGCAACGTATAGATAGACTTCAGATTTACACATATTTTAAATAAAAAAAATGTTATCATTCATTCATTATGCATTCGTCTAGGATTATTTATAGCTATAACATTTATATTTCATGAAAAGAATGAAAAACAAGCCCCAATTTAAAAGAAATTACTATCAAACTTACCTCCCCCTAAGGGATCCCTCAACTTACTACTGTACACAAACGTAGGTTATATATATATAATCACATTTCTAAATGCTAAAAACAGTCGTTCCCTGATAAGCTAAGGATTTGTTCAATGATTTTATTTTAAGAAACTTATTTAATTTACTTTATAATTTGAAGACATTATACAGAGGAACACTTTTACGCGTAAAAGGATTCTAAATTTTATAAAATCTAGTGAAAGGTTTATACCTTTTTGTCAAACAAATTTGTATCACTTGTTCTAGTTCTATAAACATCGTTATTTTTCTTACATTTACTAACGTCGTTGTATACATATACAATATAAACTTATACAAGTTGTTTCAGTCGACGATCAAGTCTCAGTGCTCTACCGCTGGACTACCTTTGCAAGTTATGAACAACATAAAACACTAAACAATGTGTTTACATTATTCTCGAAATAAATTAAAATCTTAACCAGTAAACATTTTAAAATTATTTAATATATTTTCAACTTAAGATCATACAGGTACCTAATTTCCAACATACAAGCATGCTAACCATGAATCAAAATATAACAGGAAAACTAATAAATAAATGTCATAAAAGTAGACAGATGTCTCTATTGTAAGATCAATGACAAAGCGATGTAAGATAGCGATAAAGATGTAACTTAAGTTATTCGTTACAGCCCTTAGACGTCCACTGAAAGCCATAGGCCTACTCCAAATATCTTTATAGAGGGATATATAATTGCCATGCTTGGCAAGTGGATTGGAGATCCTAGTGTGGTATGGTACGCAGTATGGTACGCAAGAATGCTGCTATCCATGTTTTGTATCCTTTATACCTCTACTATGATTAGAATTTTTCTTAACGAAACTTTTAAAAGCGTCTTAGTTATATTATAGACTGCACGAACTAAGCTTTCATGTTTTGAACAATACAAGATTAGCCTGCAAAAATATTCAAAATAGACTAAACGTCCTGTTCTAAGATACGTCAATTGACAGATAAGTTTAATTGCATGTGTTATCAAACAAAGCAATTGCAAGAAATATACTAAAGGAGGTTTGAATCTGCTGTTAACTACGGAGATTCAATGCGAACGGTATTGCTTCCCCTTCCTAGTGAACGCATCGGGCTATACTCCCCCTTTCACCTTCAAGAGGCGTCAATAGAACGTATTTACTAATCCCGTGATCAGTTTCCTCAACCATCACACACTCTGTTGAATCACTTGAAACACTGCAACCGAAGACCTCACAAGCGCTAAATCCACCTGGGACACATTACACCCAAATAAAATGCACCAAAGTCAAGCAACACATAGCCCACAAACCTCTTCGCTTTGAGGGCGGCCGCCCGCCCATCCCTCCGCGCACAGTGTGGGCGATCCTGGGTAGAATCCGAATCCTACCTTCGATCATGGGACACTTACACAAGTGTGTTTTCTTCTTTCGTGGGACCGCATTTATTCAGCAGACGAAATCCGGAAAATCATTTCATTTTAAATTCGTTGACCCTTCAGTTCCGCGAACTCAGTTCCGAATAAGCTGCGAAAATTAGCAGTATCAAAATATACAATACGTTATAACTTGTATACGATATTCAGTCCGAGAAGTGGCTATCTTATATAGCTCACATATAACGTCCACCTGTTGAATATTGAACCCGCTACCCTCATTTGTTGGGTTCTGTACTTAACAACAGTACTTAACCAGTGGTTAAGCCGAGTTATAAAGTTAAAACTAATTACAAGTAATTAGCCGTTATGATCATTTAAAAGCAAGCACTTTTTCTTAGTAACATAAATAATTTTAACTATTCAATTAATACTGGTTTGTCGGCAGGTGGTTCGGTGAAATAAAAAATAATGATAATGTATTGACGACACAGCTATTAGAAAATAGAGTCACCTGCCCAGCAATATGCGATACTTGTGATATAAATAACCTCTAGGATCTTCTAGATCCATGTTTTATAAATGCATAAATATAATCATTAAAAATATTTTTTTTTATTTTTTAAACAAATTTTCACTAAATATTGCAGCAAATATTAAACTTTTACGGAAATTTAATTAAGATGTTTTGGGTTTATGTACAGCTTTTAAAAAAATTGATATTTCCGATACCGGGAATCGAACCTGAGCCTCCTGGGTGAGAGCCAGGTATCCTAGCCACTAGACCATATCGGATTTAATGTAAGTGTTGTAATATGGTGTATTATTTAAACATGAATTTAGATTAATAAATAAAATTTAATATTTCAATACATAATTTAGTCGGAAAGAAACAGTTCTGTATAAAAGATAAAAGAGACATTTTTAATAATGTCAACATGGTTTATGCCTCTGTCTCTACCTCCCCCAAAGATATCTACAAGGGGATACCCCCTTGTAGATATCTTTGGATGAGGGGATATCTTTGGGGGAGGGGGATAGATACCATAATTACTACCCTGTGCAGGCGGGTTGGCGATCACAGTGTGATATAATAGTATGCAGAGGACGCTGCTATACATACTCTGGAAACTTGTCTGTGGCCAGTGGCAATCCTATATAATTAATGCACAAATTGTGAATTTTATATGATTATATTCCCGGGAATCGAACCCGCGACCTACGATCGCCAGTCTCAATCCTCTACCGCTGGGCTATCACTGCTCATCGATTATTCATGATTATTAAATCACTCATTTCCTGATTAAATATTTTACGAAATCATCAACGTCTTAATATTAGACAAAAATAAATATTAAAAATAAATACATTTAAAAAAACTTTTAAGTTAAACGGTTTTTTGATACCCATATTGTGGTGTTTGTGAAAAAATATGTACCTCGTCCGCCATATTGGAACGGCGTCCATCTTGAATTTTAAATTTTGACATAATCATCGTGTTTTACTAGAGTAGTCCTTTCATTTGATACCCATATAGAGGGGGTTTAGGAAAAATATGTAATCCGCCATTGTGTGTCGGCGGCCATCTTAGATTTATAATGTTATTGATTTTATTATATTGTATTGTCATCTAAATTAAATGTGTGTATCAAATTTCGGATCAATCTGACAACTGGAAAGGTGTTTAAATTTCAATTTCTAATTTTGACCCAAATAAACAAATTCCGTAGGGATCGAACTAAATAAAACCGTTTAATAAAACGTGTTACATCATCGTCATAATGATTCACTCTTTCGCAATACAACCTATTCTTCTCTGAAACGCGCTCCCTCTCGATATTAGGATGATCAGAAATCTACGATTTAAAGTGAAGGTTTGGAAGCTGTTGCTTGACTAGCTGACGGAATCATCACGATAATTTGATTTTATTATTTATTATATCTTTATAGATAGTATATGTAGATATTTAAATATATGTTATATATATTAGTATAGTTAGTATTAGCCATTAGTGTACTATTCTCTTTCTCATTTCAATTTTATACTCGTATCTCCATCTTTTATGTTTACCTATTTTCTCTACCTTCATTAATTTGTCTCTGCACTTCCCAAACGCTTAATTGGTAAAAAATGCCCTCAGAATTAAGTTATTTATACATACATTGTATAAGTGTTCAAGTAAATTAATTATTTCAGCTGTGGACCGTCCAATGTTAGGCATTGGTCTCTTCGTAGAATTACTTTGGGTCTTTCAAAGAGGCGTCTTTCGATGACATTAGTAAGATCGTCAGTCTACTATGTCGTGCCAGCTATCAGTTCTATGTGCTATATGGCCTGCATACTACCACCTATACTTGCCAATTCTCTGGACTATGTACTTTCTTTACTAATACAAAATACGGAACCCTAAAATTTTAAATTATTTTTTTATACGAAAAATAAAACGTCGCAATCAAATCGTTCCCTCGTATCTCAGAATCGTAATGACACGCCGTAATCCTGTAAAGTATAATCACGGATGTAAACATTGACAAAGATGTAATTGGGTTACTCGGTATTCGATTCGATTCTGTGAATTTGTAAATTTCAAGTCGGTTTATGCTTTTATTGGCCTGTTGTACAGTTTCTTTGGGCCCTTTCTGTTTTACTTTTTTTATAACGTCACCCGATTGAGATTGAAATTAACATGTGCTTTTTTCATTTTATTTACTTATACACTAATGCAATTATTTCTTATACCTTCATGATCACTGTGTCAAAATACCACCGGCGTCTAAACTTCTTTACAGTAAATAATGTCAAGGTCTTCCTAAGAAAACTTCTGTTCGGACCAGAAGATTACAGCCGAGCTCTTAGATTTTTTCAGACTTGCTTTGGCATAGGCATTTGCAGATTCCATGGGTGCGAGGGGGATGGGCGCTAAAGGCACTTATCCTAACACCTTTTATATTTAATGGAATCAGGCGTTACCTTGCGGAAGTCCATCCTAAGTAAGAAAAGGACCAAAATTTAGCCACTTCCGCACATGCAGTAGTAGTCGTGCAACGAAGTGCACCGTCCGTATGCAACAAACGATGCGAATTACACAACTGCCACCGTTAAACCACTCAACACGTGTTTCACCACCACGGGGTATCTTCTCTGCTAGCTAGCTCTATGACTCTGTGTTTGGCACTAATCGGTGTAACATAGTTCCTGAAGATGCGGAACACTTTGTTGCACGACTACCACTGCATGTGCGGACGTGGCTAAATATTGGTCCTTTTTTTACTAACACCTTTTCTAAGGTAACAAAGCTCGAGGACTTCCTAGGAAGCCTTCGTTGAAGCCGTACCATATTACAATTTCACTAGATTGGGAGGTTACATCGCTTCACTAAACGCTCCTTGCATACGTGAGAGCTCCATGGAGTGACCTGACTACTCCAGAGTTCCCAAGATGACTTTAGCTTAGCCTGCCATTTAATACTCAAGACTACGAAAGCCGAACTGAGACTTGGTCAGTTGCATGGCGAAAAGCGTTAGGCCATAGCTGAAGAAACTCCGGCAACGTTGCTATGTAAAATATCTACCCTTGTATATTCTTGTCGATTCTCACCGATGAGGACTGTTTATCTTTGACTGGCAATAGTTTTATATCTATAAAGTTACACAAAAGACATTAGCATAGCTGAGATAGCTGATATTTATGCTATTTATTAGTGTTATTTATGCTATTTGTTTAGATAAAGTTATTTTCGTATATCATAAAGTAAAGGGTGCCAATGATCGTTATATAACACATTTACATATATTCACTGCCTTTTATTGCTGTAACGTTTTTTTCTTTCCATTTTTGCATTCATTACAGATAAAAAGATTTTTGTGACATTTAGACTATTATGTAGCATTGTGAGTGAACAATTTGAGTTAAATAGCAGTGCGTTATAACCGCGATATATTATCATCATAGACAAGAATTTAAAAAAAAATGTTAATAAATAATTTCTAAGACACTCGAACTAAATATTTTACTAAGTACAAAATAGAAATCGAGAATGTTCAGCATTTCTTTTATGGCATATTTTTATTTACTTCTCCGATACAAAATGAAATCAATGTTACATCTCACGAATCCGATTCACGATCCAATAAAAATATTGCACGGAACTGAAATGCCGAATGTTCGATAAAATCGCGGCCATGTTTCTTTTTTTTGGCGCCAACGCGGCCGTTGTTTTTTTTTAATTTGATGCCACATTTATCGCAATCGCCGTGTTTATAATATCGCGCGTTAATTTAACATTAAAACGCTATCAGATATTTGGTAGTGAACGAGGTGTCGGATAAGAATATAATGAATTGAGTATTTCTTGAAAGAATTTCGCATAATAATAAATATGCGGGATCGTTTTGGCTACACGAAAATTAAAAAAAAAAGTTAAAACGACCACAAGGTTTAAAGTTACGGTTGAATCAATTTTATCATTTTCCTCCTTCATCGAAATAAAATTAAAAAGCCCGACGGTCTGTTAAACGGTCGAATGACTGCGTTACCGGTAACTCCAGTCTTCCTTGACAACATAAATACTATTCCGTTATAGACTATTCCGTTGATGTTCCACCGAGGTTCCACCTTGTGTGACGTCATACGCTGCGCTTGCCGGTCCCAGGTCTTAACACAACAACCTGAAGGAAATTCGTATACAATACATGTCATAAAATACCATCTCATAAAATCATCACAATAAAATAGCGACAAATTTATCTTATAATAATTATGTATTGTTTTACGTCTATCGTATTCGATATGACCATTGACCACTGATGAGACATAATCCTTCTTCAGAGTGTATATAGGGCCGGAATTAAATACGCTGAGATTTAATAGCGTAGTAACTTGTATAGTCAACATTAATATTTTTAGTACGAAATTTGTTGTTCCTTGACTTCTGTGTTAGGTGAAGACTTGTGATCCAGAAGTCAGATAGGCATAGACGGGATATCCAATGCTTATATTTCCTTATTTGATCTTCATTTTATCCAATAGACGCCCACTGAAGTCTAGGGCCTCCCCCTAAAATATACTTATATTACAGTATGATATCATAGCACAGTCCTGCCCATCCTCTGAAAAATTATTTATGTTTTAATAAGTAGACATTACGGATTCCATAAGTATTTCCTCAACGTATGTCTATGGTGTTAAAATTCGATATTTGCACCTGCTGGTGGCCAGACACAAAAATATAAAATTAATTATCATTCCTAAATCACTATAACCCACCTGTCGTTTTATGTTATTGAAATATATATACTTTTATCCCTTTTAAAGTAACCGCCAAATAAATGCAATGACAACGTTAACGAAATACCTGAGATTCGATTCATTGTGAATGTGGCGGTATAAGAAGCAAGTAACAGTGAAATCTCTCTATAACCCGATGAAGCTTTTTGGTCTGATCTGATTTCATTTGATCTGAACATCAGCTAATTTAACAGGATTTTTATGGACTATGCATTGAGAAGATATCGCCCTAAACCAGCTACGTGGGTTGCAAGCCTCGAGCGCCGTTCCCTGTCACTCTCCCAACATCCGGATCCGAAACCTTCGTTGTGGACCCATTTAATACTAAAAAGCTACTTATCTAATAATGTACATGTTTACACTTGACATAAAGTAATATATGTTACGTAACAGAGTGGTTGTATAAAACATTTTGCAACACAAAATCCGGTGTTGAGGTGTTATTTCGCTGGAGACGTTATTTGACATTATGATTGTTTATTGTATTATACAATAACAATAACGTCTTCCCGTATTCGCCATTCCAAAACACTTTAAGAACAATTTTGAATGAGAAAAACCGTAAAAAGTTACCCCGTAAATAATTTATGGTCGACCATTTCAAACAGCTCTTCAGGTTTTTATCTTTATTCGTGAATGGTATAAAATATGCGAAGGCACTTAATGGCCTTTTTATCGACTTGCTAGGGTTAACAAACGGTGGCCATGGCTTTTGTTTATAGTAATATTCCCTAATTATATCAAATTTTAAATTCGAGATCGTATTTTGCTAAGTTAGCAACTGTTTAAATAAGATGTAATAGATTGTGGAGCCAATTTTTTGCAACGATTTATAAAACCCAGCCATTATGGAGTGTCTAGGGAAACTACACTCATATGAAATTTATTAGAATACCAAAGAGGTAAAATAACGCAATAAATTTTCGAATTTCGTACTGGCCATTTATATCAATAACTCTTATGTTTGAAAACACTATTATTTATTTAGTACAAGCTTTTAAATTTATATGAATATATTAAAAAGTTATACAAAAGATTCTACTTTAAAACTACAATCATATACTTAATATTTTCGAATCTTTTTGTACTATATAATATATGTATATATATATGTAGAGAATGTAAATAATAAAAACATGAAAGATTTATATTAGGTATTATTTTTTTAATAATAAACTACTTTTCTTACTTTTATAACACTGATATGTATTTATGGGGTATATATAAATAATCTTGTAATTAATATATAACTGTGGTAAATATATTAATTTTAATTGTAGCGGGACGGTCTTCAAAAAGGTTTATAATGTTGTCGCCCTCGCTATGACGCAATTTCGCAAAAGCGCGCGCTTAAAGCTCTCGCGTGGAGTGGTGACGAATGTCTCTGCCACGGCGTGCATATAGATGGTTACGCTATTTAAATATGTGCATTTTGAAAAAGGTGCTATTATTTATACGCGAGGTATTTTATTTAAAAACGAAGTTCTACATGACGTGAATTATATTATTTATACTTATTTTGTTTTGATACTAACTGGATTCCATCTAAATGGCCACATGTTTACTTTTTCTGAATATGGTTGCACGAAATATGTAACGAAACTAAACAATTTCAACATTTATTTCGTTTTTATTTCACACATATTGATTTTAAGATGATAGTGGTAGCTTAGCGGTAGAAGACTGAGACATACAATCGTAGGTCAGCAGTTCAATTCCTGGGATGCAATCCTATACAGTTTATTTATGCATTAATTAATATTTACTCATAAATAATTTCCAGAGGATAGATAGCAGCGTCTTCTGTATACTACACTATGATTATTAACCCATTTACCAAACGTGAAGATTATGGTATACCTCCAATTAGGTATCTTTGAATCGAAACGACGAGTGTAACTAAATTGTATAAAAGACAAGAAGAGAAAACGGCAGATCTGTTTTATGATTTCCTTTTGAGTTTATTGCGTATACTTCTTATGTATTTACGCTCTTGGAATCTTCTTATTATTCTTTTAAGTTCTATGATGCAATTATAAGACATGTATAACCCCAATAGATATCTAATAGAATCAGGCGCTACCTCGCGGAAGTCAATCCTTACTAAGAAAGGAACTAATATATAGCTACTTCCCCTATGCAGTAGTAATCGTGCAATAAAGTGCACCGCTCGCCAGCCCGCTGGTAACAAAACAGTGCCAAACACAGAGTCAATTGACTCGGTGTTTGGCACTGGTCGGCCTAACATCTCCTGAGGATGCCCCTTGAAGGGGTGAAACAGGTGTAGCGTAGATTAACGGTTGTAGTTGTGTTTCGCATTGTTTACCGTACGCACATTTATTAGCGCACTGGCGGGCGGGAAGTAGCTGTATATTAGTTCCTATCTTAGCCCAATAGATATCTTTGAAGGACGTAGTTGCGATGAAACGATGAAAATTATTCGCTAGCGCCCCTCTAAATGTACCATGAAAAGACTCCACTATTCCTCATTAAAATGAACCTGATTAACAGTCATCGATACACAAACTAGTCGAGCACACCTTAAGCTACTTGATCAATTGCCGTTTCTAAGTCAGTAACTTATTAGATTATCCCTTCTTGCCCTAAATATAACGCGACGTCTTGTCGTTTCGTATGTTAAACGGTTTATTGCAAGCTAAATATGTTTAGTAGGTTTCACGTAGATGTTGAATAAAGGCTTTCACTCTAAGTATCTTAAAGTGCTTTTAATAAGATGATTAAGAAGCATGCACTTATATGTTAGAAATTATTTTCTTTAACACAAAGGATGAGGAACAACCAGGTTTTCAATACAATATAATGATAATAATATACTACCAATAGCCGCTGGAGTTTTTTGGTTCCAGTTTAAAGACCACGGACCCGCAGGCACATAAGACGTTCCACTTACAAGGTGGACAGCAGAACTTATTAAGTTGGGAGACGCTGTATGCAGGTCGCTTCCTACCTAATGGAAATCTAAAGAGGGATACTACGTCTAGCTGTGTTCTACAGCTAAAATGGTGGTGATGAATACGCTCTGTATCCTCTGAAACTAAACATGAATAGTAAAACTGAAAGAACGAAAACGAAACCGAAACCTCTTTTAAAGTGGCAAAGCTCAGGGATTCCCGGAGAAGCCTCGGGGACATACTGCTATTTCACCGGATTGGGTGTTTAACCATTAATAATAGTGAGGTATATGACGTAAGGCGAAGCAGCAATTTTTTTTTTAATTTTTAGCTTGAAGTGTGCCGCATTATTATGCCACCTGTACCGTCGTCTTCGATGTGACAATAATACTAAAAGTAGGACAGTCTTAGGTTCAAACTATTATGTATCGTCGAACATGTGTTTATATTTTTCGCTATTTATTCCTGCATTTTCTTACCGCAACGACGCAGGGGGCGCCACAAGTCCCCCCGTACTTATCTTCAGACATTTTCAAGTGGATTTTATGCAAAAGACCGCGTATTTTTACATATAAACATTATATCAATGTATTATTTACCTAATATATGTAATCATTAATTATAATTTTGATAGAGACAAGAAATATCAAGAAAACCGTTTACAATTGTAAAAGAAATAACCCTTAATAACTTTTATATGTAGAATGAAGTTTAAAAATATTGTCCTCTAATAAAACGATTACATATAACCGAAGGCAAAAATACCACAGTATAACATTCAATTGAATTGTCCGCTTTACCTGCTGCGCGTAATCACAGAGATTACGTAGAAAAGATTATTGCATGTAATTTTCTTTTGACCCCTACGGCTTACAACTGCCGCCTTTGTGTTGCCCGACCGAGTGTGCTTTGGATTTAATACCAGACTGTTACTAGGAGCCGTTACTTGCTATTCAGAAGTTTTAAATCCTCAGCACTGCAGTTAAAATACAAATATTCACATGTCTTTTGAACACACCCTTATAAACAGGATGATTGCGCATAGGTGTCAAAGTGACAACCAAAAATCTTTAAAGCATATACATCTATTTACAATCATCTTGTATAATATGACACTGAAATATGTAACATTTTTTATTGGAATGCGACGGAACAAAAATTTCTGGCAGAATAATGACACAGGAACAGATAGTAAATACAACTAAATTATTTTTAAATGTAGTCATTCGAACTTTAAAATCGATTTTATAAGTACGATATTTATTATTTCTAAAACAATCGATTCGGATAAGGTGTTATATAAATAATTGACTGTAGTTGAACTATGCATTTATCCATTTAAATATTTTACAGCAATAAATAATCACCCTATAGATAATGTTCATGTCTTCGCTTACGTTTGTAATCTCATATTGAAAGACAAATAGATACACAATTGTCATCCATTTTAAGAATGAGTCTACACTAATTTGTTTTATAAATCTCGTGTCATCAAATCAGTTGCTTCTTCTTCTGTTATTAAAACAATTTTAATGTTTTCATATCTATACGTATGATTGTTAAATCACGGCCTTTATCGAGGTCATAATAGAATTTAAGTTATTTTTTTTATACCAGTGACGAAATCATAATATCTTCGGAGACATTGAAATTTATTTAGTCATTTATCTAAATGATTCTCCACTTTGAATTACATTTATTGTGATCACGTGTGTACACCTAAAGAAGAATGTGAGAAGCGCCTAATTCTATAAAAAAAGAATCAAATTCAGCTCTGGTATTGTTATCTGTGCTCGCTACATCCCATACATCCCAATCTAAAAAGAGCCTATAATAAAATCAAACGTCTTTTTTGTGATTTTCACAAAGTCTGTATTGTCCTAATTTAAGTAACTAATGCCAATCTATATTGTCACATTAAAAATCTTTTATAACATTTTTTTTATTTTGTCACGTGATAATTCAGAGGCATTGGCACAATCTGATCGGTGCTAGACGCTAGTAGCCATTCTGCCTTTTATCTGAACGGATCAGAAATCTGCGAGATAATAAATTAAAAAAAAATCTACGACAGGTGCATCGCCTGACGTATTGTATTGACTGATTGATATCTTCAAAAGATATTTTACCTGAATCGATATCGGAGTTGGGAGAGTATGGGTTTGAGTCGTCGGTGAGTGTAGCATGGCGTCGAACCCATTTTAACCCTTTCAGGACCATAAGGTTACGGTACCTTATTTAATCAATTTAGCTAGATGTAATGAATTAATAGGCATCCTAAAAACATAATTTATACTAAAAATTCAAAAAAGTTTTACATTTTTTTTGGAAATTTATGGGACAAATATGTCCCTATGGTCGTTAAGGGTTACTTTCTACTTAAACTCTAAATTTTGGTTTACTTATTGGTAAGTCTGTTTTGTTGTAAATAATGTACATTTGTTACTTAGTGTACTTTTTTTTTACTTGTTTATGAATAATATAAATATAATAGGGCAAGTTGTTTGTGGTACTCGGCAAAACAATTCCTGTTGTTAGATGATTGGTTAATGATTAGATGGATTGTTTTTTTGAGACGTTGAAGGTTCAAATGATTTTTGCCGTTGAAGAGTCGTCGTTTCTTCAACCTCGACATCAAATACCCCTTGGTCATCATCCTGTACTAGAAGTCTTTGGTCTTCGTCATCAAGCACTAAGTCATCTTCCTCATCGCTATTGTCACCCACAAAAATTTGAAGAATTTTATTTTTTCGAAGTTCAAAAACTCTACGTCCCTTACGAAACATATTCTGAGAAAAATATGAATAAGAAAATGATAGTATTTTGGTATATCACCAGACCAAAAGTTAAGAAATTCCGTATAAAAAGTATCCCTTTACGCCGACAGGGACATCCGTGTCCCATAATCTTTATAACGATTTATCACAGAATACAACATAAATACATTACTACTGAATATTTAGAATAACAATTTACTTAACAGGTAATGATAATTTGACACTGTTAAAACTTGAAAAGCACTTTTACAATATCAATTATTTATTCCAAACAGCAGATCATTCGCGCTAAAAGAACTCTAACGTTCCGATGACGATAAACAATAAACGGTGTTAGTTATCCTATATTGCCAGTAAAAAATAATAAAAAGGTACTTTCCGAAATATTAAAACAAAAAAATAATTTACAATGGTTACGTAAATATTTAATTAATCCATGATTTTTGCTTGGGACACCGGCGTCCCCGTGGTCGTGAAAGGGTTAAAACGGATTCGGTGGTCGTTCGCCCGCCTGGAGACGTGACTGGGTGAGATGAGTTTTTTTTTTTTTACAAAATTTTCCTCTAACATAGTCAGAGCCTTTATTTACTAAATTACAATTTCTAGACGGTGGGGGGGGGGGGGGAAATCCTCATTGGACGCCTGGTAATGGAGGGCCCAGGCAGTGTCAGTCTTTTACTGTCTAAAACCCCCCACCGTCGGCTCTGTTACAATTAGTTTCCAATTATTTTGCTTATTTCGTAATATTCTTATAGTATTAATTCCAATTTACATGCTTAAGCTATTTACATGTTTTTATTAGTCTATTCTTATATATGAATTCTACGCTTAATACTATTTCCTATATGTCTATCCTTATACAATACAAAACTGAGTTTATGACGTGGTCAATATTTTCATGTCGACAAGATCGGATTGCTTTCGTAGTTAACCGTTTAAACTACCAGTTGGTTAATACGCGAAATGGCCTCAAGTAAATAAAATGACAATATTTCGCGGAAATTATCTGCGATATTCGGTAGGTCGTGGTAACAGGCATTACAATGAAGTTTACTATATGAATTACTCCTTTACCTCTTTGCATCGTTTCCCGCGCTACTTAGATGTAAATCTATAGGAAATTATCGCGTCCTGTTTGTCGGTATGTGGCGATGTGTGTCTCTTCGGCTACTATGGTATCAAGCTTGCTTCGGATATGATTAGACCAGCCAAAGCGCTGCCATTTTGTAGTCATCATTCATCATTTTCCGGTGATCAAAAGTATTTCTAAGTTATCATAAAACGTACAAAGGTTTCTAATTTTAAAGAGCTCAGTAAAAGGTATACTAAGTCAGTTTATCTAGTCCTAACCTTTTGTATATCTTTAATATTTACATATATACCATGTGGAGAAATTATAGTAGCAGAGGAACATCGCAGGCAGGCCGCATGGGAGAAGGAGATATATTTCCCGGGCGCTTAAGATTCAGTAGAGATCGCGGAATATCAAAGTCACGGTCGTTAAAAGACACTGGATGCATGCCGCTTTCGAACGGTTTTATTGGGAATCTATGGTTGAAACCTGTGCCCATCAGTGGACTTTTTAGAGTTGAAATAATGATGATGATTGTCTAAGATATGTTCGCTGCATTTATATATATATAGAAACCAACAGACTAAATAAGCTACCAAATAAAAAAATTAAAAAGGGTGAATATATAAATAAATAATCAAATAACCTTACTTAAATCATCAGCTGAGTCAAACAAAATAGTTCACATAGGTGATGGTCAACGTAGCGTAAATTTCTCACCGTGGGCACGTAATTCCGACATGGCATGACCAGCTAACATGTGGACCGTGAACGAAGTGGGCAGGTGGTCGCTTCCGGGATTCGACACCGCATATCGCGTTACATTTACCGTTGCTAGAGCAACAGATCCAGTGGCGTTTAGACGTTAGTTTCGTTTCTATTCGGTTAGTAACCGTTAATGTTTTGTCTCATATTACTATACCGCTTACTTAAGGCTCTATTCGAGGCTATATTTATCCTAACCTACTAAAATTTCCGTCATTTATAGTGCAGGACTGAAGGAACATTTATATATTGTTATTAATATAAAATACAAAATTGATCATTTTTCGTTAATAAAGAGATCGGCAAAGGAACGAAAGGTATCAACATAGCCTAGCAAATTTGTAAGAGGCATTTTACAGACCTCAGTGAAGAACAGATAGCCGGTGGGGCTTTATTGTTTCAGGAGTAATAATCACGGATCGGGATCGACTTCTTTTTTCATTGGCCCCGTTTTTGAGGTCTCTTGTTCAGCCCCTTTCAGGGGTGGACAGGGTCTATGTTTCCATGTTCATCTTTTCATTTGTTTAACTATTTTTTTATTCTCAGTTCTGAATTTCTTATTATCTATATCGCAATTAGTTTACCTTTATAATAGCTATTTTATCACTGTTGTTTATTATTTTAATTATTTTAATTATTCTTATTTTTTTATTGCTTTTTATGGTTTTACCTATTAATTTCAGTAGAATTTCAAAAAAGGTCTGACGACACTACACTCTATTCAGCAATAAGGCTTTGTTCTCCTCTTGTATTCTCTTTGCTAATCGACATTAGTATACTGCTCTTATTGGGTCAAATACGGGAGAGACGATGACCAGATGCACCAAAGCTTGTACATCCGATTCACAGATGCATTGGGAACTCTTCCTCGGTTTAAACCTATGCAGGTACTCAGAGAATATCGACTTTGTTATGGTGGTGGAAGATACTTGATGCAGGTTGTTGGAAATTAACTTCATTAAAAGTAATGTCTAATAATATATAATAATAAATTAGACCGTAAAAAATGACGTTCTACGCGTGGGATAATTATGATTTCAACTTGGCCAGTGAAAACCCTGTGTAAAATTTTGTATGTTAAAGTAAAATGATTAGTCCAGTCAAAGAGAACCATTTCACTATTTAAAAATTAATGTGCGTATTTATAGTTATGAAGAAAGAAATTTGTCACTAGAGAAAGTAATATGTCTAGTAATCAAAAAGTTATGGTAACGCATGAGTCTGTAGATGTAATAAGTAAAGCATTTTCACAGTGAAACAGAGCTGTATCAAGTTGTAAAGAAAACGTGTAACTTACGGCTCATAAGCCGTTTATAATATGCCATATTATGATAGTTAATAACAATACTTAGTAACCTGAGAAATATTGTTAATTAAATTCAACAATAATTGAATATTTCTCTTGTTTAAAAGTCAATGGCTCGATTGTTAAATCATAAACCGTTATAATGTCTTCTCCGGGAAGTTGTAAAGACATTTCTACATATTTAATTGAAACAGTAATATCGCCATAATTTCTGAAAAAAATATGGGACGTGAGTTCATTGAACTCTGACAATCGCGTACAATTACAATGAAAACATGTGATATCAGTACATAGGTAAAAATCTCTTGCAGTCTTCCAATTTACGAAATAGGAAATTTATGTTAGCAATGATACGTAGTTTTTTTATTATTGAACTACAACTAGTCAGTAACAATAAAGATTTGACAGCACTAATCTTTCAGCACTGATAGTAACTAATAAACACCAGACGATATAGTTAAGTTCACTGCATGTGGGAAGTGCAGGCCCGGGCAGGTTGGAGATTTTTGGGGGAGGCCTTGTTCTGGGCGTCCGTCGGGAGAGAAGAAAAAGAGAAAAGACCAGTAACCACGTATTCTGGGTTCGTTTATGCTATTCTAATGAAAGAACGTGAAACGTGGTCTTATATTACAGAACTTTTTTTCCTCAAGTAAAAAATAATAAAAACATACATAATAAATTTTCGAGGACGTGTTCATTGTTTATTTTATATTATTTAGATATACAATGAGTACAAATAATTTTAAACTACATTAAAACTTACTTTGTAAATAATAGCTCTGTTGTTTTCCTTTGTAAGCGACAGAGCAGTAAAAATTTACTTTATACAATATTGTATGAAAAAGATCAGACCACATGAAATTAAAAAAAAAGATTGAAGAGAAAAATGATCGCACATAAGAGAAAACTTAAGCCGCGTCTACCGGCTGTGTGATTAAAAATATTATTTCAAATTGAAAATCTGTTAAAAATACATTGAATTATTAAGGTGATTTATAAAAAAGAGCTGTGAAAGATATCGAGTGTTCCTAAGAGAAATATTCCTGAAAGTAACGAAAAGCATGGTCGTCCTAGCATCTCTTATCGATGAAGCCACCGTTAAGCCAGTTTCAGCTTTTCTAGATAAGTGTATAATGAGGAATATAATTAATTTTGTGCGGTCCGTTTACTTACGTCGCAAGTGGTTAATATGAATGAATTAGAAGTGGATGAACTATCAAGGTTGATAACACCGTCCCATATTTTGCATCAATGGCTTTGTTGCATGCTATCATTAGTTTGTTTTTCATTAATAGGTTATTGAGAGAAACAATTATGTATACAATTTCTAAAACAGGGGTGAGCAACCTTTTTTAATTAACATGCCAATTTAAATTTTAATTTTTTTCGACGGGTCACATATAATGTAACACTTATCAATAATTTACAGAGCTTTATTTTTAATAAACATTGCAAAAAGAAAATGTACAAATTGTAATTAAACAAGAGAAAAACGAACATACCTGAAAATTTTTAAGAGAAATTTGAAAACGTTTTTTTGATCCATGCGTAAAGTACGTGAGTAGCTTTTTAAGAATGTCAATATATGAGAAAAGTCGATAAAGTAAATTTAATTTTAGTAAGGCTTGGCGGGCAAAAACATGTTTAACGTTATTTAGCTCTGTTCTAGACCAATGAGAACGATTGTATCAAATTCTACTTATAAAGCATCTCAAAATTGGTAATGAAACAATTAAAGCAAACAACATTAATTCTCATTAAAGTTATATAAGACTTGCAACTTGCTCCTGCAGTGATACGTTTTCTATTGGTGAGAGGATTTAGAAATCTACTTGATCTAATTTAAACTAATTAGCATTTTTTGTCTTACCATCGTCAGTTTCAATAGACGCCCACGTAAGGCATTGGTCTACCAAAAAGTTGTCTTTAGGAGATGATGATTTTCAGTCAAGTTGGCGATCGTAGAGTGGTAATATGGTAAGCACGGGACACTGCTGTTCATCATTTGCTAACTTGTTTGTGAGTAATGGGCAATGTAGTAATGGCAATCTTGTATAATTTATTCATTAATATTTATAAATTAATGCACACTGTGAATTTTATAAAATGGTAAACTGGAAACCGAACCCGCGACCAACGATCCAAAGTCTCAGTCCTCTAATTCTAGGCTATCACTGCTTCTCTAAACACTATTGCCCTATTGGCAGATACCGCGGGCTTGACAAGCATGGGCGCTGATGTTCTTTTCAATGGCAAAGCTCGATGTTTTCATCAGAAGCATCGGCTCTGATTGCTATTCAAAGTTTATTACTGGATTGGGTGACTGAATGGCTTTTATATCGCTGGGTTGAACGCTACACGGAGGGATAAAAATACATAAATACATCGCAAACATTCGCAAAGTTAATTTTTTCAACTCTGCTGATTCTGTTAAAGCTTAACGTTTAAAAACGGTAGAAATTCTATAAGTTCAGAAATTGTGACTACACATAAAAATATTTAAAAAGCTGGCATCTTTAAAATTACAATGTTATAATAATAAGATTAAATATGTGAAATAATAAGTAAAAGATACTGACTATAATATGCCTACGTTAAGTTAAAAAAATACATAATTTATTTTTATTTACATAAAACAAAAGAAAACCAAACTTTTTTAATTTCAATTTATGCACTGGCCGCTTTAGCGTTACCGAGGACGAAAAATAAGTAACAAATCACCGCTTGAAAATTAACTTGTGTTATTGGTACTTGATCTATTTCAATACAAGTAATACACGAAACATAATTAAATAAATATATCAGAGTTGTCTCAATACATTGTGATTTCCAAGTACAGATCTCAGGTAAGCCTGTCTACCTTGTATCGTAACAAAGTTTCAACTAACGTTCAATCCACTAAGCCCTGATCAAGCAATTCTTGCTTTCGCTACTGAAGATCGGCTATTTGCGTCTTCGATTCCCAGAACAATTGCTTAGTCACGGTCTTACAGATCTATATTGTACGTGATCGTGTTACCAATGTTTTGTTTTGCACTAACCGTACTCCGCGGGCTTGTACTTACCTTTTAAAAATCAATACCTACCTATCTATTATATACAATGAGTTTGGTATAATCGACAAAAAATAACTTAAGTGATGTAGATATTTATTTAATATTCTTTATTGTACACGCTATTATACATTAAAATAGTTTCATAATAATATACAAAAAATACAAATGGCGGTGTTATCACACAAGGCAATCTCTTACAGACAACCATGGTATGGAAAAGGTAGAAGTACTAATAATGAAAAGTTACAATCTATCCCACTCTAATTTACATTACACATTTTCTATTCCATGCTTTTCTTAATTTATTAACTAATTTTGTATCTACATTTATAATATATGTTCATCCTGCCTATTTTTTAAAAAAATAGATAGCTCTGTGCCACAATATTTACCTCTGACTCTTATTAAAAAATTTTCATTCATTTAATGAATGAACTTCGCCATTACAAAAGTAGCAATAAGGGTAAAAAAATGCATATTTTATAATAATCACTTTATACAGAATGATTGGATATACAAATAATTCCGCTATCATGCAAGTTATAAAAAAGATAAATAAATATTTTACAATGATCTCTTAATACAGGGTGATTGAAAATAAATGTAAAAGTTTTAAAGTTTTTCGCTAATGATATATAAAATCACTTCTTCAAATCTTTTATTTATCTTTAATCAATCTACCTATATACTAGGGTGTAGCCACTGTCCGCTACCTTTATAATTATGTCATCGTTTGCGGTCTTTGTCATAGTCTTCCGTGCGATCTTTTGTGTCCTTTCTTCCATTTCAACGTGTATTTTCAATTGTTCTATGAAACATGTCGATACATGATACCCGTCACAAAAGTTTGATACGATCGATGTTGAGTTGTTGGCTTGTGGTTACGAATCTAGCGGTTTAGATAACCGTATGAATAAAGGGTAAGTTTCGGTTACCGGCGCATACTTACATATCGTATTCGATTTTTAAAAACTTACCCACATTCGAACAGACGTCAGTCTCGAATATTAACAGTAGATGATAGACTTAACTTACACGACATAAGGTTCTGGTTACAGTATGTATTTTAAACAGCGGTGAAGAATTGGTTTTTCTAATTTTACATTTTAATCCGTAGACTAATAAAAGTAGCAATAAACTGACCATATAGAATCTGGTGTAGTGACCACGACCCGACAAATGCAGCCTCGGACGTCCACGCTGAACGTGGATGGATGATCATGTTAATGGCATCGGAAGACATAGGCCGCTTTGAAATGGTCCTTTTGGAAATCTACGTAGTTCTATCTCCAGCAGTAGACGTCTTGTGTCGGAAGTAATTATATTGAAAAAACTGCAAATTTCATCGGTAATGCGACATTCCTACCGCAAATGTGTTCTCTTTTTATTCGAATATATATACACAAATTTACTGGTCAGCAGTGGTATCGGTAAGGATTCGAAATGATCTGTATATATAAATAAAATTGGAATGTCTGTTTGTAATATTAACACAAATAATTTTTACTGCATATATATATATATATATATATATATATATATATATATATATATATATATATATATATATGGTACATTTACAAAATTACATTTTATTTTTTTCTGTTTGTTCCGGCTATTCTCTGAAATAGTTGGACTCTGGTTAGCTGATATAATAAGTAGTAAGGGTACTTTTAAGAAAAATATTTAATGAAAAAAAAAAACAATAAATAGACAAAATATTTTTTATTAAATTGCAACCGGAAGAAGCTACGGGCATAGCTAGAATTCTTATTTAAATCAAACGTTGTGCGTTAATTATATAGGATTACCATTACTCACAAACAAGTCTCCAGAGGATGAGCAGTAGCATCCTCTACGTACCATAATACCACACTGTTGTCACCAACCCGTCTGCCAAGCGTAGCGATTATGGTATATCTCCATAAATATCTTTGGCAAATGGTTGTGCCTTTCAGTGGGCGTCTATGGGCTGAAACGAAAAAATATATGACGGCGACTGGTTACCACTGTCCAACCCTAAGTTAGGTATAAAATACATATAAGTTACTAAATCCGTCATTGCACAATATACCTATAACAACAAGTCGTCTTGTCTGTCTTCAAAAATTTTATTAAGATAAAATACTCGAATATACTTTGTATCCGAGTAGTCTTATTTGCAAAAGCAAGGAAAGTAAATAGTCAGGTGATAATAGATATGTTGGTTCACCACTTTCTAAGTACCTGCGCGGAATACGCCTCCAGATAAGGAAGCCGTCTGACTGACAGCGCAACTGTAAACCGGCATAGAGGAGTTAGAAAACAGAAATGATGTTATGAATATTCTACTATATTATCCTATGCTGCGCTTACAAGGGTAGTGGCCTTCTGTTACATAACAATATTACATAAAATATTAAACTTCTCCTGAGACTGGCCTTCTGGGCCTGCAAATTCGCATCAACCGGCTTGTGGTCGCCATTCAAAAACATTTTCACCACAATTGCTATCTGTTACACGAAAGATATAGCCAGCCATTGCCACTTCAAAAGATCAACACTTCGAGCTACGTCGGTGATGTTCTTCTGCGATGATTCCAATGTTGAATTACATTTTAATAATTGTAACGAAATAATCACAGTTGTCAAAATATTTCATGGAATTAGGCGTTATTTTGGAGAAGTCCATCCTATGTAAGAAAAAGACCAATATTTAGCCACTTCCGCACGTCCAGTGGTAGTCGTGCAACAAAGTGCACCGCCCGCTAGCACGCTAATAATTACGCATGCGGCAAACAATGCGAATTACACAACAACCACCGCTAAATCACTCAACATGTGTTTCACCCCTCCACAGGGCATCTTCAGGAGTTATGTTACACCGATTAGAGTCCTCTGTGTTTGGCACTAATCACTTGCACTTTGTTGCACGACTACCACTGCATGTGCGAAAGTGGCTAAATATTGGTCCTTTTCTTACTTAGTTGTCAAAATGCTTTCGCTTATCTGTCAATCCATCGGTCTACGCATGCGCAAAATCTAAATACGCGCGGCGTATGATTTGTAGGCGGTTGTCAAAACTGCGTCTCACGCCGAAAAATATCAAATATAATATAATAATGGCGAACAGCGTCAAGTGACATGTGTGTTGTTGTTTTGTGAATTTGTTTTGAATTATGACTCAATGTTTATTATTTACAAATTAGTGGTAAAAGTTTTATATAAAAATTATTTCATTCGCATGACAAATAATTTATTACGGCGTTCGTGTATCTGAAGTTGTACACTTTTAAAATAAACTGTCTATTTTTCATCCAAGCGTTTGAATTATTGTGCTCCAGATCCCTAGGTGTTCTCTCTAACATTATTATAATTTTTAGAATTTAACTTTGTTAATAATAACCTTTCAATTTTAATTAAAAGTAATTAAACTTTGAATATGTAGAATAAGATGTAATCGTAAATAATATAAAAAATATATTTCTTTATCGTAAAGATCGAGGCTGTCAGTTCTAGGTAATTGATCTCGATCGTCAGAGTGAAGCTTCGATCACGCCTGCTATCCATATAGGGTAGGCTGCGTGGGTAGAGTCGTAGGGCCTTGTTTCCGCGTTGAGCCGCGGGGTGTGAGTGGCAAGTCGGCACTTATACTGTCGCTATATTATCGCATCTTATTTTAACTTGTGTAAAGGTCAATTCGACACGTTTTGTTATGCACTCTACGATGGACTTTATTTGTTTTATTATAAAACCACACAGCCTACAAAGAGCGGGTTTAATACTATATAAGGCTTTATTTACAAGTCAAACTTTGAAAAAGGTTTTTTTTTTTTATTTATTAATATTTGTCAAAGTTATGTATAATATTAATTCACATATATAAGATTATATCCCGGGAATCGAAACCGCGACCTACGACCGCAAGTCTCGCTCTTCTACCACTGGGCTACCACAACTCACTAAGGTACACTACACAATACGTTCCTATGTTTAGCTGCGAGAAAATGCCAGTAAACATTAAGTCCGTCTAATACATGTTTTTGTGCAAACTTAGAATCAAAATAAATAAATAAACTTTGGTTATATTTTGAATAGGAATTATGAAAATGTTTTAATGAATAACAAACTGTTTTCTTTATCTGTAAGGACCGACGTCTTTAAATTATAAATTAATGTCAAAAAATCAAAGAAGAGATCAATCAAATAATTAAAATTATTTATATAAGACATCAATTAGAGCACGTTGCAATGCACCAACATTGCACTTAAGATCACTGAACTGTATTACTCTGACGTAGTACACAGCGCAATTAGCTGTTATTGTGGGGTAACCACACTTTTTGTTTTATTTAAGACATTTATTTTTGCCTACTTATAAATTGTGTTTAAAATTTAATGTCATTTATGGGGAAATATCATTTGAGTCCATAAACGTTCATTGCTAGACATGGCCTCCCTCAAAAATATCTACGCGACTTGGCGATCACACTTTATTATGGTACGCAGACGACGCTGTTGCCAATCCTCAAGAAACGTGTTTATAAACAGTTGCTATCTTATATAATTGATACATTAAGTATGAATTATGTAAGATAGTATCCCGGGAATCGAACCTGTGACTTAGATCGCTAAGCTACCACAGTTTATTACCAATGTTAAGTTCGTTATAATATTATCAAAGAGCCTAATTTAATATAAACTATAATAAAATTAAAGGCATTATTAAGTACTAAGGACTGTCAATACTTCGACAGCAAATTATGACTTCAAAATGGAAGGAAAACGTACCACAAAGTGCTAGTGGCATCTGTTGGTCTGACTAAATTCGTTCGTCACTTGATCTTCATGTTGCGCTCCAAGATGCAATAGATACGTACAGTATGCGCAGCATAATGAAGGTGGAGTTTACACCTGCTCCAGGAGATGTCGACCCTCAGCAATGAGAGATGGAAAAGAATAAAACGAAACTCTATCTTAATAATATTAATAAACTAAAAATACGTGGCTACGAGGTACTCCAATAAATTATTACCGAACGTCACGCCATCTAACCGTACAACAGCATTTAAACTTTTCTTTACATTACTTTTACAAAAATTCTTAATACAATCAGTAATATCTTTAGTAAATCCTGTGATTATCAATTTTATAACTGTCTTTCATAATATACCAACTGCTAAGCTATTTCAAGCTATTGTTTTTACAAAGAAGTAAAAACATATCATATATAAGTTGCTAAATGCAGGCAGTGCAAATCCGGTCATCGTGAAAATCTTTGAGGTGGACCTATAGGTCTACCTTGATTTGGGCGTCCATCAGCTGAAAAGAAGAAGAACATGTTATGTTCTATATTACTCTGGGACAGTTTCACATACGCCGTAAAGCATGGACACACGATTAGACCGTCGCGTCTCTCCAAAGATACTTGCGGTTACTATGACGCCGCGGCATTAGCGGGACTTCGCGGTTTTGATACTTTAATGTGGTGCACGTTATTTAAAGCGATATATCGGACCTAACGAAGCAGACGGTAACAAGTTATCCTAGAAAGGCAATGACGTGAATGTGAACGCACTTCCTGGACCATAGCTCAGCGCTTCCTCCGGCCGGAGTTTAGTTATCAATATCATTAACTTAAAATAAGTAATTTGCATAAATCAACTAAAGGAATTTAATTATAATTAATTAAATAATTTTTAGAAACTTCTTTATCAGTGGATTGATTACCTCGCTATAATCCGTACAAGAATGCAATTACAATGACATGATTATTTATATTCTCTTATATATCTCTATTAATATTCTCTTGTATTACCTACATAAATATATGTGTGCCGGTACATCAATATTTATGTGCCAGGTCCCAAAAGAGTTTCTTACGCCCTCATGTGCAAGATTTGTATATTTTATATTAAAGCGAAAGGGTTAAAATCGTATCACGTCAACTCTCGTATTGGCCACCTTTACAATCAAATTGCTCCCTTATGGGGCGTGGGCCCAACGTTGGTAAACACTACTTTAGATTGTACGAACAGTGATAGCCTAGAAGTAGACGATTTAGACTTGGGATCGTAGGTCGTAGTTTCGATTTATTGAATATATTTTTATAATTCACACATTGTGCATTTATTATACAAGATTGACACTCACACAAACAAGTTTCTAGAAGATGGACAACAACATTATCTACGTACTCTAATGCCACACTGCGACCGCCAACACATCTGCTAAGGGTGGCGATAATAATATATCCCCAAACATATCTTTAGCGAAAGGCCTATGCCTTGCAGCGGGCGTTTATGGGCGGGAACCAAGAGCGGTGTAGATACTAGGAATGTATCGATAAAAATCAATAACTTAGTTATTTAGCGGCGTTTAATATGTATAAAATTTCAGTAGCTATCATTTAATAATAGAGGGTATTCTTTTTAAAGATCTTTATTTCGTTTCTCTCCATTTTTGCTTGTGGGTTCCGGGTCAGACGTTGTAACAGCCTTGCAAAAGCTGACAGCATTAACTATCAAATGAAACCTTTTTTTTTCAGTGTACTTTGCATTAGCCGATAACTGCTAAGGTATCTATTTGCTTTAGGTATCAAAATCAGCTAGAATAGTCCTTCGGGATACTTATTTCACTGTTATAATCACATTCCTAATTATGTCTTTGAGATATAGGGGTTTTTTCAATGGGCACTTATAAGCACTATCGGATCATCAATCCACGCAAAATGTCGGCATTATTATTCCTATCGGAAGTCACTACCAGCAAACATAAAATATTTTCTATCCCATATAGCAACTTTGTTAAAAACAAATTTCTAAATTCTTAGGTGTGGTGATATTAAAATATAATGAGAATGAAATTGAAAGAACAGATTTTTTTTAATTTGGAATAATATTAGCTATAAAACAACGAAAATAAAAATGTAATTTTTATCTCATATTTTATATCGACAATTGTTTTTTTTTAATTATTCGTTCTCCTACCTTGGGGTCATTTATTTTGCTTTATTTTTTTTCACATCTTGAGTTCTTTCATTCTTTTTCTTACTTTCCACATTTCGTCTAACTTACCCTTTCATACCATTACCCTCTTTTCAAATTCCTTTCTTCCGTCACCTCATTCCTTAGTTTTACATCTTTTTCATTTTGTTTTGTCTTAAAATTGTATTTATACATACTATTTTATTTACATTTTTCGTAACTGTTGTCTAATGCACGCTTTCCTTTTTGGTTTAAATTGTTTGTTTTCATAAATTATATTTGAATAGTAGTAATAAAATAACTGGCATATTAATAAGCACAAACATACGAAATCGCTATTACTACATATAAAAATATTTACTTTAATCTGCCTGAAAATACTAGTCACCGTCTGAGCAGTGAGACGCACAAGAGATATAAAAGAACTCTACAACTTGATCTTTGTCTTCCTGTTCTCCCATTTAAATATCTTACGAAGTTACTATTGTATATTATAGTAAATATTATCAAGTATCAAGATGCAGCTGCCGTCGTATGTCGGTTAACCGCTGAATTATTTTTACCGGCGTCTAATCGTGTGTTCATTTCCGCCGCGCCTCCCGTAACGTTACGCGCTCGCAGCCCAGACGTGACTGCCGGCAAACAAACAATCATAAGCAATCAACATAAATGACTGAACTGCTAGTATTTTTAAATGAGTGTTATGTTATCTGATTAAGTATATTTTTTTCCACATGACATCGACTTCAATTTAACCGAAGTATGATTTAATAATAACAAATCATTAATCAAAAAAGTCTCATGTGTCGGCTTTTTTTAATGGCATCTCCCTTTTAGGGACCTTGTGGAATCTCCTCAGGATAAGAACTTCATTTGCTTTAATATTTTTTCATATATTTTACTTTCTTCTTTCATACTTCTTAAACTCTTTTATTTTTCTTCTATCTTTCCTAATAATACCTTACATTCTTAATAATTCTTCTAAAAATCGCCTTTCATTCCTCATGTTCATTCCCAAGGTATCACAGTTCGTTTGATATTTTATTATCATTGGACTTCATTTCTTGTCTATTTACCTGTTGATTTTCATCGCAGCCCAGCGGATTGGTTCAAGTGGTAGTAGACAGGCTATGTAGCCTGTAGCCTATCGGCAGAAAAGTCGATTGGTAATCGTGACGTAGAACTTCCACTTACAAGGTAGGAGAATGCTGAATGTAGGCTGCTTTCAATTAGTATTATTGGAAATCCTATGTCCAACTGTGGCTCTCCTTAGGCTCTTGTAATCCTGAGATGTGAATATAATTCTGAAGATCGAAACCGCGATCGTGAATCCTAAACTAGGGTTCTAAACGCTATGTTATTGGACAACAAATATAAAATCATTTTTTGGGCTTTGTCTGTGCATTACTAGAAAAGACAACCTAAGCAATTAAAAAGACATTAAAAAAAATTAGGTGAAAATTTATTAAATTGTAACCAATCCTATTCCTCCCAAGATAGAGAGGAGAAACGAGGAAGAACAAGGGGTCCCCGTTAAGCGGACCTTAAAAAATCTAAGAAAGATTTAGGGTTGTTCTAAAAAAATTAATTTTTATAACCTTGTAATTTGCCTTTTGTTATAAACACATGTGAGAAAGAGACGTTAATTCATTAAGCTTTTCCTCGTAATTTTCCGATTTTTCTTTTAACATCAGTCCTTAGTTCTGTCTGTAACGGCAAAAATTTCTTATACGAGATATATGAACACGCATTATAAAAGTATCGTCTCTTATATGTAATAATTGTAATGTTCCTCATAAACACAGAGATACAAAAACCATAGTTTGAGAATCTAAGACATTAACTACATAGTTACAAGAATTTCTATCTGTATTGATGCTCTAATATTGAATGTAAGTTAAAAGTTATGTACACTCGCGTGA
Organism: Battus philenor; assembly: GCF_028537555.1. Classification (NCBI taxonomy): domain Eukaryota; kingdom Metazoa; phylum Arthropoda; class Insecta; order Lepidoptera; family Papilionidae; genus Battus; species Battus philenor. Next base: position 14,271,311 of record NW_027181726.1, on the reverse strand, counting down.
AAAGATCAATAACCTGAAAATGCGACATTGACTGTCAAAGAGAGGCCCGTACATACGCGGCGGTGCGAGCACGCAGCCGTGCAGTTGCATGCTAAATATATCGCGTCGGTCATGATTCATGCGATCTAGGTTACTCTATTTCAGTTCCAAACCCTGGCTCGATGAGATCCTTTCGCTTATATCAGGAATAATGCATACTACTGAATGTTTTAGCGTCTTTATAATTATTGTTACGTTTTATATGTTAAAAAAATACTTTGAAACAACACTTAAATACTCAAAAAAAAAAGAATAACTTTATGCTTTTACAGGTTATTCGAATTCAAGGCTCGAGGATTCGAAACCCGCGAGAACGATGTGATTATAATGAAAACGGTGGAAATTTTTTTTTATGTACAACATATAAGTAAATACATATATTATTAATCTTATACAGAATAGATGGTTAATACAAAAAATGTTATGTAAAACCTGTTAAGGAACTACGTATTTGAGAAAAAAGCGACATATAAAGCCAGTATTAAGAATATGATTATGGTAATAGTTTAGTATACTAAGCATGGAAACTTTTACTTATACATGTAAATATACATTGCTATTACATTCATTGGTAAAGCCAAAGTGTAAGGCAAGCAATGTCGTGGATACTCCGACAAGACGGTGAGCATGCCGACGCTACCACTCTGACAAGATTGTACAACTGAGAAGATTACATTAATCGATGATATATATGTTTTACGTAAAAACATAATGTTGGCGAGTTAAATCATTTTGAAAAGAAGGTTATATAAAAGTAAAAAAACCCGTTCGAAATTCAAACGTAAATTTGTAGAACTATACATAAAAAAACGAAAAAAAAAATCTTTTAAAATTATTTTTTGCGACTTCAATTCCATATTTAAAATTAATTATTGATTTAAAAAACATAACATAACCTGTAAGTGCATTTACAATTTTTAAAATATATTTGGTTATGTGTTATGAAACAAAACACAAATCCCTGTTTCTCAACCGCACAATCCGATAACGGCAAGTCACGATGCCTGGTAATCCGACACAATGGGATTCTTTCGCCAGGTCATTCCTATGGCCCTTGCTGTTCACTCGAGTGGTATTGACCACTTCGTCTGTTGCGCAATCGACACCGCGGATCTCAGGCGGAGATCTAAATCAAAGAAATTACGAAATGCGACGACTTAGAAACGATAACCCTTCGTTTAGAATTGTACATATAAGATTGAGTGTTCATATCCAATTCAAAATGAAATAATTTCAATATTAATAACTATTAACTGATTTTCTAAGAATAATATTGATTGAGAGAACAGAATGCAGTTATAGGTGAGATCAATTTGATTCTATTTTCAAGAAATCATTTTTTTTCTTAAACTCTAAATGCTTTTTCTACATAAAGTTAACATGTCATTTAAGTTCTATACTGTTTCCTTAAAATTCGAACTTAACAAAATTTCGTGCATATAACATACATATATATGGTTTACCAGCCAGAAGAATCAACAGATTTGTTCTCGATCAACTCCAAGACCAGGCTATCCACTATCTGCTGCAGTTGAATTCTTGGGTACTTTGGCCACGTAGCTCGGAGACAACCAGAGACTTCAGGTAACCTGATTTTCGAAGGGACCTTGACGGGCTCAGAAAGGCAGGTCAAAGAGACCTGGGAGCAACTCATCCAACCCTCGACTAAGGTGTTCCAGGAGGTGTGTGACCTTTAGCAACAAGAAGAGTACTTATTATTACGAATAAGAGTTACAATTTTTTACACAAGATCGCAGAAAGAATAGCTCTTCTGAAGTGGTTGTATATAGGGCACATTGCTCTTGCAAACGACAGCCGTTGGAGCTGAAAGGTGTTACGCTCCACGACCTGCCACTAGGTAGACCGACTACATAGTTAACGTCACGGGAAGTTCCTGAATGCTGGCATTGCATGACCAGTCATAATCCAAATCCTTTGGGGAGACCTGGAAAAAAGAAGATGTACTTGCAAATCATTATTTTGCACATAAGTTAATAAATTAAAGTTACATTATCACAAGGAGCCGAATCTGCCAAAACAAGTACATGAGTTACCAAAAAGAGATTTAGAATCAGCGCCTTCAGCATCCTCAACTCTCGTGAAGCTATAAAAGGTAACGGACGAACTGAATTTGTTAAGGTGAAGCAAAAATTTTTGTTTAACTATATTATACCAGTATATGATTTTAAGCATGCTAACCAGCCAAAACCGGTTTGCACCGGTTCGTTGATCGAACTGGCCCTTGACCATTATCAATGCAGTCATTATGTCATTATCGTTATGCCTTAACCCGAGATCGCGGTGAGCGAAGTTTAATCGGTTATCATAATTACCGCTCTTCTATTTATAGCCAATTTTGTTCAGTCGGTGAGGTGATTATGTGAAATGTTTTCGAATTTTTTGGACTATCTACATTTTTACCTGGCTTTTTGGATAACGTAGGATTAGTTTCTGTTCACCATCTTCATTATGTCATTACAAGTATTCAGGTCTTCTTCGTGACCTTTTCTGATCATTTGGTCTGCAGACTTTCACTTACACATTTACATTTGACTCTAGACACTTTAATGCCAATATCTGTTAGTTTACTCTGATGAAGAGTAACATCCACCAGCTTGCTTTATGCCATATATGCCAGTGGCCATTTGAGCCATTTGGCCATTTGAGCCAGACCAGAGAGAAATGGCTCAAAATGAATTAAATATTTGTGTAATTGTTTTACTTTAAATTTACTTTAGTTGGTGGTGTAGCAACGCGCGCAGGCTACAGCTAGTTGCATATAAAACATTTACTAACTAGATGAACTCGAGTTTTAGAAAGACAGAAATTACGAAACATCATATTTCTAATACATCATCATAATGATATCAACTGCGAAACGTCCACTGTTGGACATGGGCCTCCTTCACGATTTAAACAGCCTGGATTTAGTTTCACTCGACCTTAACAAGGTTTTATGTCGATTTTGATTAACACATACGCATTCATATTTAAATTAATTTACACCAATAGCAATCCAAATAAATCATCATTTATAAATAGTTAAAGACATGTTCGTTTATTAGATGAAAAATCTCTCATGTGATTTAATTGTAATAAATCAAGATTACGTAAATTACCAGAGGTTAATAACAAACAGATAAATGTTTATATCTATTTTAATAAAATAACGTAACGTGTGGATGGTCGTTAAATTATTGAATGGTGAGCGTAAATCAAAGTAGACTCTATCGTCGGCGCGGCGTGTTGAAACTGAAAGGTTCCACAGTTCAAATCAGACGTTACCAATTGTCGAACAGTACTCATGACGCCCTCTACCTGGCATTTCATGCAATAAGCACCTCGCATCTAGAACGCTCGTTATTTATTATCTCGGAACTGCAAATATTTTATAATGCCAGGGCGATTAGAAATAGATGTAAAAGCTTTAAAGGTTACAGATTTATTAATAAAGCTCATTTGCAATCAATATACAAGACACCTTATTCAAAAGTTAATGGTTTTAAAGACATCAATGACAAAGTTTTTTTTTTATAAAAAAACCCAGTCATTGTAGAAAAATTAAAACTTAAAATATTATAGCCTTTTCTTGAAAATTTAATCATGTTTGTCTTGTCATATAATGCCAAATCATAATTAAACATGTTACTCCACAAATAATAAAGAAACTGTCATTACGGGGTTTAAAATGCAAAAAACAACAAAAAGAATGTTATGTTCAATTGTTTGTATTTAAAAAAAATAAAACTACAAATAATTTTATGTCAATTTAGACTTTATAGTAGTTTAACTATATAGTAAATAAGGTATGTGAACGCCAAGACGAAGTAGGGAAACAAACGACATGTATTTAAAATTTTATCTTATATAAATATGTATATATCAAACTTAAATATCCCTTGTGCGTGTTGTCATATATTGTGAATATACTTAATACTGGTTATTGTTAATATTTATAAACTAAAATTAATAATTAAAATGTGAACATAAGAACCAAAAATGGTAACGGATCTAATAATTCGGTATTTTATTGTTTTCATAATTTTATTAAGTAACCAAGAAAGTTAGCCCAGCTGACTGGGAAGTTGAAGTGGGTAGGTCACGTAGCCAGCAGAACAGACCGCTGGAGCCTAACGGTTCTGGAGTGGAGACCAAGAACCAGCTAATGCAGCGGAGAACATCTTAAGGTTGTGGGAAGAAGCTGGGTGCAGGCCCCTATTAACCAGCCCTATGGGAAATTATTGGATGAGGTCTCTGTCCAGCTGTGGACGTATAACGGATGGAATAATGATGTTATTAAAGTTCTTATAGAATAAAAAATCTAAAACTTTCAATCTGTCTACAGAGTAAATTAAAAACATCTGAACCGTCAAAAATGAGACGAAAATCAATACAAAATAAGACGAGTAATAATCACATCTTAACGTGATATATATTCTGTGTGTGTTCCGTAGTTAATTTTAAATCAATGCAAAGGTGCGTCATAAGTAAAGTTCAATACGATCTCGGCACTTTTGTTTTTTTTTTCGTAATAGGACGTTACAGTTTCAGGTTAAAATGAAAAAAAAAATGTTTTCGATTTTGTGAATATCTTTTATAATCTTTCTCCTTTCTTTACAATTTCTTTTTTTCTTTCCTAGCATCGTTCACATTTTCTACCATTCATTCCTTTCTGATCTTCATTCACACACCACCTTTTTGCATTCGTCTACATTCCTGGTAACCTTATGTTTTTTACTGCTTCTTTCATTTTGTTTTCTTAAATTATTATTTTAATTTACAATTTTTATTTTTTCTTACTTTCACCTTTATTTATTTGTTTAATAAGCAATTTTTCATTTGACCATTTATCTTGTAGCCGAGCTTTACCCGACCGTTTATTTTTATTTCTGTTGATAGTCCGTTGCGTTAAACATATCTGGATTCGAATCGCCGTTCTTAAGATTCGAAGTCACATTTGTTAACTACTAGAGTACCAGTGACGATTTCCGCTAAATCAGATACTGGCTTATTCCAAAATGCCTAGACGCAGATTGATCTGAGAGGACGCAGGCGTTTCGACACGCGAGCGCCGCCGGAATTCGGGGCCGCTTTGATGTCGTCGCTGACTACTTTATCTGTCACCCGTGCAGCGGTGTGACCACTGAAACTACAGACTTCGAAAATTATACATATTTCATTTCCTTCTTATATTAACAGCGCTTACATTTAAATACAACACAAAGTAATACTTATAAATGTTTTGCGTGTATATCTTGACCAGAGTTCCCCAAACTTTTTTGTGTCGTAGACCCCTTGCCATGTTTTTCCGTATTGGGTAGACCCCGTATTTACCTGATATTGATTTCCTATAAATTTCTAACTGTAGTGAAGTTTAGTGTTAAAAACTTAAAGTAAAAACACATGTTAATTTATACATTAATTAAATGATTTTTAATTAAAACTACTCAAAATAAAATTTTGTTAATGTTACATAAAATACACGTAACATTAAATAAACATAAAATAAACTATAAATGAAATAACATAAGCAATAAGTCAATATTTTTAGTGAGAAGGATGAACCTGATGCTTTAATAATAAATTATCAACATTTGGCGTGCAGACGTGTAAATAATAATAACTAATAATAAAACGAAACAAATATTGCAGTAGTAAGCGGAGAAATATTTTAATGAAAAGTATTTTAGCGACGAAGTTAAAAACTCCTAGCCGTGTTGACTTATAAAATCTTTTAAAGTGTAATAGGTTGCTTTTACAATTAGAAAAATAATTATAAATATATAATATAATAATAATATAATATAATAAAACTAAAAGTGATTATATTTCCTAGTAGCGAGTGACAGTTGAACGGCTATGAGGCCTTGAAGCATTTATGTATTATATAGTTTAGATCAGTGATTCCCAAAGTGGTCTACATCGACCCCTTGGGGTTTATGACAACCTGCAAGGGGTCTACGTCAGCGAAAAAAAATTTGAGGGTTCATGAAATAAAAACGGGGGTCCACGATAGTGGATCTCAACACATAAACCTATTTACTTGCATCATACTATCTTATAATATCAAAACATTTATATTATTTATAAAAGTACCTGAAGTAAAAAAATATTAATATGTTACGTATATTTCACGGATAACAGATACAAAATTTTATTTTGAGTAGTTTTAATTTAAATTCAATTAATAAATGTATAAATTAAAAGGTGTTTTTACTTTAAGTTTTTAACACTAAACTTCACTACAGTTAGAAATTTACAGGAAATCAATATCAGGTAAGTAGGGGATCTACCCAAAGCGGAAAAACATGGCAAGGGGTCTACGACACAAAAAAGTTTGGGGAACTCTGGTTTAGATTATATAATCTTATTCATTAGGTTGCCTCGATGACCGGTCGTGTGCTGCTCGCATCCAGGTATATCCTTCTACCTTAACTATATGCAGGTTCACCTAGTGGAATACCTACCCTCATCTCGTCTACCAGTTCATGGTTGCCACTCAACAACGATTCGGCCCCAAGCACCTTTGTAGAGAGCAAATGATTTTAATAATTATTTAATTGATTTTCTACATATATTTTCTTTTTTAATTTTATTTAAACAAAATGTATAATATTTATATTCGTAAATATAGCAAATAGCATTTTTTATCAAATGCGTAATAACATTTAATGTTTATATATGAAGTCAACTATAAAAGGTTTTGGATACACATTAAACTTTAAAAGGTATAAAACTGGTAATATTATTAGTTTTGGAGTAAATTAAAAAGAAGTAACATTTTTCTACAATTATTATTACAAAATATATATATAATTCATTTCTATAATTATTTTAAAGTTATCCATTCGTTTAGTGGTTTAACCATACCTGTCAAAAAGAGATAAAACTGACGCGCAGTGACGAAAATATTGCCGCAATCATTAAAAGTCCTACAACCAATCAATGTCTACAAGGAACATAAATCATATTACGTAAAGCTTTAAGTCTAATTTGGAACACGCGTAAAATGAATATGCTTCATTACAGAAGCAAACCTCGCATCGCTTCCTTCCCGTTCAGACGCATTTAGAAATGAAAGAAATAGAAAAACACAACTGGCCGAAAACAAACAAGCGTTGATGAGCTCTTACTTATTTCTGCCGGTTTAAAAAAAAACAACGAATTTTATTTAATACTCTTTCCTCCTTAGAGTATATTAACTTTATTTTCTTGAATATGAACATATTTAATTAAAAAAATAGATTTAGCTTTTTAAACGAATTATTGGTGAGGAATGTTCACTTGATATTAAGTGATAAGGAGTAAGATACACTTAAGTTTCTGAAATGGAGACCATAGAACAGCAATCAAACCGTAATTCTCCCACCAGCAAGTTTGATAGGCGACATTAATAAGGTCCTCGGAAGACGTTGGATACAAACTCCTTCAAATCGGTTCCATTGGAAAATCTATAGGAGAGGCCTATATCTAGAATAAGACATCGGCTGCCTGTTATCGCTGAGAAAAATATTATTCGACATTTGAACTTTTCACAGAACTCTCATTGATTGTCAGCTAATTATTTATTGCCTTTTATCTGTTTTATTTGTGACTCGACTCTGTTTTGCATGGTGTTATAGTTGTGGAAAAAAAGCAGGAATAAACTCCACAACAACTAAATTTTTAGTAAGTTTTATAAAGATTTATACATATACACTTTATCAAATATGGCCTAAATGAAATCAAAACAACCAAGTAACATCCCTGCCAAGGTTTCTTATCTTATATATTTGTTTATTAAATAATAAGCCTTTTACATCAATTTATTTTTAACATGCGTTTGTAATTTTGTAAATGGTAGTCCAATAATGTTTTGCCGATGATTGTAATTATGTATTTGATTAAAAACCTAATTGCTTTTATTACAAATAAATTAGAGACATTTCCCAATCGAAACTTTGGTACGGAAAGTTTTTCACGGTGCCTTATAAACACACTATGGCCGTGCACTATTTTTTGCAGTAATAATTTTTGCAAAAGTACATTATATTATCATATATTGTGAGACCACTGGAACAATATTGACCTCTTTAAACCGATTTCTCAAGAAGATTTGCGGCCCTAAGCCGTTAGCTTAGATATCTATCTTCTGCAAAGCTGTCCTATAACGGATTATTAAGAAAATTTAATTGTACTTTACTACAAATTTTATTAGTGTGACATCACCTTGCTTAGACAGAGTCAAAATGTTCATTAAAGATTATAAATGTCACGACTAAGAACTTATTGAGACGTCAAATACGAAGCGTAAATGATTCAAAATTTATTTAATGCATCATTAACCCCAGTGTCAATCTGTCTTCATATTATAAGATAAATACTAATCTCATCGTGAATTTTAGTACAATGTAAAATGATACTTATAACCACAGTTTTAAATTACATTTTTGTAAACACTAAACGTCAGATGTTTTAAGCACTACATGATTTATATTATTATCAAGTTAAGATTAATTATAGTGATCATTTAGGTATGCAATATGCCAGGTGAACCAATTCTGCAGAACTAGAATCAAAATGAGCTCTCTTATAATGGAATCCGTCAACTTAATGATACTAGGATTCTGAACGAGCCCACAATAAACTTCTCGTTCGTGCAGTCTTGACAGAGTGGTTGTGGTCAAGCCCAGATCGGTGGACCCCTGCTGCCCTCTCCATGAGTCTCCTTGTAGCTCGGTGTTAGTAGGAGTGAGAGAATTCATTTACTGACTCATTAGTGACGGTTTTGATTATCTGTCCGTTGGACTCGCTTGCCTTCTTTTACTTGCACCACCAAATAATCCATTGAAGCAACCTTACATATGTTATATGTGAAAAGAACACAATGGTTCATATTTACACAGTCAACGATAATCTCTCCTTTATGTTAAGTTCTTTGAGGACCGAATCAATTGTTAGATGTACCGTCCACGGGATTCTGAACATCCGTCTCCAGAACCACATCTGCATGGCGTTAATTTTCAGCCGATCTTCTGGGTCTAGGTCTTTTGTCCGTATAAAAAAAATTATCAACAACCAACATAAACCGTTTATTTTACACCACAAAACAAAAATTTTTATGAATGTCTAAAATACAGTAGTTAGAATAATTCACTCTAAAACTATATTCTTAAAAAAAACTTTTTTACATGAGTAGGTATTTTTACTCGTTTTTTTGCATTAATAATGATTACGTATTCGTCACATACACCTCCAGGATTGATGCCACAAACAATCATTATTAATTCAACTGCTCGATTTATTTGTTGACATTGCAAATGTAAGCCACATTTTAAATTGTATTTACTATCTAAAAACGTTCTAATAAATTATTATGAATCTTATTAAAAAGATAAATGTAATAGGCAGTTATTATTAATTTATGATGTGATTAAAAGAATTACGAATTATTTTTTTATTTATGTTAAAGGCATCAGTAATTGACCACTTCAGAGCGCTATTAAAATGTTTTTTTATTGACCACATACATTTAAATTTTAGAATATCAGTAGGTACTTAAAGGAAATTATTATATCCTTCAGATTAAGTTTTGCTAATAAATCTTTCAATTTAACAAATCATAAGCACTTAAAAATTATTATTTAAAATTTCATACAAAACGGTCGACTTCTAGTACATGGCCAATTACTAATGCCCTTACCTTACAGGTTGATTGTGTATAGGTGTAAAAACTTTAAAAGGGTGAATGTATGGATCATTTGCTGGCAATTAATATACGGTACACCCTATTCAGAAAAATGTTTCACAAATATTAAATAACGTAATGAAAATGAAAGAAAAAGCGTTGTCAAAATTTTGAATAACTGCGTATTAAAATTAATTATTTAAACATCTCTGCAGAAAGACACGTAGTAATATTTACACTGACTGAAATTATTGTTTTTTCGCAATTCAATAAAAAAAATTAACTAATGTAACATATTTCAGAATATATATTGAAATAGATTTTAAAGCTATAAAACTTTTTTCTCATAAATGAACTGTACATTCACCCCTTTAAAGTATTTACATCTATATACGACAATTCCTTTGTCTATCGATTTCTTGTCTCCAATGTTTTGTTAATAAAAATAAAAAAAACATTTCTCTCTGAATACGTCTCTGTACTACTAACACATCTGTACTCATGATCTCACAAACATTGTATGCGGTAAAAATAACTGGAAAATGCATTATACAAATGGGTTATTTACTTTTATTATTGCACTAACTTCAACTGCTGGAATTATAAGCAATCATAAACAGCATATGTTAAATGCATAATTTGCAGTAAACAAGATCCCTTGGTACGATGCAGTGAAGAAATATTTATATATTCCCTTTAACTTTGTACTCGCATTGGGTCTTTCGATTCAATAAACGTAAATATTTCAACATCGTTTAGTAAAGAAGTGATAATTAATATCAAAAAGCACTCTTTTGTAGCTATTAACAATTCATATTATGCAGGGCTGAACGGTAGAGAACTCTTTTCTTTTAAAACTGTTTTTTAACCTTACGTACACTTCTGCTCAAGTTGCATATATAGGTAAGGTAGCGAAACACGACGGCTCCCTGGGAATCCACGGCCTTGGCAGACCGAGAGGCTTTTAAATCGTTCAGGCAGATGTTCCATGGAATTAGGCTAAAAGTCCCCCACAAGGGGACCTCGCCTCGGTCTTTCACTTGTCGATAATACCTGTATAGCATTCCGACACAAGTGCGCCCTGGTAGGCCGAAAGCTTTGTGATCTAAGCATACTGCGAAGAATTGCGTTTTGTTACAAATTTAGACCACAAATTAGAAATTTCAAGTTCTTTATTTTCAATTTCGGTATCTAAAATTTGAATTGTTTAATAATGTGACAATCAGGCAAAGTAACAATCAGGCTTGTAGTTACAAAAAAGATATGTTAACTGTGTATTTTATGTTAATTTGTAATTAATTATCTTACGAATATACCTGACGAGTGTATTCTGGAATTTCAGAATTTTTTTCCGAATAAAATAAAATTACGAATCAGTGTTTATATCTAATCTATATTAATGAAGGTCGATAGCAACTGGTCCTATTATTCTACGTGGAAGACTAGACCGTGGTGCATCTGGTAATCGACTGTCCTTTATTTGGATAACTTCGTTGTATTTGCAAAACAGAGATTCAAATTCGGATTATACAAAGCTAAGATTAGGCAGAGCTATAATACTAAATTCAATTGAAATTAAAATAAAAAATGTAAAATTGATGTACATGAGAAAAATAAATAAACTAAATAAAGCTGTGATAATGCAATAGAAAATACAACTGAAGTGTTTGAGGATGGATGAAAGGAAAGGAATGATTGAGAAAGGAAGATGGAATTATTGAATGATAGAAGGAAGAAAAAAAGATATTGTGAACTATGGAAGACGAGGACGAAAATAAAAAATTCATGTAAAAAATTGTGTAGAACTAAAAAACCCTGTTCCCAACAAAATAGGGGTGGAAGGAGAAGTCCCAATAGCGGAGGCCAAAAAAAAATACTAAATTCAATAAATAGTAACAAGGCATAATTATAATAAGGCATGGTCGAGTAAGACCGAACTTTCTGAGATAAAACCATAAAAATTGCGAAGAAATGAGTAAACAATATTGGTGTTAAAGACAAAGGAACATAAGATACTAGACGTAAGCCATAATTTAGTAACAAAATCTGCGATAATGTAATGTGATTACAATAACCCAAATCTGTTATAACTTAGAAACATATTCCCGAGTTATAACAGATTTTTCAGAAATCTGAAAGAAATGCAAAGAATGAAATGGGTGAGTAGATACTGTGACGAAAGGAAGATGACGAACAAAAGAAAATGTGCAGCACGAACGACTACAATGAAATAAAAATTAAATATGAAAAAGTACTAAACCCTTGTAAGACAAGTCCCTATCCCACATATAGAAATAAAAAAGCGATTCTACGTTCAGCAGTCAAAGTCTTACAGATTAAAAAAAGCCTGAAAGAAAATTGTAAAATGAAAGAAGAGGAAAGATAGATCTTAAGAGAAATGACAGAAGAGCAGAAAAATAAAAAAGCATATGAAAAAAAAATCAATTAAGAAAAACCCTGTTCCAAAACATGATACGGGTACGGTTCTCAGTAGCGGAGGTCATTAAAAAATAACATAACATGAAATAATTATTACAGACCTATTTTTTAACAAAAATGATTTAACAAATATGCATCGAAATAAATTTAAATAATTATTGTAACAAGAAACAATTTAAAATAGTTTTTTCGCATTCATTCAGTTTTCAACAGTCATTTTAAAGTACCATAAGATAGAAATGCGCATTGATATGGAATACGAGATAAAATAATCCAAGTAAACTGATGCCTTGTGCGTTTAGCTTCTATTACTATAGGATTAAGTTGTTCTATTCGCGGATGAGTACTTACGTTTTCGTTTTGCACGATTACCGAGCGAATTATTTGAACGCGGTCTTGCTTGTGTCTTCACATTTTAATGTTAATTATCCGAGACAATGTTTATCTAAGATTAGTTCAGATATTTGTACGTATTTAAGTTCATATTAAATAAGTGTGTTTAGTATGTAAAGTATGGCGATCGTCTTTCAGTATCTGTTTTATTTATTGTATATAGATTAAACAATTTAAGATATGTAAAAAGATACTGATGTGATTTAGCCCCGGTTTTTAATGACATTTAAAACAATGACAAATGACATTTTAATGTAAGGATTAATGACAGAAATTTAAATAAGTTATGTTTTTATGGAATCGTCGTCTTTTCAACTCATATAAGATATCTATATATAGGGGTAATTTTATAATAATCGCCACTATTGACAGGCGGGTTGGTGATGACAATGTAGTATTACAGTGCTCATAGGACGCTGCTGCCCATCCTCTGGAAACATGTTTGTGAGAAGTGACAATCCTAAGTAATTAAAGCATAGTCTGAAATATATGAAATTATTTTCCAGGAATCGAACCTGTGACTTTCGATCTGCACTAGATTTATTTTGAAAAATATCGCTCAATTTGTTAAAATAAAATATGTATTTGCTTCTAAACGCTTTTAAAAAAAAAATATTGAAAAATAAGGTCCTGTGTTTTCGCAAATCAAACCTAATTATATGTCGATGATCCACCATTTTTAATCTTATAGTATGTATGTAATATCTAATATATTCACATGTTTTTATAACGTTGATCAAAAAACTGGCAATCGAGTATTGCTCTCGTCGCCACAGTATGGAAGTGCTCAAATTTAACCGGAGCTAAGCTAACGAGTTAACTAAAACCGCGTAAAGAGGTTCAGAGGCCGCCCAAGGAAGGTGCGCTGCCGGTCCGTCGCAGCCGCGCGGGCGAGCGTCCGCGGCGCACATTACAAGAAGCGTCGCCTGGCAACGAGAGCGTGACGTCACGTGCTGTTGGAGACCTGCAATCGTTCAGTACGAAAGCGATCTTGGAACAGTAGTGGCATCACACTAGAGAATACACTTCCAACAGAATCGGTTCGCTCGCTGTATATATACCAAGCGACATCGAAAACTTTCATAGCGCGATGTAGAACTTTATCTCTTTTTATGCTTTAAAACATTATTAATTTTAATTAACTGTTTATAATATTTTTAAGTATACCATTACCATTACTAAGAAAGTCACAAACATTTTTTATTATATTTATTTTATGAATTATCGAGTTTTTAAAATTTAGGCAACATATTTTCATCCTCAGCGCCATCTGTTACAATGTTGCAGGAACTAACGCTATAATGTTTCATTCGGCATCCATCTGTGCAGTGCATACAAAATAAATAATTGTATTATTTATTTATATCATAAAACGGTCATTAGTAATTATTATCCCCACAATTTATAAAATTATGCGGGAATTGTTTATTGTATTCATTTTAATTAGTCAGTTATTTTGAAAATAGATAATAGTTGTCAACATTTAACGGTATTTTTTGTTTGTTACAGGGTATCAAACAATGAAAGAAACGAAAGTCCCGGAACTGACGATGGCAGTGTATCCCCGGAGCCACCTGATAGACCTCCCGGAAAGGTTCGTCAGGTTCATCCCGAAGACAAAGCCCAATTCCCTGCATACGAGTCAACATATCGGCGAAAGTCGAAGCCGAAGTCGCTTCCTTTAGAAGACAATCAAATGTACAGTCACTTAGCTAATACTAATGTGGCGATATCGCCCATGTATCCATTGACTCCGAATATTTGTGTGGAAGGCGGCAAGATTGAGTTCATAAAGTCGCCGCCGGGGAGCGCGAGGAACAGCATGGCGCTAGCGTCGCCGCCGCAAACACCGGTCGTAGTTCGGCGTAACGTTCGCGAGAAACGTGAAGTGCGGTGCGGCGAAGAACATGTTGAAAAGTTCGACGGGGATAAGGTAGATGGCGCTGTTATTATATTTTAACTATCGCTTTCTTATTATGGATGATCATACATTTAACTAATTGTTAATTTAATTTTTTGTTCATTTCGGTACGAATCTATTTATTTGTTTTTCTTAATTCTTTTTACATTTAGCTTTAGATATTTTTTCAAGTGACATTTGCAGATTCCGCAGGGTCGTGGCGGCAAGGCGAAAACCCAATTTAAACCGCTTAACATATTTTAAAACTGACTCAATTTTGCCTGTTTTCGTGTATTTAAGTGACTTTTACACATCATGTACCGAAAATGCCAAAAAGTTTTATTTGAACTACTCAAAACAATTATTTAAACTGAATATTCTTGACATTTTATCAAAAACTTTTCTTTTGGCAATAAGTAATTATATGTGGGTAGTTAATTTTCTTTGACCCACTCTCACCCAATATTATACAAATTATTATTTTTCTATATTAAATAAATTGTATAATTAATCAATTTATTAAAGAAACATCAAAAGTTAAGAGGATTTTGTTAAAGATAGTGCAACCATGGTTTACCGATTTTAAGGTCGACAGATATTTAATAAATTTAACATAATAAAAAAAATTAAGGCTAATGTCTGGTCATATTCTATGAAATTAATTTTATTTCATATATTTCAAGCAATAATTGGACTCTCCTTATTATAGTGGATCTGGTGTGATACAATGTACCAAGAATCGAAGTAAACTAGAATTATTGTAGCCGCTATTGAAATTTAGTCTGTATGATGATTGCACCGAATAATATTATTTGTCGGAATCTAAATCAAGCGGCTAAACCATTCTGCATATTGGTGTTTTGCCTTCGATGATTTTGAAATGCAGTATTGGCGAATATCTGTGATGGTGACAATGTGGTTCATATATACAAATAAGTATAAACCAAACTTATATTAAATGTAATTTAATATTAAAGGGTGACGTAAATATTACAGATGACTTAGTTTTAATTAAAAAAATGTCCAAATCATAATACTTTATTTCTTAGTAAAAAAATATGAAAAACAAAAAACGTTTTAAAACGAAAATCGAAGTTTTAATTTCACAGCAGGTAGAGTGGACAATTTGATGTGTCTGAGCCCATGTCAAGAGACTTTGTAAACTTATTTCGGACCTTTCAAACGTGACAGGCTTTGTAAAGAAGTTTGTATCGAAACGACAAAGATCTCGAAACAAAGCAAAAACGAAAACAATCAAATATGTTGTTTTACGATTTGTTTTACAGAGACGGACAATACATTTTGAATTATGTTTACAAACTGTTTATATATATATAATAAGAATCGAAATTGGATTTGATTCTATTCTATACTATTAAAAAAGAAAATTGTTTCAGAAATAATAAAAAACTTAATGATAATATTAAGAAAAAACATTTTCTAAATTCGGATTATTGCATATAAATTATTTTTTACTATCTGCTTTACAAACTGTAACAGTACCAGAGGTAATTCGCCTGTCGCATTACAACAAAAAAAAAAAACAAATAAATGTAACATATTTCAGAGCGATTACTTTATACATGGTCATTGCAAATAGGTGTATTGCTATATATACTCGTAATAGCTCTAAAGTTTTTAATGAGAAATGGCTATATATTCCTCCCTTTAAACCTTTTACACCTATAATCAAACACTCTGTATATTCTTGTTTGAATGGCCAATTAAGTAAATCGCTATAAAGTCACTCTGGTAATATTTGTGTCGAGCAAAACACTTTCGATATTATATTAATACATCAGTACTGACACTTGTGATTTTAGGTCGCGAGTTTGATTACCGAGATACAATCTTATATAATTAACACTTTGTGCATATATAAGACTGTCAATGATCATAAACAACTTTCCAGAGAATGGACAGCAGCTGCTTATGCTTACTATAATATCACACTGCGGTTGAAAACCCGTTAGCCAAGGGTGGCGATTCCCTCCATAGGGTATACCATTGCATCTTGAAAGAGACGTAAAACCATTTTTTTAGTTAAGAAAAGGACCAATATTTAGCTGATAAATGCGTATGCGGCAAACAATGCGAATCACATAACCGCCAAACTACTCATGAAAGTAATTTGTGAGTGTAGTGAGTTTATCAGCGGGCTGGCGGGCGGTGCACTTTGTTGCACGACTACCACTGCATGTACGGAAGTGGCTAAATATTGGTCCTTTTTTACTTAGGATGGACTTCCGCAAGGTAACGCCTGATTCCATTATTTTTTTTAGTTTAAAGATAATTACTACAACATTTTTGTTAAAAGGTCTATATATTTTTATTTTATTTTTTACGCCTAAACGAAATTCGGATAATCTACAGTGATACGTTTAAACCATCTCAAAGAGTTTTGTATGTCTTTATAAGATACAGGAGGGGAAATAATTGGCCTGATGCACCTTAATGCTTCTTTAGTCGCGCCTAAATTGTTTTTGAAAGCCTCCGCGATGGCTGTCTCACGAAAGATTGTGTTAGAAAATATGGGCTTAGTGTGGGGGATTACGTATAGATGGAGTTTGAATCGACATGAATTTTATACGTACCCTCGTCTATTTATATAACATGTTGGAGATTTACTTGTTTTATTTGACGTCCCCACAATATACTGATCGACATTCGGTTAAGTGTACGGAAGAAATAGTAATAGTTTTATTAAGGCATTGATACATACTTAATTATTTTTAAGTCTATATTAGTTTATACTTAATTGAGAAACTTAAAAGATCCAACGAAATCTATGTGGGGCCAGTATTTCTTGGAGGTAGTAACAATACGAAGTCCGAAATGGAAATGTATATATTCACTCAAGCTGTACTAATATTCATATCGATTTAAAACTATGAAAACAATGTTGCACGAATAGAAAATCTTCAGTTAATCACAAGTAGTGAAGTACTGTAGAGCGCTTTCTTTCGACTGATGTATTTAAAGAATTATATTTCTCTGGGATTCCCCTTTTCGATTCGCCCCTGATGATGTAATTAAGCTTCTAAATCATGTCCCAAGGACATATCTACATTTTTATTATAAGTATCTAATGGTTTATTCATAGAGTACAGTCCATCTATGGGCCACTGTATCTATGTCTGGCGCGTCCATTGCTGAATATAGGCTTCCTTCGAAGGTTAAAGACAGGATGGAAGCGGCATCCAGGATCTTGTAGTCCCAGCAGCCGTGTTCAGCGCGATAGGTGACCTGTCTACTAGCATTTCTTCGGAGATATATATACACATTCCTATGTAATGTCTTTAAATTTTCAAATCTATTATAGGGTCAACGATTTTCAAAAAGTTTTGGAATATTTTAATTTACTTCTATTAAGCATGAAAAGTAACAAAAAAAGCGTTTGAATTTATAGTTGAAACCTCACGGAGCAGGGTGCGAAGTTGAAGGATGTTGGACAATGATATAAAAGCTTTTGTAGCATTCTTCTCATGATGTCCACAAGCACAGAGCCTCAATGATACCTATAAGAGGACGTTTACATGGCAAGCGGGTTGGTGATTGGAGTGTCATATTATTGGACGCGAATGACGCAGCTGCCCATCCTCTGAAAAATTGTTTTTGAGGAGTGGAAATCCTGTCTAATTAAAGCACAATGTGTGGATTATTTGAGATTGTGTAACACTGATCGATCTGCTGTAGAATATATCATTCTGATAGATATTGCATAGTTAGTTTAAATAAAAAATTGCTTCCAAAAAAAGGCTGTGTTTTACTTAACGCAACCTTAATTAAACGGTCCATCATTTTTTAATGATACATGTCTTAGAATTAATAAAAAATAAACAGTTTTTAGCAGTATAATTGTAGGCATAATTAAAATCAATTACAGATCTTTCAATAAATCTACGATCACCACTCTCAATTTTATAAGTACGAATATATTCCGGAGGTGGTTAAAAATGTTTTAATTAATATTTCAATGTCCAACGTTTTTCTTAAATTTTTTGTTAGTAGTAGTTACATTATATACAGTAAACAAAAGTAATAGAAAAGCATATGACGTAGTTTTAATTTATGCATTTATGCTGAGTTTTAGCTGGAATATGCTTTTACGGTATCGCATTACCATTCATTCAAATGAGATGTTCCTAGGATGTTATAAACCAAGTCTGAAAGTTTTAATTTAAAATGCATACGTATTATATTTTCTATGGAAATCCATGGAAGATATTACGTAATAATTTTGTCGAAGGAGTATAATTTATTTTTAACAACCAACAGTACGAGTATTATAGGAAGAGTGATAAATTAATGTTTTGGTACTAATTTATTTAGCAGATTCCGAAGGTTGAAGGGGGCAGGATGTAGAGGGGTTTAACCTAAAACTCCTATTTAAGGTAGTAAAAGTTGACGGCTACCTGAGGAGTCTCGATTAGGGCATACATACTACGATTTTACATTGAATTTGAAGGCTGCTGGGCTCTTAGATCGTTTAAGCGGATGTCCTATAGAGTGACTTATCTCAAGGGTCCTATGATTGGCCTTGGATTGGTCTGTAACTCGTATGACCTAATAACATAAGAAGCAGCGGAATAATCTACGGCAACACTTCAAGATGATATTTAGAATAATAAGAAGAAGTTGACGATCATGATCTTTTCTCTTAGCCAAACATCGTTTAGCGGTTTCGATATAATTCGACCGGCACCCCTGTGCTGTCCATTATATAGATTTAATTACCCAATGCACGATACAACTGTTCCGATCGAACTAGCACTATAATTTTTTCGAGTTAGTGAAGTATATTTTTTAACTTTTACTGTGGACAAGAATGCATTCTTCTACTTCTTTTCAGTTGATGGACGTTGTAAGGCTTATGCCTCACTCAAAGATCGCCACGGTGGTCGATCCTGCTCTGCATCCGGCGACTCTCCGCGAACTTAACTAAGTTAACGGTCTACCCAGTGAGGGGCCTATTCATGTCGCGTCTACCAGCTCTTGATAGCTGATCGGAAACCATTTAGCCTCAATAGGCTTCGATGCGAAGAGCGATGAGTGGAAAAAGCATTAATTACTTTATTTTTAAGTTGTTTTGATTCAAAGTAAAATAGATATTTTATAAAGGAATCGGGCGTTATTTTGCGGAAGTCCATCCTAAGTAAGAAAAGCACCAATATTTAGCCACTTCCGCACATGCAGTGGTAGTCGTGCAACAAAGTGCACCGCCAGCCAGCCCGCTGATAAATGCGCATGTGGCAAACAATGCGAATTACACAACCATCACCATCAAATCACCCAACACGTGCCACCCCTCCATGGGGCATCTTCAGGAGATATGCTACACCGATTAGTACCAAACACAGAGTCACACGGAAGACTGCACTTTGTTGCACGACTACCACTGCATGTGCGGGAGTGGTTAAATATTGGTCCTTTTCTTAAATATTCTATATTTAGAAATGATTGAAAAGGATAGAAATAGATATGAATTCCTTTCTTAAACTAATCTTTAATTTATCATTATCTACATCATAGAGTTGTCTTATCTTATAAACTTTCTTATATCTTATCTGTGGTATAATTACCCGTTGTCTGTATAACCGTTGACAACTTGACAAGGTTCAGTCAAGAAATCGCATTATATCTATAACATACGCATTAATCGTAAACAATTTAGTTAAATTTCAGGTTGACTAAAGAATTAAACTGAAAACCATTTCAGATCCATGTTATAACTATTATAACAACGTACATTCAGTCATTTATATCTAATAAAATTTAAAATGAATCCCGCGTCATTTATTGTGATTGTTTTGGAAGACAATTGCTATTACGTCTTTGCCATAATACTGGTGTTGTTTATGTTTTTCTATGCTTTAGAATTTAGAGAAAAGGCCAATGATAAAGGGAAAAGAAAAGATAGTGATGGCCGTGGTATTATGATCACGGATGATGAAGTGATAGGAAGCGTTAAAGAGGTAACATCAACTGGACTGAATTGTGTCGATCAAGTCAATTCATGTGAAGCAGATGAAGAGATACAAAAATTAATAGGCCGCCTGGTTGAGGACTCTACAGTCTTATGTGCAGATAAATTTAGTAATCAAATTTCCGTAGATAAATTAATAAATTAAATATGTGAATTGAAAATTCGATCAATTTACTATAGCAAAAACGATTTTATAAAAATTCACGACGTGATTTTACGTTCGCAAATAGATAATATATAAGGATGACTAACAATAAGGGAATGTATAAGAGAATAATAATATGAAATAACTACGATTTACGATTATGTATGTACCCGTAATACCGATGTTGAAGATTACACGATGTCATTAATCCATTGCTGGTTTTCTTCAGTTTCTCCGCTCCCGTTCCCCATTCAGCGAGGTATTAGCTTAATTGGCAACATACATTACCGTGTGCCCCTCGTGTTTGATGGCAATGGATTGTGCCACAAATGTACCGTGCAAGGTACTTCCGTATTACCGAAATTGTTTGCTTGTTATTTTGGCTCCTATGTTGCCTTAATGGATGTAAACGTTATTTTAATGAACGCACCTATTTCGTGTATGCGCTGTGATTTCAGTGTTATGCTTGTATTGTTTACCCGTAGATAAGGAATTAAATTCTGTCACAAAATTTGATGTATTTTTAATTTCTTTGCTTTTATGATATGCTTAAATATTACTCTTCAAAATTCAACTATAACTTTTGGATTGTGTCGTGGTTTTTGCGACACTTTACTTCTGCTAGACTTGTAGTTTGAATATCGAAATGTGTAGACAGAAACTAGTGTTCCCTGGAAAACAGATTTACTTAAAGCCAACACTTCTAAGATGGATGTGTACTATGGATCTAGGCAACGAAATAACTAGGAATAAATTCATAGTTAATTTGTTTTCGCTCGGAGGTGCTAAACGTGTAACAGCTAAATCACTTTAAAACCTGCTTAAGTATTTAGCACTGTAGAGAGAGGAAATCAACTCGTTTTTGGAATGAGCTTCCAAAGGAACATTGGTGAATATATTAAATAATCTGATCGGTGAAATGTAAGAAGGCTTCACCAAGCCTGCTACGCGGGTCGGCAGCTCCGATAACCGTACCTAGCCTTTCTCCTTACAACGCTATGAACTCGATATCCGTACGGCGAATCATATGAAATGTTAAGAAATAACTTTTTAAACACATAAGTCTCTTTTAAATTCTTTAGTTACGAGTAGTGCTAAACACAATCTTAACTTGCTCCTAATAAAATGTAAATAAAAAGCTTCATTTTAAAATCTATAATTTGTTCGTCCATTGGTTTCGCAACGAAGACATCATTTATTTTTAAGATATTTTTCTGTAGTTTTATTGTTATAATGTTACCAAATTTGATATATGTCCTCTCTTAGATAGATAGATGTTATATTTGTTAATTTCTAGTGGCGTGTAGAAAAATTTTAATTCAAGAAACTTCGGTTCTCTGGCGATTTCTTTCGCCATTTCTAATATAGATTTAACAATCATTAAATCAAATTCGTAATAAGCTGAACGCAATTCTTAACTACTAAAATAGAATAGAACTGTTTTTTTTTTAATAAAGTTTCTACTATTGTGTACAAATTTCGTAGTGAAACGGTAAACGTTCATAGTTTAATTGAAAACAAGATTTTAGTTGAAACAGACTAAAGTTTGACGACCCTATTATGGTGGAATCAACTAAAATAAAGCTTTGAAATGTTAGAGCTGAGTTGAAATAATGTAGTGGTATAACAAAGGAGAGCGCTGGTGTACCATGGACAAGTGCCAAGGAAATACGGAATATACGAATAACGATAGAAGCAAAGTTGCAGTCTTTAGACCGTGAAACTAATTCTCGAATTACGCTCCTTTTATATAATTATATAGAGTAGACACAACCGCTCGCAGAATGTCTTGGATTAAAACATACGTTTTGAATTAAGTACGTGTACAGGGTGATTGTAAATAGATGTAAAGGCTTTAAACAGCGGAATGTATAGCTCATTCGTCATCAAAATACTCTAAAGTTTTTTTTTCTATTTCCAATAACTCTGTATTAAGGGATCACTTTGAAATATGTTAGTTTTTTATTGGAATACGACAGGCCGATAATGTCGGTAAAAGGATTAAGAAAAAAAATAAAAAACCCATTATAAAAAAAGGGGAAAAAATAATCTTTCATAGAGCCGAAGCTTGGTAACCTCTGATCTACAGGTTCAATTCTAGAATGTTTTGACTTTTGATATATAGAAAGCTTTATGTAAGGAAGTCAAAAATTATAACGAAACATTTTTAATTAAAGAACGTTCTGAAATAAGTGTTTATTATTTTCATAGATGTGGTGTTTTGCATAAAACTGTTTAAAAAGACCACAATATAATTTCGATATTGATATAAACAAGTTATTTAAAAATTTTACTAGAAAAGTTATATGAAAAAAATCCGCAAGAGCGGAGCACGTTGCTGTAAAGCTAATTTTTGGTTCATTAGCATAATTCCAGGATTGACGAACTTTCGGCGGATGGCGACACAAAAGCTTTGATGGATTCCCTGTGCTTTTTGCATGCCCGTGCAATCAATCATGGAGATAACTGTCGTTTAATAGATAGGTGGGGGGAGCAGCCGCTTGCCGTTTGTGGAGGTGTAACCGGGGAGGGATAAGGAACGTTTAGTCGCTAACGAACGAGCGAATGTTTAGTTTCACTTAACGACAGTAATCAAGCAGTTTTTTTTTTATTTCTTTTAATTTACAATCGACGCTTTTTAATACATATGGCCTTTGCTTAGAAACAATGATAGAATGCTTCTTTTGAAAACCAGCATATTTAAGACTAAAATATGTTAAATATGTGATATACACTACCCGAGAATCCATATTTCTATTTTATTGTTTCTGAAGATGTTAATGCTGTTAGCCCTAAGGCTTTTACAGCTTCATCTGTACTGAGTTCACAGAGCGGAAGGGTCCGTGAACTAGATTTAAAGTAGAAACTAAAAGCTGGGGAGGCGCCTACCAGTTGCACGGGGACGCTCGCACGTTGTTAAAGCTCTTCGCGGTAGAGCTTTGAAGGGGTGTGTTGCTGGAGTGTGCTTGCGAGTTAGTACGGCAGCGTGGACCACAGGCGAGCCAAAGAGGGATCCGGATCCAACCACGGTTCGCCCACGCTGTTCGCGGTTAGGGAGCGGGCGGCCGCTCACTAAAAACGGGTTTCATACTTTCTGTACCTCAGAGAATCCATACCTTCTCTCGCCATCACAAACTTATAGATATCCTAGCTGCACAGTTTTGTACTGCATTTATATTCTAAAATAAAAATTTTATTTTATCTAATCATACACGCACATATATATATATATATATATATATATATATATATATATATATATATATATATGCATCCTTATTATATATGTTTACATATTAAAAAGAGATATGTTTGGATACAAATTTCTATTATCTTTATAGTAGGTAATGCAGAAGATAATGATAAAAAATTATATCGTAAACAAGAAACGCGTATGGCAATCTAAAAATGTATCCGAACGTCCATCGTTCGTTCGTGGGAGGTAAATTCTAGTTTTCATATCGATTTACTTCTCGATCGGTACACTCATGAATAATTGCTTAGGGGACTGTGTATTGACAAATTGGAATTTCAGGGCCGTGTTCTATCAGTTTGTAAATAATAATGTTTACACAAAGCTTATTTGCAAAGTTGTATCTTACAAGACATTGTTTGGCAACACTACCGACTTTTTTTGGCAACAGTTTAGATTTCTGCCTTATGTAAATAACAAAATGATAAAGCAAGTATGATTTACTAAAGCATAATAAACTACACAAACCTTTCACGTTACTATTCATCGTCTAAAGCTACCTTCATAGGTGCAGGTGATCATAGGTCTTACGAGTGTACTTACAACTGAGTAGAGACATGATAAAATAAATAAACTATAGTAAGTTTCAGGTGTAAGTTTGTTTACACATATGTGATGATATTTTTCTATGTATTTAAAAATTAATCCCTTTATATGTTATATATATATACATATACACGCACACATACTCACACAATAAATCCCTACACACAATTTATCCCCAACAGCCCAAACTAGAAAATTCGTGAGGAGGGAACCAAATTAAATAATAATAAAATTGATATTTCTCATTTTAATTCGTGACTAGCCTCTTATAAATACATGCAGGATGATAAGTAATATAGCTTAAAACTTAATAATAGCTTTAAACTGTTGAATATCAAGCTTATTTGCTGATAAATGAACGTAATGATCACTTTGAAACAGTTTGTGGAATTAAATTATTTTTTCTGTTAAAATGCAAATAAATTAGCTTCTAGCAGTACGAAGTCTGTAGAGACAGATAATAGATAATAATTTTCATATTAACAAATTAGAATTTTGAAAGCACTTTTTTCTATTTTAGCTTTACTATCGATATTTCTGAAAGTTTTGATTGGTGGTTAAGGAGTGTTCCTTATATTAATTGATTAGTAACAGATGATTATAGCATTATAATGCGGTGTTTTTACCACTTTTAAAATCGTTAGTGGATAGATGAATATAAACATATTCGAGGGGAATACCCTGACATAAAATTCTATGATAGTTTTTGTCTGTGCATACGAACCACCTGCGATGCAGCGACATCTGTTGGCGCTGTAATTAATTCTGCCGAAGTTCAATCCTGGCCGCGGGCCAGCTAGTTTTACTTTAACGGCCTTTTTGGTTATTTTGTTATGAATTAATTTTATTCTATTACCTGCGGCGTTTAGCGAGTTTCGATTGTTTTCTGCTATAACATGTAACTATTTTTTATCTACGTACATACTCAATTTATGTTCGTAATTTAAGCGCAATTATATAACAAACTTTTTTTTGTATCTCTGGCCACTATACTTTTTTTTTTCAAACTATTCTTGCGCATTCGAATTTAAATTCAAACGTGAGTTTGAATTCGAACGCCGGCGATGGTATGACTGTTAACATTGCCTTTGGGTAGCTTTTTAAGAACAAATACATGCTCGGGTGGTAGTTAATCTTCTTGTGTATAATTTTGATCTCGCTTTTAAGAAGGTACAGATGCGTGTTCCGGTGGTAATTTACCTCAACGCGCTGAACGCTTATATATATATGCTTACGACTGGCGATTGCTTCGTTTCACGTTCTGTGTAAACTGACTTTTTAATTCTAAATTTTTGATTATGTCATTAATTCGGAACGTTTTGATTGTTTATAATTTAATGCATTCAAAAAATAAAGAACCGTGTCGAGAGAACACTGTAAGGAATACTAGAATAAGCGTAAAGAAATCATTGTAATAAGATAAAGATGTAAATACTAACAGGGAAACGGTATTTGTTAATGGGAAAAAATTGCTAAAACGAAAACACCAATCCACTCACGCTTTTCCATCGGCATTGTAAAAAAAGTAGAATCATCCCCAAAGAGGTTATCAGAGGGCATCGCAAGTTGCCCTGTGTCTGCAACTTGGCACATCATAACCACCTAAAAGTCACCCCAAAGCCGAACCCAATTTGAGTAATGGAAAAACAAATTTCGCAAATGGATGGCGCTCTTTGATGCCCTTGGCGGTTGCATGCGATAATCCTCTTGTTTGCACGCCCGTCTGTTAGTCGTTTGTCGTGTTATGCAGACGTGTTGTAATTAGCCATCCCGTTTTGGTCTTTTTGGCGGGAAATTAGATTTTAAACCCTGTTACTGACATCCTTTGAAATTTATAGCGTGGGATATTAACTGATTTTGATAGTCTATAATATAAGTGAATTTAATGATATTGTAATTATCTGTTCTTATTTTAGTTATGTATTTCTATATGGCCCCCCCCCCCTCCCCCACTAGGTGGACCTATGACAAGGTCGCTGGAAGTCCCTGGATACGGGCAGCGCAAGATCTTCATCAAGCAGTGGGCGTCGATCGGTTGAAATGACGATGACAATGATATGGGCCTTAAGTTTCTGGAGTGGAGACCACGGATAGACAGAAGGTGGACTGGAGGCCGTTTCCTACTGATTCTTTTTCTAATCTCCGAGGAGGCCTAAACGCAGTAGTAAATGTTGTTGTATTGAAATGATGGTGATTTCTATGGTTATCATCTCTTAGCGAAAAGTTTTGCTTTCCAAATTTAAAAATTACACGAATTTGATGTTTTTTTTACAAAATCGTATTGCTGTTGTTGTAGGTTTTATTTAAGGGAAAGACGAATACGTCATTCTTAAATAAATAATCATTTTTTTACATCAATTCCAGCTATTTTCGTGCGGTGTTCTCGACGTATATTTTGGAGTCAAGCCAGTGATTACACTAAATAAAGTGTGTTTAAAACTAAAATATTTTTTTACAATTTATTGAACAGTAGAACAGTATTTGTTTACTGTAACAAGAAACAATACTGTACTTATAATTTGTCTTGAAATTAAACAAACGAAATACTAACCCACTAACGAACTGGACTTGACTGCAATTGTACGATCTAATACACTCGACGTCGTCGACCATTCAAAGAGACGTTATGTAGATTTAAATTACCACAGTGTAATAAACGGCATAGAGCTTCTAATTAAAAGCAGTTTTGATTTTGATAAATAATGTTTATTTGTTTAAATTTAATTGTGTTTATTATGTACCTATTACTTATATATACACAACAGGATACTGTCAAAATATGATATAAAATATGTTAAGTTTTTAAGATTAAACAGACGATGAATCTAAGATGCATACGTAACTATATATTCAGCATAAAATAACATTTCATTGTTTTGCACATTGCACTTCTTTACGAAGATTAAAAATTTCATGAAAATATTTTAAGAATCGGGTTAGTTCAGTTTATTTTTTGCATTGTAAAGTCTGCCCCACAGAAAGTGTGTTTCAATGTGATGAAAATTTATTTTATAATTCGATGGATTTTATTTATCTACAGAGATCTACAGAGAGGTGATCAGCAATAGACTTTCTATGAATGACGACATAAAGCACATGTTGGACACCCACATTAATAATGGTTTCATATATACGAGTATTCTTTCTATTTAGTATTGCAGTTATCTGTACGATTTTACTCAGGGCGTTAGTGAATAGGTGTTTTTGTGTTTATATGGAATGTTTTAAAAACTTGTGTGTCTTTTTTAAAATATGACATTTTAAAATATATTAAACTGTACCACATTTCAGTTTTATTATTACGTCTAATTATTATATTAACTAAAAATTATTTGGATTTTGTTAAGGCAGGCTTCCAGCAGTTATTAATGATAAAAATATTTACTTTAAAAACATTTTTTAACAGGTTTTATTACCCTTTTTACTCTTGTATTTTTTGACATAAAACTTGTGTTATATATAACAATCTATCGTTCCTTTTTTATTACTAATGTAGAGTTCGTATAAAAACTAAAACTACGGCGACAATACTATGTTTAAATACGTTAGAACGAGAGTTTGAATTTGAATACCGAAGAATTATAAGTGGCCAGTAACACGAGGCGTTCTTACATGAACGCTACATTCTGTTTGTATGTTACTCTGTGCGTTGTAATTGGTCGTGTCTCAAGACATCCTCAGTCCATATAGCAGTATGACGCTGTTGAAACGCAACAAAACGAGTATCCTTACAGTGTTATGTATCCCATAAATGACTAAATATATTTTGTACTGAATTACATCGTGATCTACGGTATTGGTCAAAGTGCTTTCGTGTTATATATGCGTCCAGTTATGTAAACATTTCGAACTTATATCTATTGATATAAATATACTTAACCAAATAAAACATGGATATGTTATAGTATTTTTATGATATTTAGTGTATTAATGTGATATATATTTTAAAAACGAAGTATGTTATTAAATATTACTCGTCCAAAATAATATTTATTTTTTTGTAAATAATATATGTTGTAATAACTTATATAAGTTATTGGTATATATGTGATCAGTGACTGTGGTCAAGTGAAATGTTTAATAAATTTTCGACATTCTCAAGCAAGGGTGACCAACATGTTTATTATTTTAAGGTAAGAACTGTTTAGTAGTCAGGCGTCACATTCGAAATAATTTTTGTTGATATATCTTCAAAGAAATAAAAATCTTAAATTAAATTTTTATTTTTAATCTGCCGGTTTAGGTTGGTCATATAAATAGTAACGTACTTACGTTAATAATTTACCTCTGAGACTAGACGTCATATACAAGTATATCGCACAACGGATATACGTTTTAAAATATTTAAATACATCTCTGTATAATGTTAAATCATCCAAAAATTCTTTTACGTATGGTTAATATATTGCCTGCTGTGTTACGACCTTAATTTATTAGTTATTATGAAAGCATTTATCGTTATGTATCTATATGTCGTTGTTTATGCTATATGTTTTGTGAAAATTAATTTTGAATAAAAAAAACTTACTTTAGACGTACAGAAATCGTATAATCAAATGATGCAGATAAACGATTTATAATTGATGCGGATAAATAAAGACAAAAAGTATATATTTAATTAGTATAGTACCCGGCATTTGATTTGGCACATCGGTAATAATTTTTTTATAAAAACATTATGAACACTGTACGATAAAGACAAAACTATGTTAAGCCTCTTTGCCGTAAATCTTCTGCACGGTGTTCCTTTATTGAACAAAGGTTCCGTGAGAGTGTCGTATGTTCTTAAATTGAAATTAATAGAAAGACAAGTATGTGAATTAGATCCAATGACATTAGATTGGTAGCGTACAGAGAATGATAATGTGTCGTGTGAGATACTTAGTTCTAAGTCTCCAACGAGGTCAACACCCTCTCATCTTAACAAACACTTCTATCATTATATCCAGTATTTATAAAACTAGAATTTAATTCTGAATGTAAGCCCGACGTAAGTGATGACCACTTAGATCTGTGTGACGTATTGGTCAAAGACGTCTTCAGATACTGCAGGTATTTTGAACGAGCAAGAACGAGCAATAATAAATATCTATACGATATTATTTGTAATAATAGCTTGAGAATAAAATGCTCTACTACTAGATTAAGGATGTTATGAACAATCACTTTAAAAAAACCGACTGAGTTTGTCGTGGACTCTTCTTAGGTCAGAGCGTATTTGAAATCCTCGTAGATTTAAGTTAAATAATGCTATTTTATATGGAAACTCAATTTGAAACCGCATAAAGAAACAGTCTGATTTTGTCGTGGACTTTTCTTAGGTCAGAGCGTATTTGAAATCCTCGTAGATTTAAGTTAAATAATGCTATTTTATAGGGAAACTCAATTTGAAACCACTTGAAAAACCGTCTGAGTTTGTCTTGGACTCTTCTTAGATCAGAGCGTATTTGAAATTCTCGTAGATTTATGTTAAAGAATGCTTTTTTATTGAGAAAATCAATCTGAAACCACTTAAAAAACCGTCTGAGTTTGTCTTGGACTCTTCTTAGATCAGAGCGTATTTGAAATTCTCGTAGATTTATGTTAAAGAATGCTTTTTTATTGAGAAAATCAATCTGAAACCACTTAAAAAACCGTCTGAGTTTGTCTTGGACTCTTCTTAGATCAGAGCGTATTTGAAATCCTCGTAGATTTATGTTAAAGAATGCTTTTTTATTGAGAAAATCAATCTGAAACCACTTAAAAAACCGTCTGAGTTTGTCTTGGACTCTTCTTAGATCAGAGCGTATTTGAAATCCTCGTAGATTTATGTTAAAGAATGCTATTTTGTACGAAAAATCAATCTGAAACCACATGAAAAAACCGTCCAAGTTTGTCGTGGACTCTTCTTAGTACAGAACGTATTTGAAATCCTCGTACAGTTAAAGAATGCTGTGGTCTTTTCGAATTCGAAGCGTATTTGGAGTTCTAGTAGGTGTGAGTTGAAGGACTCTTGTATAGAAGAGCTCAATCAGATTGTAGTTTCTGTCTGTCATTCGCCTGATGATGTACACATGTGTTATCAGGAATTGACATGATCCGATTTCTTCCCGTTAAGCTTTCTATTCTAGCGGTTAGTTTTACAAATAATTTTTATTCTTTATGTAGTAAATTTAAAACTATTTGTGTGTGTTTTTTTTTTCAACATTGGTAATTAGCGATAGATTGATTCACCATTAATCTTAGTTGAACTAAAGTCTAAAGTGCTATCGCGATACGGTGTGTCGAGTTTATTCTTGTAGATAGTTGGAGGGTAGGTCGATTTATCTCAGAGGAACGGTAGAGCGGTGCAGGTGTGCCCTGGGCAGTTACAAATGATCTCGCTTCCATCACCTGGGTCCATGGCAGGCGTTTGGTTGTAAATCGTTTTCGTGTTTTTCTGTTATATTTTTCTTTTGGTTCTATGGTTATACATGAATAAAATTTTATTTTATTTTTATCGAAACAACAATGGTATTTGCTACTAAAAATTAAATAGACATCCATTGACTGATCATTATTACGATCTTTTTGTGGGGCTTTTCCCTTTCAGTGGGCGTCTATCAGAAACAGATGATTATCCAAATTCAAATTCAAAATATCTTTATTCGAGTAGTCATTCACATGCGCTTTTGAATCGTCAATTATTTTAACATTATAGGTAGTTAGCTACCAACGGCTCTGAAAGCTGATTTGTTGAGAAGAGCCGCCTAGAATTTCAACAGTTGCAGTTGCATTAATCATGTAAATGATACAATAAACCAAGTTTTACACATTTCGATCATCTAAAAACTCTTGAATGCTATAGGAATCTTTATTTAATAAAAAAAATTAATGTAAGATTTAAAACTAAGTTACAAAGGCTTGAGATATCTTTTGGAATTTTATTTTATATGTAATGGCATATATATATATGGCAGTACAATACTTAACCTTCTTATATATAAATAATCCTTCACCGGTCTAGTTGTACACGTATGCATAAAATAACAAAAAAAATATGTTATATATAGTATAGTTATAAGTTTCGTTTTTTAAGGCCCTGTCTGTGAATTTTTTAACTCCTTTCATTAGTTCACAGGGCCTTTATGTACATGTATATGTGTAATTTGAATTTTATTTATACTCATCTTTCGTTGGTTTTCAATGTCTTTTATTATTTTCTCTATTTCCTTCACAATGTATTTCATTCCTGCGTTCTCTGCGTATCATGATACCCCACTGCAACTGTCAACCCGCTTGCCAAGCGTGGCGAATATGGTAAATGCCCCATAGATATTTTTAGGGCGGCCTACGCCTTGTGTTGCGCGTCTGTGGTCTGAAACGAATATCTTAGGCAATAACATCTTTTTTGCCATCTTATTTCTTAGAATTGGCGTTTTAATTGATATCAAGGCTGGGATTTTATTTCTCGAAGGCTGGCCTTTATCTATCAAAACGCTTAACGCTTTTATGACATTTCTTAAGCAGTTTTCTTCGCAACTAAATTATTTAGCACGCTGCTGTGTTGGAAACTAGACCATAGATATCTCCCCTATGGTTGGGATGACCTGGAAGACTACTTAAGGTTGTAAAAATTAAACTTTATACGTAATAAAATTCTTTTATGCGATTTTTAATAAACTTCTATAATCCATAGATTTTTCTAAAAAAATTAAGGTTCTACACCTATGACACATAATATAATACATAAACACTAGTCGATATTTAATTAATTAGACATGGATATATTCCTAATGTTATTTATATGTGTGTCGAAATAACGTTGTTAATATTATTTATATTCTGTTTCGTTTTCTGTTTGGCAATTTATTTGTTTCGGTTCCGTCTGTCCCGTACTTTCCATTAGGCAAGAAGGCGTATCTGGAACTGATTGATGAGTTCTGTAAAACCCCTTTTTATGTTAGTTAAAGGGAAGGTCAAACTACACTGCATCTTTTGCAAATACGTTACGTGTTGTCAATAATATTGTTTAATATGACATTTTGAACGAAGAAAGCTTTGAAGATGTGAATGTTTACTTTATTTGTAAGCAAAACTCTTTAAATCTGTCATTTTGATAGATATTATATTGATTTATTTTTTTATACAGGAATATGATATGGTAAGTACTTCGCGTAGTACGAAATTTGCATGGGCAGATAGTAAACTATATCTAATTTAAATACAATATAGTAATCCGGATTCAGAAAACGCTACTTCTTACTGTATTATCTTATCGAAATTTAATATTTCTGAAAGCTTTAATTTCTGGATAGAGTATTTACTTCTTTTTTGCCGATGGAAGCCCAGTGCCGGTTCTAAACTGCATTCATCGACTTTCAGTGACCTTAGCATGTCGTCGGTCTATATATATATATATATATATATAGTAATTTTCATAAAGTTATATATTAATATTTATTGAATATGTATATACGTAAGATTACTTACTGACTACCTACCTATTTACTGACTCATTACTATATATTTGAGATTGAAATCTCCAAAAACGGAGGCCATTATAAAAAAAATTCAGTTGAAAGCGCCTTTCAGCGTGTTTGCGACTCTAATAAGGTCAGACAACTTTCGAGGATATAGAATCTTGGACTAACGTTCAGCTTGTGTGTGGACGTACAACGCAATGCTTGCTGGTTCATGGCCTCTATTTCAACATCTTAGAGCTTCATACCTTTTTAATGAGGAAAAATAGGTGAATAACAGGCTTTTAATTATAATGAAAGCATATAGGTATGTACTAATATGAACAAAATACTCAAGGAGAAACAAATGATTGCACAGACATCGTGAGCACGTAAATAAGCGTTAGAAAAATAAAACGTAAAGGAAATAGCTGCGGTGCGAATAGGAAATGTAAAATGCAGCACGTCTACTCAATTAAACAGGGGAAATTGGTCTTAATTTTCATTTAACTTTGTCGTGAAGTCCTCGTCGGCCGGATCGTTCTGAGCACGACAAAAAGAAGTTGATAAAGGAGCGTGGTGCAATGGAATTATTTATTTTATATAAACCTGTTTATTAATCCAAAATAAAACTTCAATTGAACTTTAAGCATATGAGTACATAATATAGTAATGCAAAATTTTAAAATTCTCTTTAATAAAAATATTAAATATTTTGCATTTAAAAATTTTGTAGCTGTTACAGTGATAACAACGTTACAGGTTATTTCTAGTTTCGTTGTTGTGATAGTTTCACTCCCCTAAAAATTCATATGGGGGGATATAGCATTATCTGCACGCTTATCAGTTGGGTTGGCGATCGCAATGTGGTATTTTAGTACGCGAAAGATACGATGGCAGTTCTATGTAATTAATGCACAAAAATGTAAGTAATATAAGGTTCTATCTCGGGAATTGGACCTGAGACCTACAATCGCAAGTCTTAGTCCTATACCGCTAGATTACCACTGTAAATAAGGCTTAATAAAGTATAACCTTTTACTCTGGCTCGTTGGGCGATGTTATGTTAGTGTGGAAATAAGGCCTGAGGCAAAAGACCACGTTTCACTGCCGTATGTCTTATTTATTTACTACGTATTTATTTATAAAAGTAGATAAATAAACAGTACATATAGTATATATGGATGAAAAGTTTTGACAATGTAGTTTGCATGTACTCGTACCTGGGTGGCTGGACGGGCGTCATTCTAATCTCGCGTTAATTATCGCCACGATCTCGGGGGCCCGTGATGAAGTACCCCCGCGCGTTAGATTAGCCATTGTCCGCTAATGATGGATGAAAGAGGGTGACTTGAAATTTAGTACGGTACAATTCATAAGCGGTAGCGGTTTTACTACTATATGATCATATGAATGAAGATTAATATTTTAAACAGCGTTCCCAAAACTCGGCTTGTCTTTAAGATGGAGACCGCTTCCAAACGGTGCTATTGCAAATATCTAGGATAAGCCTATGTCCAGTGGTGGGCACCTATTATAGCACTCGAAGCAAAATTATTTTGTATTGAATAAAATTGTAAAGAAATATTTAATTTTGAAATAACTTTAATTGTAAATTTGATGTACTTAAACCACACGTTATCTTCACTAAGGTTTCACGGGGTTCAGTTTAATTCGTTCGGGTTAATCTGACGTCATTGTGTGCGGGCGTGCTCGGCCCGGGAGTCGAGTGCGGCCGCTGTACCTTCGCCATTGTCAACGATCCATTGGAGATCGAGTGCTTTCGAAACGACGTGGGTCAGAAATTAGTTAATTATTTTTTTTATTTTCACGCAGACAATTTATCTCCGTCGATAATTGCCTTCGGTGTTTACGAATTCTTTTTTCAAATATTCACTTTTGATTAATACTGCACCCGTTTTCAAAGTTTTATTATATTAAACCTTTGGTGTGTGACTATTTTATATGGTCAAAAATCAGTAATAGTAGTACCAGTAAGCTATTAAAGTTTATTAAGCTTTATAAATTTATCACAGGTAAATTTTGCTCAATCTAAATTTTTATATTACGTAATTTAAAAAAAAAGTGGACACTGCGACCCGGTAAGCCCAGCATTGGACGTTCACTCACAGAGTGGACTGACAACTTTGTTTAGATCACAGGAAGTCGCTGTGAAATCTTTAGAGGTAGCGTTTGTCCAGTTATGGACGTGCTACAACTAAAAAAAAAGATATGATTACGATGTTGTACATTGCGTGATTTGTATCAAAATCTTTAAACTTTTAGTTTTTATCGTCGAATAATTTCTTGTTGTAGGCATTGTAATGTCTTCAAAATAGAGGCACTAGCTTTCTGAAAGAAAAAATAAATGGAATGAAATCCACAGCGATGGAATAGTGTGAGTAGGAAGACATGTTTACCTTTAAATAAAATATATCTAAAATTTATATGTAATTAATTTTAATTTAACCACAGCAGTAAAACCACGTACAGAAATGTATCGATTGTTGCCAATATTATGATAGTCAAACTGTATAAACACTGACGTTATATTAACAGCGTTTAATCAGTCAAAGACAGCGGCTGTGTTTACTGCTATTACTTTAAACCTTGCAAATGTCAAATTCAAAACATTTAATGTTTATCGAAGTCAGGCATTCCATTGCAATAATATCGGGTCAGTAATTAAAACATGGCTTATTAATTCTAAGTTGATATATAATGGGTGGTTGGGGATTCGACTGTGACGTCTGTAAAATGTGAAATGCCATTAAACAATGGAGAGGGTCCATTGTTCGTAGACAAATGGATGCAAAGGAAGGCAGGGCCTCCGCACAATGGGACACTTTTACGTTTGCGGATAGGAAATGAAAGCGTCGGTGCGACGCATCTGTAACACGTACAGATGTGGGGACTTTTCGTAAGAAAGCTACTCTTTTTCTTCTCCATTCCAGGGTTTTTCTTCCACTTTTGTAAGAAAGTATTTACATGCAACACGTATAGATTTAAGCAATCTATAATCAGAAGAATAAGATCTATTGAAATATGTTCTGCTTCAATCTTCCCTGGTTTTTATTTTTTTTATTTAGTACCGATTCTATAGTTTTAAAAATATGTTCAGATGAAAGATCTTACTACGTACTTTTTCCTTCATTTTATCTTTAATTTTCGCAAAATACGTTTATTGCGTTTCATATGTAAAACATACCTGTATCTATAATAGTTTCAATATGTTAAATATAAATATCCGGAATTATAATCCTTCTATTTTGTCTTTAAAGTTTGTGGGAAGAAATGAAATCATAGTTACAAGGTATACATGATACTTGTAGATGTAATAGCTGCAATTGTAATAAGTTCATGCGAAAGGAAAAGAAAGCGTAAGTTCGAGGCATCTTTGATACGTCCAGATGTAAGGATTGTAATCGAAAGAATAAGTTTATTCTAGATTTCTTTTCCTTCTTTTTCTTCCTAAGTTTTATCTTTTGCTTCTGTGGAAAGAAAATGAAAGTAGAGGCATAATACGTCCATGATATGTATAGATGAGGAGATTTATTTTAAGGATAAAACTAACCGCAATCCCTTTTCTTTCTTCCTCTTCCAAGATTTTATTTTTCATTTTCGCGGAAAGAAAAGCATACGGCACCTTTGTAATACGAACAGATGTGGAAACTTCTATTCGTAACAATAAGTTCAATCGAAATATCTTTTACTTTTTCTACTTTCTAGACTTATTCCTTCAAGTTTTGCTAGTGAGAAATAATGTATTGTTACAATTTACAAAATAGGTACAGATGCACTTTCTAATCATGTACTGTTAACTTGGGGTCTGCCTTTTTAATAATATTATATAGAAATATCAGCTGCCAGCGAAAGAATTTTATTAGTCGTAAACATAAGACTATTATATTATTTAGGTTATATTTTAAATGTGTATATAATGCGTACAATTGTTTGATTGTATCCCTGTGTGTACGTTCATGGAATGAAGCGATTCCCGACTTGACATCCCGACGCGGCCAGGGGACGAATTTATCGCGCGAGTGAGAAATGATACACGAGCGGCAACAGGCGCAATACAATCATTGTATACGGAAACAAGGTCTAAGATATTCGGAATGGTACGTTTTTATTGCTATCGAGTATATGTATTTTTAAAGTGATAACTTAGACTTGCGAACATAAGTCGCGGGTTCTATTCTCAGCATACAATCTTATGTAATTCACTTTATTTATTTAATATTCTTTATTGCACACGATAAGATACATTTAATAAGTTTTACAATAATATACAGAAAAGTACAATGGATGGTCTTATCACACAAGGCAATCTCTTACAGACAACCACTGTAAGGAAAAGATAAAAGTACTTATAAAGGGTAGTTCACGTGTACAAAAAAATACAAATTTATAAACAAATGAACATAAATATAGATAAACATACATAGACATCCATACACACGCATATAACATATATACTTATAATAAAAAAAGTTTAATACATATTATAAATATAATACAATAATAAATAAAAACATCTAACTGACTTCGATCAGTATTGGTTCGATCGCACTTGCCTCAGAAAGAAGCTGAACACTTTGTGAATCAATTGTTTAGAATTGCCGCTGTTTACGAAAGAAGTTTCCAGAAGATGGGCACCAGCGTCATCTGCTAACCATAATACTACACTGCAACCGCCAACCGATCTACCAACTGTATATATAACTATATACCCCATAGATATCTTTTTATTAAAGCTAATACAAGTGAGGGAAACGACAATCTCTTCAGAAATTTCGTACTAAATATGTTGTAGCGTTTAGCATTCAACTATTGCCTCTATATCATTTATGGCACAAGGTATATAAGTATGTACAATAAAATTGTACAATCAATTCCGATCTACCACTAGAGAAATTTAAAAACATATTATTGAATAAGTATGTTATTCAATTCAAGAATACTATACTGATGTTAATGTGTGGAATTAAATGTTGTTAATACACACTCAGGAAGCTAATTATTGTCACGGACTAATTGTAAAACTATAATTGAAAAGCGCAAATGTTGAGTTTCTCGCCTGCTCTAGCAGAACTGTCTTCCGAGATTACGGTAGCTTTCTCTAGAACTGACAATAATGATATATTATGTTGATTGTCGATTCGAATCTGCTTGTAACAGCTTATTTGAATAAAGAACATTGATTTGCACATATATAAGTATTTAAAAAATGTTATTGTAATGGTTTTTATTCTAAGTTACATGGTAAATCTTTTTAAATATTTTTTTTTTAAATATAATCATTTCTTAATCGCCTGAATATACTTGGAGTTTATATCCTGTATATATATTACTATTTATTAACATAAACGTTTGTTTATACGAGGTAGTGGAAATTTTTCAATACAATTAACTGAGTGTGACATAAATTGCGATAGAGCCAAGTGAGAATACAGATTATATATCAATATCCAATAACGGCTACCATTAATTTCGTGATATTTCCACAACATTTCACTCCCTCTTTACGCGCGGAAACACAGTTAT
Organism: Battus philenor; assembly: GCF_028537555.1. Classification (NCBI taxonomy): domain Eukaryota; kingdom Metazoa; phylum Arthropoda; class Insecta; order Lepidoptera; family Papilionidae; genus Battus; species Battus philenor. The sequence goes on along the minus strand of NW_027181726.1, from coordinate 14,232,976 downwards.
TTATTGTAACGCATGCGTAGCAGGGAGGCGCGACATAACTTGCTATACCGATCATCGAAGCGTCTAGAGTTTTGTCATAATAAAATATGCATAAAAATGTATTTTACTTAAAAAACGAGTGCACTTGTTTTCAGAGTTTTACGTATTCGTATGGAAGTAAAAATATATCTAGAAAAAATTGATTGCGCGTAATGGTTGTGCGTATATTGAAATATTTTTATTCGGTTTTTAACTTTTACTATGCGTTTCTAATTCACAGAAATTTCGTTAAAGTTTTCGTTAATTCTGATATAGTCAGTTTACATTATAAAAGGTTTTTTCCTGTAAATATTTTACATTGGCTCAACTTGCCATGAATTTTTATGTTTAAGATTTCTATAATAGACCGAATCTGGAACGAGTAGATCTATAAACAAGCTTAAGTTACCGATACAGTGACAAGTGACAGCCGGCAAGCCATATAGTGTTGAACTGATAACCGCTGAGGTCTCCCACGTATGACGCTTGATCCAGGTCGCTTCCAATTTATAATAATCCAGTCAAGAGTGAAAATATTTCTTCTAGACAAGCATGTTAACATCGCACACTTCGTCATCATTTAACATCAGGCGAGACAGAAGTCAAAGGCTTTGCCTTTAGTCGATAAAAGAAGAATAAAAACAGTAATATTGAACATTTAGTAATTGTGTTCAAAGGGGAATATTTATTATTCGCCAAACTCTTGTCAATTACGTACCTTCCCTTTAATCTTAATCATTTTACCTTTACATAAATAGATTTACAGTTAATGCAACGCTATTACAATAAGCATTAGGTTTTATTTCGTTTATTTTACAGTAATGTAAAATTTTGTTACTTAGACATTGTTCGTGAGATGTCACTCGGAAATGGCGTCATCCATAGTACTGCTGTAGGCTTTGATATATTTGCATGACTCACTGAACTGAGAAATACTTGTTAAGTTGAATTTGCATGGTATGTTACATATATACATCGTAATTGGTTGTTATGCTTCAATGTTATAAACTAAGTTACGTGAAAAACAGTGAAATCACATACTCTGTGATAAAAAAGTATGGTTATTATTATTTAAAACTACCGAGTATTAGGAAGGCAGATGATTTCTTTTCCTACATTCATAGGGCAGTTTATAACATTTGCCAAGCATTTGTTCATCAAAAACTTGAACGTCATTTGGCTTAGTCCATACCATTTTAAAAGATATTATGTATCTCAAACATGTTAAGTCTTGATTGGTACCAAAGCTTGGAAAGTTCGAATCATATCGTTCCTCAACCACCGCATTCACCTGAATTACATCCGTGCGACTTCAGGCTGTTCAGTACAGTCAAAAGACCAAACCGGGGACGCCGTTTTGACATAATCGAGGAGATAAAAATCGAGCCGAAGAAGGTATTGAAGGCTGTTCCTGAAGAAGACATATTCTATTTATTTCATCGAATGAGCAGATATATTTACATATCGCTAAGGTGGATACTACATGTAGTGATACGCTTAGTTGTCGATAATATCCGCTTTGCATTCCGACACAAGGGCACCCGAAAGCGTTGCAGTAGCGGTTACTTTGAGCTACCTCAGTGACCTAGGTTTAACATCTAATATATAAAATTCTCGTGTCACGGTGTTCGAACTTGAACCCCTCCTAAACGGCTTGACCGATTTTTACCAAATTTTACATGCGTATTCAGTATGTCTGAGAATCGGCTACTATCTATTTTTCATACCCATAAGTAATAAGGGTGGTCCACCCCTAAATTTTATTTTTAATTTTTTAGACAATTTTTTTGGTTTTTATTTTATTATGATACAGCATACAAAAATACATACAAACCTAAATTTTCACCCCTCTACGATCAACCCTTATTTTTTTTGTTAATTAAAACCCTATTTTTTTTGCAAAAACGTTTGCGGGAACAGCTAGTAATTTATAATAATTTATTAATTGCCAAAATGCATTATTCCGGATACACTAAATTATTAAGTATAATATTCTAAAATAAATTCTTTATTTTATATGAATTTTAAAAAGAAAGTTGTTGAAAAAATCCAAAGAGCAAAATTCATGATATATTTACGATTTTAAATCGTACCTTTTAACATTAATGAGTAGTACAGCGTCTACAGCTCTCGACCCTCGGATCTTTGAACCGTGATGTAAAAATTACCCCGCAGCGGTTTAACCGGGTGGGGTTGCGACCGGGGCGCACATCCGTCTAATGACACCGGATAAACTACGTCACATCCGGTTAGCTTTGTGCCCGATCGTTGCACTGGCAGTGTAAACTTTAGACAAGTTTAATGGGAGAGGTGTTTACTTGGTACCTACCTCCATCTGGTCGATTCCTTTGTAACAGTCGTCTATTTAACTGTCCGCTAATTGATAATTGAAGGTTGAAATCAGTTTTGAAAGGTGACATTAACAATTACAGTCTTTTGATGATTAACATTCTTTCCTTTCTTCGAGGCACGTGATCTGATTTTTAATACACATTTTGTATCCTTACACTTGGATAGGTAATTTGTGTTTTTAAAGCTTGTAGTAGCTGTATTTTCGTAAATTTTCAAATACGCGAAGTATCAGTTGGGTAGTGGTAGTTCAGTGGTAAAGAACTAAGACTTGTGATCGTAGGTTGTAGGTTTGATTTCCGGAATACAATCTTACATAATTCACATTTTGTGTTTTAGTTATATAGGATTAATACTGAAGTTTTACGTCTCACAAAGAAGTTTCCAGAAGATGTGTAGCAACGTCCTCTTCTTACTATAATACTACACTGCCAAGCGTGTCGTTTATGGTATATCTAGAAACGATGAACAGTTAGATTTGATTTTTTAGATCTAAAATCAAATTTTTCCTCAAAAGTAGAAGTAACTATATTTCATTAGTTAAGTTCTAGAAAAAAAACACGTATGTATTTGTTCTATGAGTATATTTGTAATCATCAACATTAACACTATTTCAGTCGACGTCCACTGCTGGAGATAAGTTTCCCCCATAGATTTCCAGAGAGATGGAAGACTTTAAAAGTCGTCTGTCTATCATGTAGGCAGATGTCTTATGCTACGCCCATACGCTTGGCTATTTCAGTTACTTTAGTTCCTCTGGATATATAATAAATCATTTAATAAAGTTTTATTGAAAATTTGTTACAGGAGCTATTGGAAAAGCGAATAAAACAGCTGGAAGCACAGCTGGAGGAGGAGAAGCGACGGACCCAACGCGAACGCATGACTGTCACAAAGTTACAGAATAAACTCATAAAGGTAAGTTAAAATAATTTAATAAGAATAAATATGACTTACTAAAAATATGGAAATTAGTTTTTTACATTTATTATTATTAGATGATAAAAGAAACACAGGAAGGAAGGAACAGCTCATATATTTATGTATTTAGTTATCGATATTCATTTAAAAAATCAAGAGATAATTATATTTTAGTAATAATGGTAAAAGATGTCAAAAACTAACAAAAAATTGATTGAAATAGACAGAACAAATGAAATTTCATTTATCCATCGCAGTATAGACTTCTCTGTGTATAACACTTTTATGTTCACCCGAATCACAATTTTCTCGTTTCAATATAATACGACTTCATTTTAATCTCATCTGAAGGATTCTGCAGATTGATTGAGAATCATTTACCTCTTCAAATCTGAAGGGCGGATTATCCATCCCCATTGTTAAATATTACCTCTCGAATTGAAACAATTACGTTCAAACGCTCCTTGATAGATGCCTTGTTACCTTACTTATATACTATATATCAACATAAACGAAATTTTAATTATTGTATAGAATTCATTGTTTATCTTTTTAAATAAGTTTTAGGATATCATAATCCATCACGCGGAATCAGTGAAGGTTTAAAACTATCACTCAACCGTGTTTTTTTTGAGTTAAATTTCTTTTTGAAATCTACAAATTCTGTTCGCTTTAGGAGATAAATAACTTTACTAATATGGTGTATATTTAATACGGTGTATATTTAAAAGCCGATGAATAAAACAAATTGATTACGCGTTTGATATCTTCGTTTTGACTCGACACGTTTAATTAATATTGGACCCCATACATTGCGGATCTAAAGAATTTTTGACATAGAATAAAATACAGATGCGTCTTTTTGTTATTCTAGTTCAATGCCTAAGTATGTTAACCCTCTAGTAATCATTGAAGCATATAATACTGAATTGACAATTAATCTGACAAACTAATAAACGATATGAATACCTTTTGGAAATGCCGCCTTTTTAACTGTCATTTCCTTTTTTATTAACAATTTATACATTTAGATTATTATAAGTCTTAGTATATAGTTAACTGTTGTAGCTTTAAATACGCTATGTAAATTAAAAAAATGTCACACGAGAACGCTTTTATAAATATTTAAATTATACCCTTGCACAAGTTTGACAGGTTACGTTTCATTTGTTTATTTTATCTGTATTAGTAGGTTTTTAAATATATATATTACTACTGTAATAATTATGATTAGGTAACATCGAAATCGAAAGTATATTATTACAAACATATACAATAATAAACTAATGCGTAATAAAAACTACAGAAAAAATTAACATAGAATGTTGTGAAAATGAACGTTTGATCTGTCTGATATATTAGTCTATGATTGGATATCGATGTATATTACACAAAGCAGATATTTGTGGAATTGTCTGGATGACTTTGGCCCCGGCAAAATTGGTTTCGACCGGTAGCAGTCATTAATTTTTACGACTTTTTTTCATTTATTAACCCTTTTTAGTTGCAATTTTTTTGATATTTCTTAATGAGTGAAAAAAATATAGTCCGATGTATGGTTAATGAATTGCAATTAACTGTAAAAATGGTATTCCAATTTTTTTTAATTAAATTTAAGTTGTAAGTAAGCCGAGACTCAATTGTTTCGAGTAATAAATTCTCTATCATGCCACATACTACTTTCCCTAGTTTCTTCTATTTTCCTATTTAAAGTCAACGCTACTAGCTTTATGGGGCTGTTACATACTGTATACCATAGGCGCTCACTAAAGATATCTATGGGGAGATGTACCATAATCGCCACCCTTGGCAGGCGGGATGGAGATCGAAGTGTGGTATTATGGTACACAAAGAACGCTGCTGCCCGTCCTTTGAAAATTTTTTTGTGAGCATTTTAAAATAATTAATGCACAAAGTGTGAGTTAAATAAGATAGTATCATGACAATCATACCCAAGACTTACCTTCTTCACATGTCTCAATACATAACGCTAGGCTACCACTGTGCAAAGAAATTGTATCAGTGCCTAAATAACTGAATGTAAATAATCTAAAACGTATAAACAGCTGTAAAACCTTTTGAATTGGTGAATGAATAGCTCACTTGCTGTCGATTGATATAAGTATAACAAGAAAAAGCGTTTTCAAAATTCGGATTTATACACATTGACATTAATTATTGTATACTATATGTCTTTGTAAACTTTGTACTAATAGAAGTTACCTTGTAGTATTACAATAAATATAAACTAATGTAATTTTTTTAGAATAATTCCTTTATATAGGGTTATGGGAAATAGGTGTGAAAGTTGAACAGCATTTTGATGTAATCTTTGAGGTTTTACACCTAAAGCTAATCATTCTGTATAAGGATGTATCGTACTTAATCTACTTACGCCAGATTATGTTTGAATAAAGTAGGTCGAAGGCTTTGATTGCGGTAACGAGGACTTGTATATCTTCGCTCAAACATTTCGGGATTGCAGTAAGGCTTGCTAAGTAGCCAAGGCGCGCCCGGGGGTCTGTCTCGGCAAACAAGCCTCCCTGTCGGCAACTGTTTGAGTTTCAGCTCGGACAATACCCTTACAGCTGTATTTGCTCATTCGGTTTGTACAATCGAAATTTCAGTGCTCGGTTTATTGTTTTGTAACCAAAGATATATAGTTTACGATGTGGTTTAAGATTTATTAGCGTTAGGGTTTTCGTAAAATAGGTAATACATTATTTATTTTAATAAACACTACCATTAACAAAATACAAAACGCATATTAAAATTGACAGAACAAGCTCATTATTCAATAAACGAATATTTAAATAATAAGAATCCTTGGCAGTGATGTCGCCTAATTAAACTGTGTTAAGTTTATTAAAAGTTGTGTTGTTTTGGCTTTTCTCCTAGCTTCTTCTCCGTAACTATAACAACTTTCGTAGCAGAGTAGAGTCAAAAAGGATATATATCAAAAAATAAATAGGTAATAAGTTGAATAAGAGTTCTGTTAAAAGATTTTATGTTGAAAAAATGTATTTTATAATAATCTTTTCTTTTTAATATATTTTTCTTATTTCGTAAACTATTCATTTAGGGAATACATAGCGTAAACTTTATCACGCAATAACAAACTCTGGTTTTGGTCATTATTGTTGTATTATTTGGTTGAAATACGCCACAGTGTAGGTTGTCATTTACACATTGTACCACTTTATAAGTACACCGTCGTGGCGCTATATATAACAAAATTGGCTGTAGATGATACGATTACATTAGATTGGGATGACTTAATTTTCTCTAATTTCATTCCAAGTCAAGGCTTACTTTGGTTAGCCAGAACCTTCATCATATCCGCTGATTTACGCCCTCTGCAAGAGATAAGTCTTCTAGATCGCTACATTCATCTGTCTTGCATTGCCCGAATTCAGCAACTTCGATTTTTGAATAATATCCTCCAAGAATTGAGCGGAGGCCCCATTAGAAGCAGCACCAAAAAGTTTTTAATACAATAATAGCTGGTTAATTATACCCATTTAGAAACCTTTGTTTATGATAAATATGAAGAGGTGAAGTCGGCACGTATAAACGATTTAGTAATCTACACCGGGATATTACGCGACCGAACTCTCTGTACGTGGCACCGTGAGAATCTTAAACTTTGCGCCGTATATCTTACGAAAAGCTGACAGGAGTTCAGACTTAATACTGCACAGATCCCCTCTTGCATAGTTCTAGAAGATTAACGTTCGTAACTACCGTTTAATACGTATTATTATAGTTTTCTAATTCGGCAAGATATTATGTGCCGACATAGCCCAGTGAACAGGCAAGTTAGAATGGCAGTGGACACATATCACTTACTCAGTTTCTGAGGCCTTTTGATTCTAGATTTGTGACCATACACTGAAAAGCCTCGCGTGGTCTACCACTAAAGTGCACAGCAGTCCTTGTCAATTTTGTCGGAAGATAAGATACTGGTCGCTTTTAACTGATCTTTTTGGTTATCTATGGGGAAAACCTGTGTATGTCCTATGGCAGAAATAATGATGATATATTCCTGACGTCTTCATCAAAAAGCCTAAATGTGTATCCTCAATATAGTGTGATCCAAATAACATCCTGTAACTTGTAATGTACGAAAGTAGTGTTACGTGATCTCAAGCTCGTGACGAGTGGAATAGTTGTTTGTTTCAATTCCAATAAAAATGCCCACCGTCTCTGAATGCTTTTTAATATTATATCATTATATGTTATTATTATTTATACAAGAAAAATGTATGTATTATTGTTTTAATGTAAATTTTCTCATGGACTATAAATTTGCAATAAAAAACTTGCATTTCTTTAAAGATCATTTGATTTTCCAACAAAAAACTACACTGTTTTTAAAGGTAGAGATAAAAAATCCTTTTTTTATTCTTCTTTGAGGCTGATGGACGCTCACTGCAAGTCATAGACCTCTCCAAGAATCGCATTGATGACTTATCTTACGCTGCCCGCAACTTCAACTTTGTCGACAGTTTGCCCAGGGAGCCTACTCACGTCGCATCTACCGGATAAAGGTCGCTACTCGAGAACTTTTTGACCCCAAGGGTCATTGGTTGCATGATCAATGTGCCTCGCCTACTGCCACTTTAGATTTAAAATAAATTTCAAAAAACTACAACCGAACAATTCGAGCATAAACCTATATAAATAAATTATATTAGTTTAAATCAGAGTTCCCTAAACTTTTTTGTGTCGTAGACCCCTTGCCATGTTTTTCGGTGTTGGATAGACCCCCTACTTACCTGACATTGATTTCCTGTAAATTTCTAACTGTAGTGAAGTTCAGTGATAAAAACTTAGTAAAAAAACATGTTAATTTATACATTTTTTAATTGAATTTAAATTTAAACTACTCAAAATCAAATTTTGTATCTGTTATGTAAAATATACGTAACGTATTAAATAAACTATAAATAAAATAACACAAGCAATAAGTCAATGTTTTAGTGAGAAGAATGACCCCCAAATTTTTTTTCGCTGACGTAGACCCCTTGCAACCTGTCATAGACCCCTAGGGGTCGATATAGAATACTTTGGGAATCACTGGTTTAAATTATTATAATAGCATGGAAGCGTTGAAAACATCGTAATATTTAGACAAGTACTTTCAATGTCTTCCATTAGCAACGTATAATATGAATAAATTACATTTAATAAAAGCATACATTAGCAAATGCGATTATTATGGTGGATATAAATGACAAGCGCATTACATTACTCCCTTTGATACCGCACATAAGGGCATCCGAAACAAATCGACAATGAAACAAAGTAATGAATCAATCCTTGTACTAATTAACCGAGGAGCATTGCGGTATGCGAGATTCAAAGGCAAGCGCGTGCGCAGGAATTTGCGTGACCGATCCAATTAGACGGTCCTATGTGCCGGATGTTTCGCGTTGCTTCTACAGTAAATGCTCAATATTTTAACGCCTTAACTTTAATTATAGTTTTAAGCGAATTTAGAACCTTTGCTTAGGTATTACAATTTATAATTGTTTAACGAATAGTTAGTTATATGACGAAATAAAATGTCGTAATGATCATGCGGGGTTTAGTAAATTTGAACCGTAATGTAGGTCAGGTCACGTCTTATTTCTGTTTGTAATTTACTTTTGCTATTCATGGATAAAATAGAGGATGCTATTCCTCAACTGAACATCTATTGAGTCTGATTTGTTGTCATTGTCGCGACGTTGCACCTGCGTGCATTAATTGCATTGCGACGTGTGCTGTTATCTAACATGTTATACCATTTTGTTATTTTGAATAGTTTAAATTACCGTTATTTTGTTATGTTATTTTATGTACTGTTTATATCTATTTTAAATTGAACTATGGTTCAATATACAGCTCATTTGTTAGCAAAAATCTTTATACCTTCTACAACTAATTCGAATCACCTCTATGAAGTGATTACTTTGTAATATGTTACTTTTTACTTTTTTATTGGAATGCGTCAGGCCTTTAACATCTGACTGTTGGTGCCCAAACGTTCTCGAGTACCTACCAAGAAGCGGTAGACTCTGCGTATGCAGCACAAGACTGGTCATCTTCGGAAGAGGTCTATACCTTGCAGAGAGCGACTATCGGATGAAAAGAAGAATAACATCTGGCAGCACAAAGTTTACAATACAGATAGAGAAAAATATCAAATTTTATAATAAAGCGTTCGAATTTTGAAAACGTTTTTTTTACTACATTATCTCTATAAAACAGTCCTGCGAGCCAATTCTAAAAATCGACGGTAATATAAAAAAACAATATTGAATTAACAAACCGCATTATCCTTTACAATGTAATGGTGGTTTTTACTATTGTTTGTTAGATGAACTTTCATTAAGAAACATTATTTACCATTAAGAAACATTATTTACCATTAAGACGCTTTACCTCGCAGACATTTAACAAGCTATTTATAGAGCTATAATCGGGATTTCTCTATGAGATACAATTGAATGAGGAGATTCGTATACAAAAGAAAAAGCCCAGCAGTATTGCAAGGTGAAGTAGTAGTGGACAGGCCACATAAAGTCAAAACATACCACTGGGACCTTAAGGTCAAGGGGACCACATACCGATTAGTGCAGACTAGGACGGTAGAGATATGACTTCTTTAAGGTCGATGTAAGATGCTGAAAATGAACACCTATGTACATATTACGCTTTGAAATAATAATAAGGATGCGTAACGAATTATCATAATCATAACGAAGAATTTTCTGATCCTGATGATGATTTGTCATCCTTGTCATCGCTCATATATATATTACGGCGATTAGCACTTCCGCACACACTAAACCTTGGTCTTTCAAATTTAGTAAACCTTTCTTTGAGTTCTTTTTAGTGTTGCCTACCCACTTAAAAGAGATTATTTGTCTCTAGCAGTAAAGATTAACTTACAAGAAATAAAACATAACGGAGATGGCAATAAAGTTAGAATAATCCCAACATATCTCGGCGCCGGGCGCGGCAATAAACGTACACAGACTAATCAAACTTAAGAGATTCAATTATCCACCGCCGTCAGATGACCAGCTCCTGTTATTATATAGATAAGATCTGTGTCCCTTCTTGTTCCACGCACTTGACTAAAGAAACGCGGCGTTTCATGTCTCTTATGAATTTTTAGAGTACATATCGAATTAAAATATATTTCTGTAATGTATTCGTTATTTAATAGAACAATAAGAATTATTTAAAAAAAAAACAAAATTTGAATTACTCTTAAAATGTATTGTATAGTACCCGGCATATGATTTGGCACTCCGAATGGAATGCATATATGCTAATTAAAACATTACGCAGTTCTATAGAATTTAGAAATATGTAATCTAGGGTTGTATTTAGTTATAATTAAAAGAAAATATTAATTTGAGGAATTGGGGACAAAATAAGAAAATTCTTACATAGATTTCTATGAAGCGTTTATAAAGCAAGTGCGTATTGTGACTTCCGGTATGTTGTTATCTTCAACACGTTAGCGTTTCTTGTAATTATTTCTAATATCCGTTACACTATACGAGGGGATGATCATAAACGAACGCCTCTGGTCACTCTATTTTAAGTGGTCAATTCAAAGTTTATACATTATTGTTTACTTAGTTTTGTTTCGTCATGTTTTGGATGCGGGTTCCTTAAGTTTATTTACAAACTCGTATCTAAATTTTCAATTTCTTTGATTAAACGCTCTTAAACATTTACATTTTAAATAAATAAATAAATAAACTTATGTATATACATAAATACATACGTATATATATACATACGAGTATGTTTATGTGTATATATATATCAATTTGTGTAAATATCATTTTCATAATATAGGGTGTTTGGATGTGGGTGTATAAGGATATTAAAAATCAATGATTTCAATAATAAAAAACAAAGTAAATAACATTACAAGAAAAAGAGTGTTCGAAATTCGGATATTACAATAAATTATTAATATTTACTATCTGTCTTTGCAGAAATTATACTGCCTTAAATTATTTACCTTTCGCATTCTAATACTTTTATAAAGTGATCACTTTATATATGGTAATTAGAAATAGGTGTAAAAGTGTCAAAGCAAGCAAAAGCTGATAAATGAACTATGTATCCAGCCCTGTAAGATTATATATACACTATGCTTATGGTGTTAAACTTATTTGGGAAAATTGGTTATGTTTTTTTTTACTTATTGCGTTTTGGTTTTGGAATAACAATATTTATACTGATTTCTCAAATAAATATTTGTCTATACTATACAACAAATAATAAGTTAATTGATATACTATTGATAATATCACTATTTCAGCCGCAGTACATCTACTACTTGACATAGGCTTGTCCCATATTAAACGGTTTTATTTAGTTCGACCCGTACGGAATTTATTTGGATCAAAATTAGAAATTGAAATTTAAGCACCTTACCATTGTCAGATTGATCTGAAATTTGGTACACACATTCAATTTAGATGACAATACAATATAATAAAATCAATAATATTATAAATCTAAGATGGCCGCCGATACAAAATGGCGGATTACGTATTTTTCTTTAACACCCTCAATATGTGTATCAAATGAAAGGGCTACACTAGTAAAACACGATGATTATATCAAAATTTAAAATTCAAGATGGACGCCGTTCCAATATGGCGGACTAGGTACATATTTTTCCACAACCACCACAATATGGGTATCAAAAAACCGTTTAACTTAAAAGTTTTTTAAATGTATTTATTTATATTAACTATCCAAATTTATATTTTATCCATTGTCAAATTTAATTTTAATAATTATACAATTACATGTTAATATAAATAATCCAGGATATTATGAAAAAGATGTTTAAAGCTTTCGTAAAATGACGACGAAGGAAACCTAAACCAAACTTCCGCTTCGAGATTTGTACGGACATGACCCACGTTGTCTGCGCACCGCAAATATCTCCTAAATTAAAACAGTGTGCCCATCAAATAAATACCTATTGTATAAGTCTCCAGCCCGCCACGGTCGTTACTCGGCCGCAAAACTATAAAATGCGTGCTATTTTAGTCTTAGATCAAAGTTGTTGTCTTTTCTCTTAACTTCGGAACAATAAATTTGGTCTCTATCCCGGCGTTGCTTGCACCTGTTGTAGTGCTTCTTGGAAGACGATTCTTATGTAAACTCCACGCGATCGAGTATTTGGAGTGAGAGTTCCGCTTACGTGACTTCAGGAAGTCCTTTGACTGAATGGACGTTACTTATTCGTCAGATATTCGATAGCTCTGGGAATGTAATCCATACCATAGTTATTTAGGTTACTAATCTTATCATTAAAATTAAAAATTAATAATTGCTCTTTACAAAAAAATAGATTTAGTATTAGAATAGTCGCTTTATTTATTTAGTGAATTGCTTAAATTGTAAATTGACAATGGCATAAAATAGAGTGGTGAATAAATGAGAAATAGTATAATCCCATAAATTTGAAATGGATTACTTATTAAAATTAAAAATATGATTGTTAAAATTAAAATTTCATATTGTACACTGAAAATACGATACTTTATAAATGATAAATTAGATAATACTAAACGTGTTAAAGTTTTAGTAACTGTGAATTGTATATCTTATTGTTAAAATCAAGGTTGATACTGGCTTACCTTAAAATTCCATAATTACTATAAATCAAAAATTGAATATTTGTTAATATTATAAATTAAGCAATGGGTAGTGTGTTAAGCTGCAGATTTGTAAGTTTTTTTCTGCAAACGACAATCTTTTCTTCACACGTATTTAAAAAAAAACAGTATTTTATGAATCAAAATTCAAAGCCTCATTCGAAGCATAAACAAAGCTACAATTTATAGTACGAATTGAATCTTTTATTATATAATATTATATAATCATTTTGTAATATTAACAATTTTTAATAGATATGCCCGTGAAATGACACTTTTTACTGAATATTTTTACATACACCAAAAAGTTATTTTTTCAGCATAAACAGTAAAGTTATTGTTTTTTTCCTGCATAAGCTTAAAAGGTCATAGTTTATTTCGTGCGTAAACAAAAAATTAGAGTTTTTTTCCTGCTTAAATAAAAAGTAATAGTTTCATTTATATACTGTATTTGTATACTAATTGCGGGCACAAACTTAGTTTGTATGAATCAAAAATTTAAAGTTTTTAGTTATGAGTTGAGACGTGATTATGATAGGCAATTTAATGCAATGTAAAACTAACTGTTCTCTCATTTCGTCAAAATTTACCATAATCAAAAAAGGCGTTACAAGTTACGAGTTCATGTTACAGTTATTTATACTTATTAAGGTTGCAGGGCGCTTTCAACAGGTCATATTGAAAATTTAGGTTGGACACATATGTACAACAGTGGAAGTGTTACAACTGAAAAGACGATTATGCAGATTTTCCTTTTAAATAAAATTATTGTGGTTATGCTCTGTATTGAGTATGCTTGCTGTCCATAAATAATTTACTTTTATTCTGACCGCTTTTTGATTTATACCATATTAGGTTTAACGTTCGAAAGCGAAAAGATCAGAACTCTGGACCTAGACGTGCTATTATAGATAAAACGTTGAATATAAATGCAGTTATGTGAATAAATTTAAAAAGAAATATTTACTGCTGTCTCTCTTAATAACGACACTTTATTCTACAGAGGCTAGAGGGAAAAGGTCTGAATATTTATCTGACTGTTTACGCGGCGGCTGTTGGGGTGTGTCGTTGCATATTTTAAATTTATTTCTTTAAAGGCAATGCACTCTGTTTATGCACAAGTAAATATTTTTATTTCTGAAATAACTATACGAAAACACATGAATCGTCTCAATAGAAACTCGCCTTTATTTTTAATCGTTTTTATATTTATTACTTCGTTTTCATTTTTGATTTAGTGATTATTACTAAAATAAGTTACGTCACAACGGAGCAAACTGATTAAATAGAACAATTACATATAATTTTTTACGTTAAAACCAATAAATTAGATTTAGACTGATATGTTTGAATAACATAAGGGTTTTTTTTAAGTATAAATTTTTAGTAAATGAAAATTATACAAACAATTTAATAATCCCGATCTTCATTATCGATAGTAAAGTTTCATCATTGTTTTAGCCATAGGATGCCCACAGTTGGACATATAAATGTGGAAAAAAACGGTCATCGAACAATATTAGGATAAAAGGATATAAGGATTGGCATTGACAGATCAGATTGACAGTTCAGATTTGCGATGTACGACGAATGTAACAGTGTTATTATTAAATTTTAATTTTTGGTTCAGATCGAATGTTTTTACTGCCTACGTATATACCCCATATATTTCGAATAAGACTGACATCTTCTCGTGAGTGTCCTACGCTTGCGTATTATCTACTTAATAATCTAAACCAGAGCATAGCTATATATATGATCTAAATACAGAAAATATCTTCCTTTTTAGTCTGGAAATTTCATTTCCTCGCTCCCGGCATTTAATTTCTTTATAAACAAACATCCACGTTACGTCGGTGTACAACTCGAGAATTGTAACGTTGGTAAGGACGGTATTTGAATATTGGCATTACTGAAACTAAGCGTTTCAGAGTAAACTTGCATATTCGTTGAAAACAGCAACCGGGGAACTAAGTTGAAAATGCTGTCGCTCATTACGATGGAATACAATGCAGCCTTTTGCAACCCGGTATGCCGGGAACTTGGAGTCTTCAACATCGCAATTTGCCATGCTCATTTTACTGGAAACTTCGTAGTTTGTTTGTTCTAAATCCAATGATTTAAACTACTTAAATTGTATTATATAACTAACTGTTTAGTTGAGTAAAAAGATTAGTGATGACAGAATCGCGTCATTAATTAAAGGTGATGAAGACTGGCCCGCGTTCCTCAATTGCTGCAGGGCAATAATTGAGAAATCAATTAAAATAAACAAAACTGATAAATCAAACAGATCTAGTAAGTAATTAAATAAAATAGATGTAATGTAAATAAATTGAAAATAGTCCATGTGATAAAATGTGATATCCCGTATTAAATAAATATAAAAAATAAAATGCAAAAGAGTATAGCTTAAAAATAAAGTTAAACATAAAAAATGTGTTAACCACCTAAACCTGTGATATTTGATGAACGAGATGAAGGAAGAGAGGCGATGAATAAAATGAAATTAGTGTATAGATGAATGATGGAGTGTTATAGAATGAAAGAAGAGGAAATTTAGATCATATGACGAATAAAAGAATAGTAAAGAAACAAATAAATATGTGAAAAGAATTATTAAAAAAGAAAATCTAAGGCTCTGTCCTAAACTCAGATAGGGGAGTCAGAGAGGTACAGGTTTCGATAGATTTTGTACTGCCAGAAGTTATTGATCTGTATCATAATTTAAAACACTTTATTTACTAATCAAATGTGAAATAGAACATTAATACAAAATATACAGTTGCAGTGTGTCGAACTGTCAACCCCTCGAATTTAATTTCATATTATCTGTATAACAGTGTAGATCATGCGGTGGTAACAATATTACGTCACACGAACTCGCGCGTGTATTGCACGGACGAGACTCAAGACGCGATCGCAAGATTCATCGATGTGGCGTATACGGCAACCACATAGAAACAGGCGTACAGCCTGAGGACGGTAATATGAAGTAGGGATAAGAAAGTGCGACCACGACGTAATTTTAAAATCTTGTCATTGTTAGTGTGTCGTTAAAATGGATTAAGAGATTTAGTAAACATAGTAAAATGTACAAAATTTTGCCTTAATATTAAACGTGAATATAAAATAAAGGCACATACGTTAATGTCTGTGGAATATAAATCCTAATAATAAAAAAAATCCTAACTAACAAGTGCGTAAAGTTTCAATAGTCGTTAGATTATAAGAAATATTCTAAGTTTCTGCGAAATTTTCTATTTTTTTTTTCTTTAAGTGCGTTCTTGATAATATTAGATTACTATTGAAATCAGATAATGAAATCGATTTAGACGTTCACAAGGCATCACCACTGGAAATAGAAATTCCTTTATATATATAAATACTAATAAATTTGTACGTTTATATATATACATAACAAAAATTAGTAATGTTATTGTTGTTAAAGTAATATTATTAATATTTTTTAATTATTTAGATATTCTCGTTAGTGAGTGCTCTTAAAATAATTTAACCAAAATAACAAAGTCAAGTTTTAACTCCATCTTAATTATAACTTTTGCGAAATTAAATTAAAAAAAAAATAATAAAATAGATTTTAATTACGGCTCCTGTTTTGGAGTCAAACTTTTCTATTTAAACAACTTTGTTGCCGGTAAAGTTCGTAATGCTTTGTATAATTATTATGCGGTATATATAAGCCTTTTCGTGATGGAAATAAAGGCGGAAGTTCCATAAATTGTCGGCAAAAGACGAGAAGCATTTATACTGAAAGGGTTTCAGCAAAATATTAGACACGATCCGTCGTTAGAAATCAAAACATTAGTAACTTCAGGGAGAATAATAGGGAGAGATGGGATACGCTTTGATGAGAGAACCCGGTATCTGAATGTTACGTTAAAAATATAATTAAAAATTTTCATTGTAGAATTTACAGATTTCAATAATTTCATTATTTACGGACTCAAGACTTCTTATTGTAATGATCATACTAATTTTTTTATTCCTTTTTCATATAACCTCCGTATGGGAAAATTATATATGAGCAAAAACTACCTGAGTGCATAAAGGATCAATTGGTAGTGATATAAACTTAACTTTTGTAGAGAAGCATTTGCTCTGCACTCTTAAAGTTTAGGGCGTTATATTATTATGTTTGTGGGAAGTAATGTTAGATATATCTCGCGCTATATCACGCTATAGGCGCAAAGAAAATCTAATTGCTAATAGCTGTTGATCAAATGGTTATAGACACGTCTGCTTATAATATTGGGGTACCACGTTGAGTTTTCTAATATCATATCTAAAGCCATATTAATACCTAGTATTATAGCAGGATTTATTACCTTTTTTAGATTAAAGAATTTTCAAAAAAATTTATATGATAATTCAGAAACATTTGAAGTTAATTGAAAATGCGTGTATAGTTTTGTAAGTACAAAGGAGTTAGTTATTTTATGGAGCCTAGGAAAATATCTAACAGCTTATCTTTATTTGTAGTGCTAACCCAAAAACAAGGTGTTCATATATTAGGGGGACCAAAAATTAGTAATATCGCTTTGTTAAGTTAAATCACACGACACTATTTTTAACAAGTTTTTATTTCTAATCAACAATATATTCACCTTCGTTATCAACAACCATTTGCCATCTATTTACTGCACAAATTTTTAAATCCGAAGCGGTAAGAATCAATTGATTTTTTTGAAAAATTTGTTGATATATTATCATCACCATCATTTAACTACAGATTTCCAATTAAATACGCTACAAGTGAGAAATTCTATTATTTTAAAAATATATTAAATTATGTTTAACAATGTAATTAGACTATTATTCCGTAGTAGAGTAATAATAAACATAATCAAGTCAAACACAAAAACATTATATGTTAATAAGTTTTATATAATCAGTGCTGGATATTAAGTTACCGTGTTATACTTTAGACCAGTCGGATGTTTGCTAGACGTAATTACGAGGTAAATGAGCGTGGCGGTACGGAAGGGAGAAAGATCCACGAAGCCGAATTTAATGTTTCCATTCTGTTTAATATTCAATATTCCTCTTCTAGGATATAAAAGATAATAGAAAAATCATTTATTCGTATAAGATATTATTAATGCGAATGGAATGTAAGATTTTCGTACATTTCTCTTTGATTGCAATTCTTAGAGTACCGAAATCACTTGTACACAAGTATGTAGGGCATGTACACGTCAATAGTACACATACGCGTCGTGAGAAGGATTCCACGAGAGCATATCAAACTGGGCATCTCTAAAATGACATCCTTAAAGCAATATTCTTGTGTTAATAATTATGATTAGAATATCGCAGCTATTATATCCCTGTTATATTTATGTTTTATAGCATACTAGCTGTGTCCGTGGCTTAATCGACGTAAAATTTAAAAAAAAATTATAGTTTTTTTCCTTTGAAGAATTTTTCGAAATTAAAAATAGCCTTAGCTACCTGTTAGTATATGTCACGTCATCATCGGTCCAGACATTTCAGAGATTAGCCGGAATAAACAGACAGACAAAAATTGTATCAAATATGATTTTGATATATCTATCGTATATATATATATGTAAATCATGTAATAAAAAGCGTTTATATAAATGCAACAAATAGACACTTCAATTTTATTTATTTGTGTAGATTTATAAAATAATATCATTGTAATATAATCATCTTCAATATTTACAATGGGTTCCGGAGATGATCTGATGTAACACACCTAAAACAAACTCAGCCTGGGTTTTTTGTGATAATGCAAACTTTTTTTATACAGTAAGAAAAGGACCAATATTTAGCCACTTCTGCACATGCAGTGGTAGTCATGCAATGAAATGCACCGCCCGCCAGCCCGCTGGTAAATGCGTATGCGGCAAACAATGCAAATCACACAACCACCACCACCAAATCACTCAACACGTGTTTCACCCCTCCACGGGGCATCTTCAGGAGTTATGTTACACCGATTAGTGCCAAACACAATTAGACTCTGTGTTTGGCACGACTGACGTTGCACGACTACGACTGCATGTGCGGAAGTGGCTAAATATTGGTCCTTTTCTTACTTAGGATTGACTTCCGCGAAGTAACGCCTGATTCCATTAAATATTTCTTTATACAGTAGTCAATTTAACTAATTTCCTAAATTCGAAAAAGACTGGAATTCCTAGAAATGCACACATACAAGGATAATGTTCCTATTTACGTCACTCACGCAACTGTATCCTATGATTATTTTCAACAGTTTTATTATGGTGGACTATAAAGCCCTCCACTCATCACCCACATTATTAATAAGAAGACATAATTAAGTATTAAAAATTCTAGGTAAATATCATTTCGGAATTATTGCAATATAAATATATAAGCAAAGTCTATGTCTACCTAAACAGATGTATGTTTCGACTTAAGCCAAGGTTCACCAGGGAGCTCTCAGGCTTTGCTACTTTAAAAAAAGGCTTTAGCCATCTCTTAGCGCTACTTGGGCAGCAGGGTAAACCAAATAATAAAAAACCTACGTACTATATGATATTATTAAAGAAATTATCGACTCAAGTAAATATTAATTTTATATAAAAATTATTAATAATGATCGAAGACAATATGTACACAGTATTGATTGTCCGTTATAATTGGCCGAGATGCATCTCCAACAACAGCGGGTTCATTAATTCAGCATTAATTAAGCTCGCCAAAAGCATTATACGAATAATCAACGCGGAATTGTCGTATTATTAATTAATTTGATGTCATTAATAATTAATTTCAAATATTAATTATTGTAGCATAACGAAATTATATATTTATTAATAATTTTTTCAATTAATTTGGTTTTGTTTGTAACAACGTTGCTGCTATAACAAAAAGCTTTTCTCTTTCAGAATGTCTAGATATATCTACTATATCTCTCTTTGTAAAGGAACTTAGATAGAAAAATAATTGAAACTTTTATTTTATTGTAATGTATCGAAATAAGCGTTGTAATGTTTGATTATGAGAGGTTTATCAAACTGGCTAGTTTATTAGTACATACTAATAAACTAGCCAGTGTATTTTTATTATTTTAAAATAAAAACCCTTTGACATACCGTGTTATATACACGGATTATTTCAAGCCTTCAATCAAATATCTTTCATTGTTTGTAATGGAATTTTATACTGCCTTATGACGTCAACTTCCTGGAAGTAAGCGTCCGTGATTGTTAATATAGGTAGTCGGATGATGCCTGCATTCATCAACTTCTAAAGATTTTAACAAAGTCATGTCCACCTTGCGGGTGGATGCCCTGTGTTGGGTTTCGATATAAAACAAGCACATTTAGTTAATTATTTAATGTTAAGAAATCAAAATATGTTACACTTGTAAAATGTCCGTTGATAGTAGATGCAAAAAATCGTCTTTTGTTAGAAGCCGGTAAAAGACGCCGTGCGTTCCGATACACGCACTCAAGTACAAATAAAAGGTGTTACGTTCGGATACAATATCGAACACCCTGTACTGCGCCTGCCGGTCTGTCGTTTCCACTTCAATATACTAAAGCAGGGATCTTTTCTGGACACTATGCAGCTTGCCTACTGCCACTTTAACTTGCATATTTACCAGACTATGTCTGTAAATATTAGTTAATTTAAAAGATATATTTTTTTAGTGAATATTAATATTGATGTACCAGGTGTTTTTACTGTCACAGTTATGATCAATTTATTATACAAAATTTATCATAAACAGTCTCCTCGGAGGTAAACGGCGGGGATCTGTGGTCCGGTCGGTGACCGCTGCAGCGTTTAGGGGACAATTCGCGGAGGCGCTAAAATGGCGCTTTCGTTATAATCATATATATATATATATATATATATATATATATATATATATATTTCTTTTTATTCTAAGTTACACATATTGTTTATTACTCATAAATTAGATAAGTAATAAATCATTTCGAGATATAAGTTAAGCTTTTAATCTAATAATTTTACTCAATGAGATAGTTTTTGTAATCTGTATTTGACATATAAGAACGTTTTATTTAATAAATTGACTTTTTATTTTACTTTTCAATCACTGATAATATTTACTATGATAATAAATAATATGTAGTTGTAAAAACTTTTAATTTATTTTATAATAATTTTTGAACATGTTTCCGTATCTAAGATCCTATTTATCATCAGTCTAAGTCCAGTTTTAGGCCATGTATCCAGGAAGGACATAACCTCCAAAATATGATAGTCATTGGAAAAGTCGATGGCAAAGGTCGTATAGGGCGTAGTCCCAATTGTTCATCATTATCATCATTTAACGTCCACTGTTAGACATAGGACTCCTTCTTAGATTGCCAATAGGAACAGTAGGAACCTGCCTGCTTTCAGCATGTTCCAAGGACCTTAAGAAGTCTGTTTAACTTGTGGGCGCCCCAGGCTTCCTCGGAGGCCTCCACAGCCATCAGAACAGGTTCTATGAGTTATTTATAATATGGAGAAGTAATTATTATACAGAAAATGAGAAAGTCGTAATTGTATTGTATAAAATAGAACAAATAAAAAAAATGAAGGAAACATAAACAAAAATAGTCATTTGCAAATGCAAACAATTAAAATTTCAAGAAATGTGGCGTGGGATGGGAGGCGACAGTAAATGTAAATGAATGCTGTGAGAATGATAGAAAATATGAAGGAAAAAAAGAAATTTTAAAAGACGAAAGAGAGGAAATAGGAAAGTTTGTGAAAAAATTATTGTAAAATATATCCCCGTCCAAAAAACAAGATGTCACCGTGTACAGTTAATATACGCGGTGGAGAAGAAAGATGCAACAAGCGATAAACGGTGATTAAGAAAAGGACCAATATTTAATCACTTCCGCACATGCAGTGGTAGTCGTGCAATAAAGTGCACTGCCCGCCAGCCCGCTGATAAATGCGTATGCGGCAAACAATGCGAATCACACAACCGCCACCGCCAAATTACTTAACATGTGTTTCACCCCTCCACGGGGCATCTTGAGGAGTTATGTTACACCGATTAGTGCCAAACACAGAGTGATTTATCAAACATACTAACATATTCGCAGTTTTCAGTAGTGACTTAAATTGACTTTAATATGTTTTGATCGTATTTAGTAAAATAAAATATAGTGTAGAGTTTATTATAAGCACCTTTTACGCGCCTAGTGTTACAAGATCTTTTTAACATGTTAACATTATTACGCCAGTACTATAAAAAACAGTTGATAGAACAATAAATAAAAAATGACGAATCAAAATGAAAGTGATAATAAAATTAATTTTACATATTTTGACAACATTTTAGCTGCCCGCGGTAAAGCCCTAATCCCTATATTAATTTATTTCTCCCACCTCTAGTGGTCAGCGGGTTCCAGGTGCGAATAATACCATTACAAATGACGAAGCCGGAGTCAGAATGACAAGCGGGGGTGGCAGGAAAGACAACCAGACTAAACAGGGTTTGCAATTCAATTCACAACGCGTCACTGAATAATTTAAACAGATGTTTTACATGCCTTAAAGTATTGACTTTGATTTAGTGAAATTACCAAACACTAGAAACTTAAGAAAAACTAAAGAATTATATTGTGATGCATATAAATGTATGTGCTCGAAGGCTCTTTTCGAACTAATTGAGCAATCTCCATTCTTTTATCGGACTACTAGGCGCAGACAAAAGTTTCATCTATACGTTGTTGACATACCCATAAGTCGAACTATACGGTTTATAGCTCGTTTTTGGTGAGAATCGCCAAGATTTGGAATGACCTGCCTGGGTCTATTTTTCCTGATAAGTTGAACTCTGAACCCCTAAGCCACCCTTAAGTAAACAGCTTTCTTTTGGATGGGTCAGTACCACCTTCGTCTACTCCGCACTTTACATCAGGAGAAATGTAAGACAAACGCCTATTCCATTACAACTACCTATAAAAAAATGACATTAAAAACTTAATAATTTTTTTAGTCCCTGGAATAATCGAGATCTTAACATTGCCTCTTGCTAAATTTTAGCAGCTGAGTTATCTATAATAAATATTAATATAATAAATAAAAACGAATATGTTATTATAAAGATAAATATATAAGTAAAATTTTACTTAAATTAAACACTATGTAATAAACAAATGTAAAATAATTAGGACGGGGTTAAAAATATGAAACCATTATGTGTGTGTGTGATTGTTAGAATTCGTCTAAAAAAATTTTAATTATTACGCTAAGTGTATTAGAATGAGGATGTCGGAAAATTAGATATATGTACATTGTATGACAGTAAAAAGTTCATCCATTAAAATTTTAAACATGCCGATGCACACATCGTATTTCTTTTACAACCATAGTCTAATTTGAAAGCTTATAATTGCCTATCAGTTTTATTATATGAATTTTATTTAATTACTCGTATAAGTCTGTGTAGCCAAATCCTCAAAAAATGGACTCGGCAAAAACATTCGATGTTACAGTGAAATAACACATTTTGAAGGTTTGTATTTTAAAAATCATCGCTGGAATTTCAGCTGCTTAAGCTCACGGTATGTAACCGTCCGCAGTTAAATATTTCAGAGCCAAATCACGCCGTCATTAAAACGCGAAAGAGCATTTATACTGCTAATATTTAGTACAGAATGTGCGCTTTGTTCTGGTTTAATGTATAAGCGGAAGCGATTTCAAATTAAATAAGTAATATATATTTTTAATAGTTTTGCATTTATTTTTATTTAAGGTATTTAGATTAATATTATAAAGTTCTCACACGATATTAGATTTAACTACTAGAAAAACTTGACGTAACGTAATGTATATAATCCCGAAATATGCATATAATATAAAATGATTGCAATAAGTCCTAAATATTCAGTATAAGATTATCTGGAAATAAAATCAGTGATTATCGTAACCTACATAGAATAATAAAGAACTAGAAGTAAAAAACTAGAGAAAATTCACACAAACGAAAATAACCGATAAAACCTAACAGATAAGCTAGTTGTAGTGGCAGTAGGCAAGCTACATAGCGCATAAAATAGATCGACGCTGGAGTCCTAGGTTCTCAAGTGGAGTCTAGACTGAGCGAGCGCAGTGAAGGACGTCCATCCAACAGGTCAGCAGATGACCTTTTTAAAAGTCTTATTGGAAATATATGGGTGAGGTCTATGTCCAACAGTGGACATATGACCGCTGATACGACCATGATGACGATTCCCATATCCACCGTAGTCGTTTTGTCAGAATCAAGAGAGGATAATTGGAGTAGTTACAATGCTCTTTTTATAGTCCCTCACTATTTCACTCTCACACCTCGATGACGTAAAAATGCGTGACTTTTGAATCTTGCTTTATTTATGATACCCCGTGTGACAAGTCTTTGGATATATTCTCTACATAGTTTCGTTTGATTGTGTACGATTGTCGAGCGTTTTTCGATCTTTAGCTACCGGATGAACAATCAAATATTTTGTAGAAAATCTAAAAGAAGAAATAACACAGAAAGAGATACATTAAGCGAATCCATTAAAAAAGCTATTTTAGATTCTGTTTAAGAAGCATATACAGAACATATGATAAAGATGAATAAATCGCTCGCCGCTTGTTAATTGTGAAATCTTTACACGCAAAATTAAATCTGAATATCCCTCTTACGGGTTTTTGGAATAAAGATGTAGATATTAACATTACCAACTCCTGGTTTTACTGTAGTTGTTCATTCTGAAAATTATTTTATTGAATTATTACGCGGTTATATTTATTTGAACTCAAGTCAATTCTTTTGTCCTAAAGATAATAATTTCGGATAAAGTCATTTGGTATCATTTGGTACAGATATCCAACAGAGACCGTAATCTTTAAAGATCTTCAAGATAATCAATAGAAAAAGTAAGAAGAGAGAGATATCGTAAGACAATTTATTAACAACATTAAATATTTGTTTTGCTTAACAATACAGTCATGTATATTTGACAAACAGTATAAAGTAAGGTAAGTGATGCCTTTGGACTTGAAGACATCGTCACATATTTCGTACAACTACTCTTCTGTAACAAAGTCACTGCGCTCGGTCTGCCCCGGCGGCCATCTGTTCTATGTGCTTCGTGTATTTAGTTTACATACATAGTATTATTATTAATTCGCAACAATATAGTGAATACCATTTTTAATTGAAATAGGATCTTAATACGTTAGGCATAAGGTTAAAATTCAGTTTTTGTATTTACAACGTTTTCACGAAGTTAATAAAATTCGGTTTGCCCTGCCGAGATTGCTTTTAGAGCCAAATTTTGTTGGATGAGCTGATTAAAGTGAACCGGCAAACTTTATTTTGCGTTCGTAATCTTTACCGATTCATTTTTTGTTACTTTCACTGCGTCTAATCCGCTTTTAAACTTTTATTCGTCCCTGCAGTTTATCTATTATCTGTTCTTTTTTTTTTATTCTGTCGAGAAATTTGGATTGGATTATTCCCTAGACATTAAATATGCGACTACATATAAAAATATATAAACAGGAATATCTAGTTCTTCCTTCACTTATACCCTGATTTCTTTTTCTCTAATATTGTCACTGTCTTAATCAAATTACTTCTAAGCATTTTATTCACCATACGAGGGCCACGTTCATCGTCTTACATAGTAGATTTAAAGAGGCATCCATGCAATTAAATAGCGTTCATCTACACATACCGGGCTCCTTTTTCTACCTTATCAATTATTAAATAATCCTGCCAATGGTGCTCTAGAAATTTTATTTCCAGAAATGAGCTGAAATTCGATCTAGTCGGACCAAAATTCTTCAGCAATTTGAGATCTTCCCTTTCTCATATTCAGTTTTTTCGGCAACTACGTCTTAATAATTTGTCACTTTATTTTCGTGGTGAAGTTATATATACGTCCATAACATAAAACTAACTTAACATAGCCTTTGAATTGTTGCTATCAAGATTCCTGCGACGTATGTAGTCTTACTAACTTCTTCTTCTTCCATCCCTTTTCCCTTTATTTTGGGTCGGGTCTCCTTATCAATTTGCGCCAGGCTACTCTATCCTGGGTTGTCTCTGCATCAAGTTGAAGGGTTTCCAGTTCCTTTCCGATATTAGACCACCACATAGCTTTTGGACGCCCTCTCCCTTTTGGGAATTCTGGGAGGCTTAAGGCAGTTTTTACTACGTGGTCATCTGGTTTTCGTTGAATGTGGCCATAACATCGCAATCTATTTTCCGTATGTAGTCTTACTATACTTAAAGTAATTACGAGAAAAATATCTTTATCAAAATTCTTTTGTCACAGACATAGATCCCTGAAATAAATATGTATGTACAAAATTTATAAAAAGCCATAACTCCGTAACTTTAAACAGGGATTAATCGTTGTATAGCAGTGATGTACCTAATCCAGTTGACCGACAGTTCCCAAGACTATCGGAGCTCGGCTACAACTTGTGCATTATACGAGGAGTTCCTAACTTGTCTCAAACAGTTTAATTCTGGCTGTATGTTCCGACGTGTATACTAACATACACAGCTGTATCTTCTCACTGTTCGTTGCAGATCCCTGTTGTGAGTTTGCAAGGATCAGGGTTGACCGAACTTTGTCCTTTTGTTTTTAATCAAGCGCTTTGCACTTTACATATATTACAATCTATATATGTATTGTTTTATTTACTGATAGTAAGACATATTGGGAAGCCTTTTTAAAGTAAAAATTTTAATTGAACAATTTATTAACGTTATTATTTTTGTATTCATTGCCTAGAGATGTGTGATCAGATACACGACTAAATAAACCATCTCTGTAATGACAGACATGCTATCAATATAATTATTGAGCTGTCGAATTACCCTTGAAAGGTCTGATTGTTGAAAGGGATCACAATATAAAAAGCCACTCAGTTTTTTGTGGGTTCTTATCTTATAAGAATCCGTCAGGAACCTTCGATGCTTTATTTTAAGGTGTAAAATGTCAGCAAAGGCGAGCCACATTTGATTGTTATTTCTGTCAATATAGGCTCCTTCTATACTTCACGTCGATAATATGATTATTCTTCATAGAATGTTTATTATACTATTTATGCTTATAAATGAATAGATAAGTATTTTCTTGATATAATGTGTTTACAATAAAAAAATCCGGTTGAGATGAAAGATTTATTGTAGCGACATTACGTCAAAAGGGGAATACCACAGAAATATATTTCTTTATATACGTCGGTATAAATACGGGCGAAGCTTGAATATACACACTTCTACTTCTGAATTCATGTTCTTATTGCCTCCAAGATCAACTGGCTTTATGAAGAATCCTACATTAGGATGCGAAGCCGATGATGAAGCTCTTACAGATTATAAGTTTTCAGTATCTCAGTAATTTAAATCTAAATCGAACAAATTACATAGCCTTACCAGCGCCATACACCCCTTGATGACGTCACAAGTAATATATATAGTTATCCATCAAGCCCTAACTAAAAGGCCAGCCTTTATATGGAGGGGGATTGTTCCCATGATCTACGACCTAATATCGTCTGATTCACGTTTATTGATATGATTTTATGAAGAAACGCGTAATTTGCTTGATGCATCGCGCTATGTGTGTGCTAATGGAGCCGTTATTGAACAATAGTTGGATTGATGCCCGTTCTTAGTGAAATTGGTTTAGTTATATATGTTACATTTTTACTTGATGAGCATTCAGTTGTAATGATACTGTGTTTATGTATATATTCAGACCGATTTTAAAATTTGATCAAAAATATAATTTAATTTATTATTGTGATGTACATCTATCATACTTCTATTATATTTTGAATATGGTCAATCGTATACAAGCACTAATAAGGGCTCGCGGGGACAACACTCGATATTGATTTAATTTTTTTGTGTTAATTTTAAAATTAAACCAATAATAATTGAAAAGGAAAAATTCATGAATTGCTATTTTTTCATAATTTTAGCATAACTCTTCAAAAATAAATATTTCGCAAATTAATTAATAATAATTATTAGTAATTTGATCAGAGGTAATTATTTTGTATAAAATAAGTCGAAAAATATATCAAAAAATAGTTTTTTTTTTGTGTTCTAATCGTGCCGGTGTGTGTATATTGTGTATATTTACAAATGTATGCTAAAATTAATTCGTAGTATCTCTCATACGTGTTGCAATATCCCGGTTGAACAAATAATATGTGATTCCAATTACATTCACAGTTTTGAATTATTGATACTATTGTTTTCATAAAATTTATTGTCCCTGTTATTGGCTTGACCATTTTGCCTTTATAAATCGTAACAGACCCGCCTCATTGATTTCTGTATTCGAAATATTGCACCTAATAATTTAAATGATATATTTTTTTTATAAATAACGCTTAGTTAGATATATACGATATTTTACTAACTTCCAATTAAGACAATTATTTAAAAATTCGGTATACGTAAACAAATGCTTCTGGTATCCTGTAATATAGCCAAGTCATACGTCTGGCGGTTGACCCCGAAAGTGCCGTTAAAGCCTTATGAGGTATAACCTCGTCTAACATCCAGGCCTCCGATTGCAGAAGAACTCTTGCGGGACCTCTGTATACTTGCACTAAGTTTCCAAAATACAAAGATGTATCGTAAACTTCATTTGTTTAGTGATACACTCAACTCTTCTTTTACACGGTAGATAGGTGTACCTTTGAAGGGCGTACAAAAAATCGTGTAAAAATCGATTAAAGTTAAAAAAGGTAAAAATTAGTTAAAAAAAACTAAATATTTTGCCAAAAACTACCGTCCAAAAAATAAATAATGATATCATTATATTCAATACAAAAAATTAAATTAGTTTACAATGAAAACCTAGGAATAAATAAAAAAGTTAAAAATACGAATAGAAATCAATTTTGTAGCTATTTTTCGCTACTTGACAACAACGCGTGCACGTTTATTACGTACTTGACCAAAACCAAACTATGGTATTCTCCTAATTATATTTTGTTACAGTCCAGATAAATGTAAGTAAACAGTGTTAAAATTAAAATAAAAAATAAGGATTTGAAAAAGTGTAGGAAAGAGATAGATGTAATTTACATTTATAATTATAATTTTGTGAGTACTGTTATGATTAAAAAAAAAATTTTGGTATTCGCATTATGAGTTTATTGCAAATGAATTATTTGGATGTTTGATTAAATAATTGGGCGCAGAGCACCGTCCCCCCCGCAAATACCTCTTCCCCTTACCGCGCCCGCAACCCGCACGCATCGCTAATTAAACCGCAGAGCTTTAGTTACCTTTCAGTGAACGCAGTGGTTAGTTGGACGTCTCAATACTGACAACGTTTTAGGTTTGACTCTCTTGTTTGATTTTTCTATTCTTGTAACATATTTCCTAGACATATTACGAGTTTTAAACATCCATTGCGAAATGAAAGTTGTCATGTTTCTTGTAGGTATCCTTATAAATAATCAGACAGTCCTGGGGTGATGACCATGAACCGATAAGGGCGAAGATGGAGCCAAATTATCATGATAAGGATTTCGAAAAAGGATGGATGCAGGCTGCCTCCTATTGGTCTTATTGATAATCTGTGGGGAAGGCCTATGGCCCATGACCAGCTAACAGCTGAAATGATTACAATAGTCTTTACTATTTTTTATCTGTGGAACCAATGCACAAAATGTGCTGCTTTTTGATCCCACTAGGCTATAATTTCTCTGTAAAACTTCAATATAGAACACATCACGAATTAAAAGACTTCACACAGGGTTTCTTTGGTAATTTTAAAGTTCGTCGTATGGTACACGATATAAAGTACCTGTATTATATTATATATAGTATTATGAGCCTCTGAGCTCTTCCCTAAATTTAAATTAGAGGTTCTCTCGCATTGTTACTTGATAATAGAAGAGTGTTATGGTTGGCATTTTGCCAAACAAATAATAATAATAAAATTTAAATTGTATACATTCGTGATCCTCTGGCGTTAGTGATAATTATCTATCTTGTATATTACATATAAAGAAATATGACAATGCATAAGTAAGAAAAGAACCAATATTTAGCCACTTCCGCACATGCAGTGGTCCTGTCCACAACTCTGTTTGGCACTAATCGGTGTAACATAACTCCTGAAGATACCCCGTGGAGGGGTGAAACATGTGTTGAGTGATTGGGCGGTGGCAGTTGTGTGATTCGCATTGTTTGCCGCATACGCATTTATCAGCGGGCTGGCGGGCGGTGCACTTTGTTGCACGACTACCACTGCATGTGCGGAAGTGGCTAAATATTGGTCCTTTTCTTACTTAGTATGGACTTTCGCAAGGTAACGCCTGATTCCATTAAATATATGACAATCCATGTTGTGTTTACTTTAACAAAGATTACGTTTTTTTATATCAGTCGCAACGTGTCAGTCTCACAAGATTGGACAGACGACATTTTTAAGTTTAACATAAGACAATGGATACTGGCCGCGTCTAATCATGATCCTGTTAGATTGTTCAATACTGGACGTCTTACGGTTGAAATGGCGATGATATATTGCCAACCAAATAAATATAAAAAAATTCGTGTTACTGTCCAAATCATTAGGCTACCACGTTTCAATAATTCGCAAATATTTCCTCAAAATCAGGACATCTTTATCTAAATACTTACATTTGATTTATCTATTCGATCGTTTTCTATGATACTTCTGGATAAAGGTATATTATCAAAAACTTTTTGCGTCATCGAAGTAAATGACAGGCGTCGGAAAACTCGATAGATATATCTAGAAACGTTCGCAACCTTCTGAGAACTGGTAAAAGATAAGGGGCTATTCTGACGTCATTTTTTTCAGCACGATCACCTTTTATTTGGTAACTCTCTATCGCTCGAAACAGTTTCGAATATTATAAACAAACATGAGTAGTTATTATTTTTTTAAAATTGGAAAAAGGCAGGAACGTTCTCGTATTTATTAAAAAATAAATACAGAATATGTAATAAGATAATTTTACTTTTTTCGTACTTAACTATAAGGTATTGCAGACCTTAATAATGTAAAATATGAGTAAAATATCCAATTATAATTGTTGATTATTTGATTGTTCGAGTGGCGACCACGAGACGGTAGACGCGGCGTGGGTAGTCCTCCCACTAGTGGACCGACGGTATAGTTATTGTAGCGGGGAGTCGCAGGATGCAGCCAGCACAGGACAGGTAGTCGTGACTATCTTTCGGGGATACCTGTGCCTTGCAGTGTGCGTGCTTCCATCGGCTAAAAAAGAAAGATATAATCAATTTATCGATTTTTACAATATTATTTCATAAAATTATGGTACGAGGTTTTTTTATTTTTTATGTGTTTATGTCATTGGCGAGGAAGACACCTGTATAATTACCATGTATGTGAATATTTAAATATGTATATGAGATTTGTTAAGTGGCTTCAACGCCACATCCGTTGTAATTACCTGGTTTTAATAAAAAAAAGATAAAACCAGTGAACGAAAAAAAAAATTAGCGAATCATAAATTCAGGCGCGCGCAGATGAATTATTCAAGTGAAAACAAATTAAGGTTTACCCCTTGTTAACGAGTTGCCCGCGTCATTGTTTATTAACAATACAGAAAGCGATTAAAGTGAAAGGTGTAGCATATTCACGACCGCGCCGAAGTGGGGTGGCCAGAGCGGAACATCCATTCGTAATGTGACGTCAACGGGGAAATTGAGCTTTCATGTATTTTACACAGGTTAGCTTTGTGGTAGAGTGGTTTGGAGTTATCATTTACTCATAAATACATTTTATTGTCGTCTTTTTTCATGACAGTTATTATAATTCACTTATTTTATTAATAGTAACAACGACAAGAAAATGCAAAATGACTTGCAACCACTAAAAATTACAAATATTTACAAAGATCATTATGCTGTGCATAAAGATATATTGCGATATATTTGTATACATATATTGCGTAATCTTCTTCTCATTCTTGAACTCTTATTATGGTCACGCCCCGGTCTCTTCTGGTCTCCCTGCTGCCCTCACTATGCGTGTCATATACTGACAGTTTTGATAATGTCCATCTTGGACGAGATCGCTTGCCTTCCACTATCCCTTTCATGATAGGTTTCATTGGATTCTCACTACGGATTATATGTTCAAAAAACTAGAAGATTATTTTTGCAAAGTCGATGAAAACCTCTCTCTTGTTAAGCTCTTTGAGGATCGAAACTTTGGTTCGGTACGCAGTCGACGGGATTCTGAACATCCGTCTCCAGTATCTTGCGTAATAACCATTATCTATTATTAACGTTTCAATGTTATAACAAGTTTTGTAACTTATGACATAGTCTCAGATTAAAACCGTAAGTCGTAAGTGAATTTATTAAAAAAGACAATGTGACCAGTAAGGCTAAAATGAAGTCTACAATTTTTTTTTAAATTATATAACCTCTTTAGTAAAATGAAAAGTTTTTAAATTTTGCGTATATTCTTTTATGATGTTAATACGTCAAATTTATTAATGCTATTATGAAAACACGACTTTTATTATAAATTTTACAAATACATTATTGGTTTCACATATAATTCAACAAATTTCGTTTTTTATTTAAATCACTCTAAAGTTAACTTAATCTGTGCTTATGTGTCAAAGTCATACATATTCTAATTCGACAAGTTGTACAATAAATATTTTATGTAAAATCATTTCATTGTGTCAGCATATCCGTCTCACTCGCACCTGGATAAGTAATTGGATTTAGTATTTAAGGGTTCGTAGTCCCTTAATCTATCCATTACTGTTTTAGTCTGCGTGGGGGAATGAACGATTGTTGCACCGAATACATTGCGGTTTTCATAATCCAAAATTAATCGAACAATTAAAAGATTTTAATTATTATATTTTGAAAGTGAGGGTTAATAAACCGAAAAATTATATTCTAATTTTAAATCTATATACAATGTCATTGAATATAAGTGTACATGTTACAAAGGTTTGTACCTCCAACCCTGACTCATCACAATTTCTCTGGAATCATAGGGTTTAAAAACTTGAAATTAAGTAAACATATTACTTACATTAAACACATATCAGCTAAGAACGGATATTACGTAATTTTATCCACAAGAGGAGTAAATGAGGCGTTTAACAAAAGTAAGACTATATTACTTTATTCAAAACATGGCAGCACTTTGTACATTACTTCAAGAATTTAGATATTGTAGTATCTGTGTAATTACGCATGCATTCAATAACAAATAGAATAATAAAGTTGGAAAACGCTGATATAACAGTGACGTTCGTAGATGCCAGTAAAATAGACGGCGATGTCGTAAAAGTATCCGAATATGTATTCCAGCCCGAATCGCTCGAAATGATATATTGCACTAACAAAGTTACACAATCTCTTTACTGGCAGGCAAGTTGGCGCCGGCGGTATTATTCTGGACAGCGTATACCGTATGATTACGTCACTATGTGGTTCTATTTTTAAATTAATTTAAAAGTATTCCTTTTTAGAATGTTTTATAGGCATTGTTATTTCAGTATAATACATCTTATTACAGCATTTAATAGTTGTAGTTGACCGAAATGGGTGAAAATTGGTTTCTTGATTTTACATGTTTGATATTATAATGTACACATGAAAAAATAAATGTTAAATTTAATTTAAGCGACCGTTGAATTTCTAGCTGGCTTTTTTCAATAGGTTAGTATTTCGAGCCAGTGGTAACTTACGACTTACAATGTTAAAATAATCGACGATTCAAATGCGCATAGAAATGTCTACTCGAATTTTTAATTTTAACGTTCAGTTTTAATATATGCAGACTCTTTTGATGATGACTCAAGTTTCTACTTCATATAGATACTTAATCATCATCAACATTTCAACGGTAGAACGTCCACCGGTGGACAATAGCCTATCCCTTAGATTTCCATCACGACTGGCTGGAAGCCTGTATCCAGTTTTTTCCGATGACCTTAGCAAGGTAACGTGTACACCTTATTGGTTGATGTCCTTCTTCGCTTGTTGGTTCATGATCACCAATACAGAACCTTGAGGCTCTAGCAGCCATTTGTTCTTCGCTCTATGAGACCTACCCATCGCTACTTCAACTTGCTAATCTTACATTTTTTTTAATTTACATTTATTTTAAATTATCTGTAATGTAAACAAAGATTATAGTCTTCGGTCTTCGTATCAGCTATGGATGTATCTGTCAAGGCGGAATGACATCATTTATTATCAGAGATAAAACCTTCCGCATGTTGCGTGAGTGTTGGCATAAATTGGTAGCATTAGAATCGGCGCCATTGTTTTTCGCAATCCGCTGCGATTGTCTGTCTATTATCACACTAATGTTGTTTTTCTGTATCGGCATTTCTATTTTGTATATAGTAAAATGGCATGGTTCAGTATAAAAAGCAATCCACGTATTCGATATGTGTTTTTTTCATGTTATTTTTAACTTTCATTGACTTTTTGGATATCTAGAGAATAATTAGTATAATCATTTTAACTGCAGGTAGTTCCCTGCTGACTTCCCAATAAACTTTTAAAATTTAGTTACAATCGGCCTGTACCTAGTTCGTACCATTTTGCAACCTTAACGAGTTTAGAGAGATTCGATTGACAGATGAATTCAAGGGTCAACTTTGATAGAAATTTGTATCAACTTGAACACTTCTATGATGTCACTTCTTAACTTAAAATAGATGAACAATAATTTCAAACGCGCTTTGGTGACTATAGTGGGCTATTCTAATGAGGTTATTAGGTATTTTTTTTGATCTTTCAAAACTTCGTTACATTACTTCATTTGCAAACTGTATTTGTTTACACCGCGTCTACGTCCGTTGCAAGGCAGGTGTTCCCAAAGATATCAATGGGAGGATTTACTACTATCATCTCTTGGCGATCGCGATGTGGTAATTTAGAGCGCAGAATAAGCTGCTGCCTATCTCCTGGAATCTTGTGTATGTGCAGTGACAATCCCATATATTTAATATACAATGAGTGAATTATATAAGATTATACCTTGGAAATTGAATCTGCTATCTGCGATCTCAAGTCTCGGTTCTCTACCGCCAGTCTACGCGTCACTGCTACGCTCACTATATACATGTTAGTGAAATAAAATACTGTAACAACCTTCTCGAGGAAAATGTTATTCTCTTTGGTGTAGTGACATTTAAATATAAAGAGCAAAAATTCCAAAAGTTCCAAAAACCAAATTCATTGTTTTATTACAACAAACGAAAAACTACAATGTAAAAAATTATTACTCAAACATTATTTAAACCGAAGTTAAATCATTTTTACTAGAAAAAATTTTGAAAGAAATCTAGAACATTCTCGAAATATTAGATAGTGTCAGGTAAATGGAAAGTGCACTTGATACCAAACTTTCCCGCGGACACGGCGTCGCGTCGAGTGCTGCTAGGAACCGGGTCAGAGCATGCATAATTGATTAGGCTCCCAACCCTCGCCGAGCTGGGGTAATCGAGCGGAAGAGATATGATGATGACGGCGTCTCCGCTGTCTAACTTGACCTTCTATTTTGGCAGCTCACGTAATGTCTATACGGTTAACATACGCAGTCTTTCGAGAAGGAAATCAAATTA
This sequence comes from Battus philenor, assembly GCF_028537555.1. Taxonomy (NCBI): domain Eukaryota; kingdom Metazoa; phylum Arthropoda; class Insecta; order Lepidoptera; family Papilionidae; genus Battus; species Battus philenor. The sequence continues at coordinate 14,197,382 of NW_027181726.1, read as the reverse complement.
CAGTATTATCATAAACTCTCTGTTGATTTTTTTTAGAAGAAATTTTATAAGATTAATTTCTTTTCAATTTTCGTTCATTTATACACTATTTTTAGATCAGAGTGACTTTGAAACACTCGTATCTTTAAATTAGTTTAGGGGAGTTCAATCTGATTCTGGATACTATCAAATTGAGCACTGTATTCTCACAATGCACATATGTCAGTTAAAATGACACGATAACTTTTGACAATCATATAAATATATAAATTAACATTAAACATACCATATCGTATCAAATGACCTTTTTTGAAAATATATAAAATGCTATGAGCGATGGATCAAAAATTCTTATTTTATTGTTTTTGTAATTGACATGGTCAATATACTAATTTGTTTAATTATAATAAATTTAATTTTTATTTCCTGCTTACAATATTTCATTTATTCAAGCAGGATACATAGTCGCGTCATTTGATCGGCTATGGTAGAAATAGGTATCTAAGTGTTGGTATGACAAGTGTTAATATTAATTTTCTTGCACTATTTTCCTTGGAAATTCACACTTTGTGCGTACAAGCAAGTTTCAAGAGGATGGGCAGCATCTTCTGTGTATCATCATACCATCATCATAATGATGAATATACCATAGTATATCGCCCCATAGATCTTGGAGGGAGGCCATGCGTAGCAATGAGCGTCTCTGGGAAGAAACGACGATGAGTGAAAATTAAAAATAGTTAAAATGAATTATATTTTTATTTATGAAATTCTGCTTACGTAAAAGTTTCATACTTTCTACATATTTATGGAAAACTTCACAATACTTTGAAATGTGAACTTGTAACTGAAATAGTTAAGTGTCTTACAATTAAAACAAAAATAGGTTTCTCATAAACTGACATTAAATTTAAAATATTCTGAATGGAAGGTCAAATTGTACAAACCCATATAAGGCAAGCCATACACGCTTGTGTGTATGCTAATGCACGCGGGCGTGCAGGGGCCCAAACCTTCGCATCCGCTCGCTGGGCATACGGAGCGTGAATGGGAATTAAGTCGGGTCTTTTGTCAATGCCTAAAAGCTGTTTGAATAGACGTTGCTTGAAAGCCTGTTTTCAACCTGAATGCGAGATACACGCGCAATTTTGATGTTAAAGGGAAAATTGTAATTATATACCGCGGCGTCATGTAGCGGACCCCATAAGGCATTATCTATAACGCATACTACGTTATATAGACAATCGTTGAGCTATACGAGATATAAAATAGAAGGGGCTATTAGGTTAGATGACTGTTGACTACATGGATGGTAGGGAAAATCACAGGCAACTACGGAGTCATTGAATAAAATAGAGTAAGCCATTATGAAAAACATTCAAGGTCACCAAAATGCACACACATGTGAATTGACCAACAATACATATAAAGATATAACATGAGAAATATACTTACACAGATATGATTATACCGTGTATAAAACATTAAAAAGTAGTCTAGTTCTCTTCAGTTGGAAGAGTGAAAAAAATGAGCTGCTAATAATATATAAATATATTTTATTACACACAGCATATTACCCAATTTTGTATATATATACAAAAGTAGTATATATATTTATATATACACATATATACACCGCTACAAATATACCATTATTTGTAGCGATGTATATATGTGTATATATATTATAAATTGGTATCGTTTTTAACACAGTATAATTGAATGAACTTCCAATACAACACAGGTTCGGAGAATCGTCTTACATTCGACTAACAGCTTCACAATGACTTCATAAATGTGAACGTTCCTGCGATGCAAGCGACAATTGACCCTTTTACAATTGGTGCTCACCAACAAGACTTATTACGTAATTTTGAACAGTAACAGTATTTACAAAATAGCTGTTTTGTCAATAATTATCATTTAGCAACATAACAACGTCGCCAACATTATATATATATATATATATATATATATACATACATATATATGTGTATATATATATATGTATACATACATTCATACATATATATATTATAAAATTACTACATGAGAAGAAAGTTGTAGTTCATATGTTACTATTTTCTTGTATGTAAAAAATAAATAATTTATGTATATGAGGGTCAATAGAAAACTTTTATGTAAAATACGAAATTAATAATATCTTATTACTGTGTTTATATCCAGTTTGATATAATTTTATAAATATATACTCAAAATAGATCAGTTTCATTCTTAAGTTAGAGTCAAGTGTCTAGATTTAATTACATATTTATAAAGTACTTATCTGCACCTAATTTAAGTATAAGATTGATTAAATAAATATAATTTATTTAGTATTTTAGCAAGTTACATGGTTGTAGATATAGATGAAGTTGATTTTAACGCTACGGTAGTAGTGAGTTTGCGGCGCCATTATGTCGGGCATGTTCGTACGATGTACCGAAGTGTGAGTGAACCGTTTTGGCGCCAGGTCCTGTCAAATTATATCGCCAAGACAAGTATAAGCGGGAATATTAAGTTATAATTATCTCGCTTCATTAAATAATCTGTTCACTGATGTATATTTTTGTTATATTCTTAAGCTATTTGCATAATTGTTGTCTTGTGGTTAGGGATATATCTTTCAATATCGACATGCGCTTATTTAAAACAGACTCAGAAGTTTTTTTGTTAATTAAATAAAAAATATAATAGTTTAATTCATTTAACATTGTTGGCTTATATATTACAATATGACTTACACGAAACAACACGGGTTAATTGCATTTTTCCTTCGTTACATTTAAACTCACGTACATGGATTTTGTAAATGAGTTGAAAGTAAAAGTAATTTTCTATAAAGAAAAAATATTATTTCAAAATGAAGATGACGTAAATGTTCGTTAAAATAATTAAATAATTACGTACTTATAAAACAAAATAATTATTAATATCCATCAATAAATTTATGAATATATGTTATTTTAACACACGCTGTGTTATAGTGTGAGATTTATTTAATATTACACCCATCTAAAAGGAGAACGTCAAGAGAAAACTCAAAACTTCAACCAATTTTAGTCAAAAGTGTAGATGAAGGCACAGCAACTCTTTTCATTCATTTTCTATTAATTATTGATTCATATAATAATTATAAACGTTATGGAAAGAATGCCAGAAGAGTCAAATTAGATAAAAACTAGAAATAGATCGCATTTCCTCATATTGGCATCTCAAAAAGGGTTCCAAACGCACACATTATTAAACAATTAATAATACGAAATGATTAGTTAGTTTATCTATATACAATTTATGAAATCCTTACCGCCCCCAATAATAATTTAAAAATCTATTGACCTTCGAAATTTAAATTATATATGCATGTACATATTTGCGCAGACGTTGATAAAAAAAAATCCATGAGCCACGGCGACCGTCACATCCGGTGGCGATGAAAAATGGCGTCCGCTGCATTTCCACATCGCACGTGGACGCTCGCTGATAATGGGTTTACCTTGCATTTTATAGCTTTTTGCATTTTCACTGTTATTCATGTTTAATGCGGTTTCAATGTTCATCCTATTAACTCTTTTGGTCCCTCAATTTTTTTTAAATCAGTATAATGGCTAATTAATATGCATTGTGATCCTAAATTTATATTACATAAATGGACAAGATTAATTTCAAGAAATAAATGCGTAAAAATAGAACATAAGAAAAAGTCAGAAAATGGTTTTAGTTCCAATTTTAACTCAAGAGGAATCCCTTCTCATTAAGAGACTAAAAAATCGACTCTAGAATGCCCCTCAAACTTAAATTAGTATTTTAATACAGCAACTTAAAGTCTTTTTAAAAACAAAATCTTTCGTTCAATAAATTTGAATAGGTATAAAACAATAACTATATAAATTAATTAAAATATGTTTTAATATGTGTTGCGATCCACGTAACTTAAAACATAAATAACTCGACAGTTTTTTTCTCTAATTTTGCTGTCTTCTTTATTTCTGGATATCGTGTCCGTCTTTAAAAGCCTTGATGGAATCGATGGCAACTCTTTCCTTACCAGGATGCCTTACTCCAGTTCTTGATTCGATCGGACCAGCGGTAGGTGATCTTCTACATCCTCTTTTACCATCTTCTTTCCTACAACTAGGAATTCATCTAGTTGTATGTACTCGATATGTCCAGAATGTATTTTTTTTATACCTGTTAGTAAGATGTTGTAGAGTCAGTTCCTAATCTTCAGTTTGATCTATCCTCCCATCCGCTGCACATGGAGTTTCAGATCTACCCCAAGATGTTGCCACACTAGGCCAACGCTGTTGAAAATACAGTAGTATGCAAAAGTGAACCCGTAATTTTAACAATACGCGTTAAATAATGCCGTGGGGTATTAGCCGGTACGAGTCCGGTGTAACCCTTTCATGTTTCCGTTACGGAAGGGTATCCCGTGTAGTTACCCACAAGACTATAAATACATGAATGGAAAATCCTTTTTTTTAATTGATTTTATTTTATTCAACAACCTTTACCTTGCGCGCGTTGCTATGCAACTAAATAAAATAAATTTGAAGACATTACACATATGTTCAATTGATTTGGAGTCATTTTATTGATTAAAAAAGAACACTACAACTTTGCTAAAGATCATCACATGATGAAATGCATAGTTTATTTTATGAATGACATACAGACAAACATTTTTTTATGTATATAGAAAATTGCCAACAATATTATACATATAATACATATTTTAAAAATAAATACAAAAGAATTAAACAAATACAGAACTAATTGCAGTTTAAATAACATGCAAACACAACGTGCAAATGCAAATAAAGCGATAAATCTATTCACCTAGATCTCTTTATCTAATTAAAAAAAATTAGTAGGTATTTATAGCCTAATTGTCTGTTTATTAATTATTACTAGAATGTTATGCGACATTAATATGTTCCAAAATGTTTTGTTTACCTTTAGTTCAGTTGATATTTACTGGATTTCGAATATTTTTATGCCAATAGGCGTCCTGGGTTCCTCTGTTCAGAGATTAATCGCGGCGAGACTGCCAACCGCAGAGGGTCCCTCGTCAAAAAGTATAAGCTCGTCCCGTGCGGTAACGCAATCGTTTTAACTGTTCCTTTGATTGACGGTGCGCGATGGTCCGCTCAAAAATAACAGTTAAAATAAAATTACTTAGGTATATATATACAGGGTGGAATTTTTTAACGCCAGGGAAAGTATACACACATACTGGAGATAGATTGCTTTATTAAAAAAAAAAAAAAAAACAAAACTGCATTCACAGATTTTCGAAGCGCTTGAAATCCGAAAAAATAACACCTTGCACTTTTACGGCATCGATCAATAGGGTCAATCATAAGGATCACATCTCTATATATATGTATATTTTATTTATATACAGATGATCGTTATGCCATGTTACTTCAGTTAAGTTATTTAAAGCTTTTTATGATGTTATTCATGTCATCAAAGGTTAACTTAGTATTATACCAGTAGTTGATATTTGTTCTTAAGTTCTCGTCACTTGAAATTAAATCAAGCTGAAAATTTATCTCTTAGTACAATTAAAGAAAATATTTAGCAAAGGCTCTGCCAAAAGGCATATTACTCTATTTCAGAGTATGTTCAGGACAGAGGTAATGTTCTAATTTTAAATATTTTTTTTTAAATATAATCATAAAAAAAAATCCCACAGAGTTTTTTTTGCTAGTTATTCTCAACAGGCGGCGCGTTATGAACGTAATCTTAATTGTAAGCTGATGATTATAGATAATTGTAATTATCTTATATAATAAAGTTATTTTGACTTTGACTTTAAAGCTTCAAATATTTTAGTAATAACACAAGTGCAAGGATTAATTCTTTTTGACAATTCGAACTTAAGATTTTAGCTGAATTTTATTCGGAAAATTCATGGAGCAATACAAAGATGGAGGGTACATGCTTTATACTAACAATTTATTTCATTTCGATAAGTCTATTATACTATTGTTGTAATTTTTTTAACAATATTACTTTAAATAATGAGTAGAGCCGATTAGCAAATTGGCAAGTTGAAGCATGAGCAGGCTATATTAGGGTTCTATAAAAAAAACACGGACCGGCAAACGTAGTGAAGACTTTGACTTATAGTGGACAGATGACTCTGTTTAGATGGGCGAAAGAGACTGTATATACGTCGCTTCATTTGGAAATCTACTGAAAAGGCATATGTCTAAAAGTTGACTTCTTACTGTTGAAATAGCAAATGATAATGAATATAAGTCTCAATTTTTTTATAAAATGCGTACATTGTCATGACAACATAATTATCGATCTAACTTATATTTATTGCGTATTTGTGACATAAGATATATAAGATTAAAAGAATAACCGATTTACCTAACCCATAAACCTTCATTACGTCTTACTTGAGAGCTTGTTCCCCAAACTGGGCGGTAACAAATGGTCGTGGCACCGAAACTTATCTCGCCTGAATTATGACCACCCACTAATGAACATAATTACACTTTTACCGAATGCGGCAGAGAATCCGCGAAAGTGAAACCTTCGGCGCCGCGAAGTCTACCCAGCATCGCTTAACAAATCAATGCCCCAATTAAAGCGAGCACTGTTATTTTAACGTATTATTTTCGTAGAAATTTCCCGTGCACCGACCGAGTTTCTCCTTTGACCTAGTTTCTTAGAAAAACAAGAGCCACGTCGGTTATAGATCATCTTGTTTGCAATCGTTTACGATGTTTTATCTTAGTTTTACTATGTCAACTGTCGCTTTTTATGTATGTGAATTTGGTGTATGGTGTAAGTGTGGGGTCAGAGATTCCCGGAGTACTAACTAAACAATTGAAGGTGACGAACATGTAAATTTAAAAAAAGAATAGTGCTTTAGGCTTACTTTTTAAATACTTAATTAAACATTTCAGGTAGGAGTTTTTGCGACATTTCTTCGACAAACATTTATGTCATTGTCTTTTTAGCCCGTAGATGCCCACTGTAAGGGACGCATCTCTCATAAAGATATCTATGAGGGGATATATCATAATCTTCACGGTAGCTTGCGAGATGGAGGTGGAAGTATGGTAATTCATTACGCAGAGGACGCTGCTGCATAGCCTTTACCCAAAGATATCTAAGGGGGATTTACTATAATCCCCAGGCTTGGTAGCCGGGTTGGTACGAAGGGGATGCTGCTGTTCATCATCTGGAAACTTGATTATGAGTTGTGGCAATCTTATATAATTAATGCACAATGTGTAAACCATATAAAATTTAGTCCCTGGAATGGAACCCGCAACCTACGATCATACTTCTCAGTTCGCTACCGTTGGAGAAGCACTACATTATATATATAAATTGATACAGAACCAAAAAAAAATTGATACGTTGTGATTGACTGACGAAGGTTGTTATTATATTTGAGCATATTAAAATTTGAGACGTTTTATCTTTAACAATTTGCTGACGTCAATTTTCAATACATTTCATAAATTTTAATCGAACCCAAGTTAACACGACAAAATTAAAACGTCACTTGCAATAAAGGAGGGAATGCAGTTTAAAAACACGCGTGCGTGTGTCGTGTGAAGCATTCTCATTCACTCCGGGAAAACCAACGGATCGAAAATGTTAACGTTCGGTTCTAAGGGCTGGTACACACTTTTATTAATAACAGTGTTATCATATTACCCTTTATTAGCGATCTAATATTCTTTGTGATTATGTTAGTTGGTTCACCTTTAACCAGGCCTATTCTTCTATTTAATGACATCCTAGTTCTTGATTTTCTTTCATTACTTCAAAATTGCAACTGTGCTCCGTCTTACTTTTTTCCATTTCTTGGATACTAGAAAGTCAAGCTTTATTTAGATTTTTCTAAACCTCTTGTTATTTTTCTTACCTGCAACTGAGTGCTCGACTCCAGATCAGATGGTTGCCTAATTCACATTTATTAAAGTAAATGTACAAGGTTATTAATGTTTTTTAAATACAAATAGACAAAATGTAATTTACTACCTTGTTTTGGTATTATATCTAAAATTTCGAGTAACTTTTGTTCTATAATCTAATTGTTTAACCCTTTATTTACCAATTTATGTTGATCATAGGTCTGTGTTGGTCTTGCTATAGAGTAGGTTTTATGGTCGGCCATCTTATATATAAAAGTCCATAGTGCAATTAGGACCTTAGATGTGGTGAATTTGTGTGCATACCGTATGCAAGTCTTTCGACACTGTCATCGGGTGTACGCGAAATTGATACATCGGAATATTCCCAGTCCAGTGAATGTTTTGTAATTCCTCAATTTTTTTTCTGTCTACCATTTTTCAGTCATCAAAAGGTTCTTCAAATATTTATTTTACAGCAACGATATGTAGGTGACTATATTTTAAACATATTTTAATGTATATATTAGCTTCTTTTTTAACACCTTTTAAGGCGGTGTTTTATGAAGTATCTTACAAGGTTGAACAGGTGAAATCGAAAAACGCTATCGTTAAGTTCTATTTATATATGTGATGGTTTTTCAGCAAATTTGTTTTTATGGCAACTAATGTTAAGCTATCATTGACGTAATGGGGAGAGCTGGTCCAGTCATTAACCTTTTGACAGCGGTAGCCGCATCACCGGCTCAGAGAACGTTATTGTTTGAAATAAGAATAAGAGGAATAGTTAATACATATGCATTATACTCGTATAATACGCTTTATATTCGTAACTTAATTCTGGTGATATTTTTTAAGAAATGTGATAACAGGTAGAATTATAACCTTAATGTTAAAGGAAATAATAGTTTGCTTCAAACACGTTTTCGTGAATATCCGCTGTAATACTGATTGCATGGACACCATAAATATTACATATTTCAGCAAAGAAATATCTAGTTAGCGTAGGATTAAGCTATAGAAAAGAAATTAAGCACAAGCTGTTCTGTGTTTTTCCGGTACAGCGAGGGTATCGGTGTCTGCAAGATTTAAACTTTTCGTGGAACTTTCCTTGGCACAGCTACTTGTATTCTTACTGTTGAGAACAACCTGTGTATTAGTGACATAGGATTTCCACATAGCCTTGTCGTAGAAGTTTGGCAATTTTTTCAGAAACAAAATATTTATGAGAAACAAAATATTCTAATAAAAATTATTAAGATAGAATTTATTCGAAGATAACCACTTTTTTCATTTACGCACATCAAACAAGATGGACAGGCGATTTAAGCTTAAACACCTTCTTGGAGAAGCTGAATGCAGGCTGTTTAAGATCCGTGTATTGGAAATATATGTGTGAGACGTATGTCCAGCTGTGGAAATGATGGAAATTTTTATGATGATGATAATGGACATATACAAAACTAATTTATAAGCTACAATAATAAATTTTTTTTTTTGAAATATTTCGTTAGGCCTCTGTATATCCAGTTTACTAAAAAGTTGTGAAGATATAAGTATCAAGTAGTGAGCTTTGAGGAAGTATTGAGTGACGTGCCGGCTGATAAACAGCCTTCGAGCCGGCGGCGAGCTTTGTTCTCCTTCGACACTTCCGAAGGTTGCCTCCCCTCTTGCACTCACCCCACCCGAATGTTTACCTATTGGGAAACCGCATCATTGAACGTGTTGTTTACTACAGTAAGTACACTTGTACCAGGTTTGAGAAACGGTAATTGTGATTGTTCTAGAATGTTTTTGAATTAAATATTGCATCCAAGAATATAATTTTTAAAACAATTTTGTTTGATGCTCATACAGTGAATATTTTGTCACTTTTCAACTGTTTATTTTTATGTTTTTCTACAGGACACTAATATAGATCCGTTTCATCCGTTTTTCTTATTTAAAGTAGTCGATTGCTGTGCGTCTGACTATACCACGTCGGCCAGTAGGTGAACAAATTTAGTGCTTACAACACTAATACTTATCTTACCCAATTGTTCATTTTTTTGGTATAGTGAAATTGCAAAAAATGCAACTTTGAGGCACTGGTAACGTGCCGTAGCCAAGATCTCGTCAGTAAAAATACAAATTAGTCTTTTTTTCACAATTTTAGTGTATTACTGTATTTATAAAAAAATGATATAACATTTTGTAGATAAACATACTACAACATCCAGGACGTTTTTAATATTCCCACTGTATGGAATTATTTAAATAATTCATATTCCAGTGGAGGTCGTTTACCAGTCTAGACTCTGATTTTTGGCAGAGTCAAGGCTACATTTATTAGGTACAGTCGCGAGAATAATAGTTTACATTGTCCAACAGCTAGTTACGAGGTAATAACTAATATTTCTTATGAATACAAGAATAGTAGAAACTTAAAATGAAAAAGAAATCCTGGAATAAACAACGTTTTACATGTCTGCTACACCCAAACGGTAAGTGAAGCGTGTATTAGAAACATCTCCATCTTAGACTAAATTTCAAGATAAACAAGGCATGTATCTTCCTGTCATAAATAATCAGAAATCCGTCAGAACAATTATATAAAAAGCGACGTATAAATTTTCGTATACCTTGCTAATACGATATAATTAATTATATATAGAGGTCGAATAAGAGGTCGAAAAGAGGCTTTTTGTTGTAGATAATATGGAAGGTAAAAGGTCCAGAGGACAGTCACGGTCAACGCATTTTTAAAAGCATGCAACACAACCATGCACGGTTCCTTAAAACTTTAGCAAAATAGAACAGCCTGATAAAGATGTTAGCAGATACTAACCTGCTTGGCAACGATCCTCAGTCATGAGGAAGAAGAACAGGAAGGTAAACAGTTCGGATTTTCGGATTAAAATTTTTACAGGGGAGGCTTTAATGGATAAGTTATATGTAGAATGAATATATAGCTCATTTATGCTATTATACTATATTATATCCAAAATTCAATGGTTTCAGAAATGTTGTACAGTGTAATAATTATATAGAAAGAAAAGGCGTTTTTAAAATTAGAATTGCTACGTATTAAAATTAATTATTGTTTAACGTCTGTACCTTCACATTTTGTATAACAAGAAGTAGCATTCAAATAAAAAAAATCTGTTAGAAAGATCTAAATTATCCCTTTAAATATTTCACACATTAAACTATTTATTGTATGGTTTTTCAAATTTGTGAAGATGATTGTATAGGGAATGAGGAATGCGATTCTTCACTTAGCCGATACACTTTCGACGTTGGTACGTGTCCAAATAACAAATCAAGATTGACGCTGCAATAGCAATAATGCATACAGCCGCCCCGCGCCTGCTTTCGTAACGCCCCCTTCGATATAACTCCCTAAATATTTATTGGCTATTTCGTTAAAGTAAAATATGAATAAGAAATACTTTCTAAACTTTTCGCTAGTGTTTATCGTTCTTTTAAATAAGTTCCATTTTAATTTTCATTTATATCTTGCAACATTTTTTTTTTTAAATTTGCGGCGCGATATGTCTAACTTATGGTACCAATTGAGCAACACTCAAAGTGAAGATTGTGGTGATAAATCAGAATACAGACTGTTTTGTTGAAATTGAAACTACCTTCAGTTTTAGCGACGTGACTCTAACGTAGTCCTCTGTCCACTTCTCTTGGGTGATTTTTTTTTACTAATTCTAATTTGTTACGCTAGTGTTTGGTTTACAATATTTTTTTTGCTATTATTAAGCGCAGAAGGTAGAATTGTCGCTATTTGATACGGATCTTTCTTCTCTCAGTTGCGAGGTACGACAGCGTCTTATCGTTATTTATAATTTTTCTTAGACGAAAATAAGGCTTAAGTTTATACATAAAAACAATACAATTTGGAAGTTTTACTCAATTATATATTAATTGGTACATTATTTTACTTCGAGTCGCTGCCCAAGTGCTATATACTGTTAAATGCCTTTAAGTTTAGAACAAGATGCCAGGCCAACTCATCAAAAGATTCAGCCGTAGATTTTTTCCTGAGGAGGTCCGGTAGGTTGAACGATGGTATATTAACGTTTTCGCATGAGGAGGATTTGAATCAAGAGCAGTGTCCGAGTAAGTTGTGAAAAGTCTGTACTGTGGAGCCGCCTTTAGAACGATTAGGTCATTATAATTTCATTAAAACGAAATTAAGAATTGAATGACTAACAAATATTATTAAGACAACCCAAGCCAAGGTCCCCTAGTGCAGGCCCATGAACTAAGTTACTCTGTGAAGCATTCATTGAAGCTATCTAAGCTCTCAACGTCCTCTTAATCCAGTACGACGGAAATGGACTAGCGTTGCGAATGTCTTTTTTGATAACTATTCAAGAATAGACGTCAAGTTGGTGTACCCACTATGCCAGGTCGGAAAGGTTTATTACCTTGAAATAGGAATTGCTTTAAATGTCTGCCGTCCTTCAATAAGCAGGCATTTAAAGAAGACAGATACTTATTTCAGATATTTCTGGAAATTATACCTTTCTTCTCGACTTAGAGTTGCCAAGGATAAAAGATGACAGGACAGACATAAAATATACCAACAAAACAGTTTTCATAAGAAACTTACATAAACAAATTTACCTTTTACTTTGTTTCAGTTCACTATCTCCTGTTTGTTCGCCTTGTGCACAGGATGTTCTATTTTTCTTTTTCTTTGCATTTTCTTTTACAGTGCGTTCTTTGTTTTTAAAATAAAGGAACCTTTTTTAATATGGTGTTCATTATCTACGGACAAACAATGTTTAGAATATGTTTCTTATTATGTTAGTGTTAACTAGTAAAACAAGGTAACAAGATACGTAATATTTCGTATATGTATTTTTAATTATTTTCTCAGTCAAATTCACACTTAGAGAAGAAATATAGTTTCATCGAAAACAATGGCCTTTATTTAACAATTTTCTAAAGATAAATTATATCTTAAGTATACTTTATACTAATAGATTCGGAATGTTGATTCTATTGAAAACAAGCACTAGTTGAAAGTTCCCTTAACAATGGTCGTTCGGATATTTTTTCCATTATTTAAACAAGTGATCAATGTACTGCTATAATATAATACTAGACTATCAAAGTTAAAACAAACTTAACATGTTACATGGAAAACTAAAGGTACCAACAGAACAGAGTAAAAATAAACCTAAAATTGTTTATGCAAAGTATATCCTATGTAAAAAGTGGTAGCCCAAGGGTAAAACATAAGACTTACGACCGTAGGTCGTGGGTTTAAGTCTCTGCATACAATCTTATACAATTCACATTTCGTGCATTAAGTATATAGGATTGCCACTGCTCACAGATAAGTTTTTAGAGGATGGGCAGCAGCATCCTCTGTACCATAGTATCACACTGGGAACCCGGCTGCAAAACGTGGCAATTATGGTATATTACCCCCAAAGATATCTTTGTGGAAGGCCTATTGTTTTGCAATGAGCGTCTATCGGCTGAAAAGAGAGGAAATGCCACCATTTGATATTTTTGAGAACAAATCAGTCCTACTAACGAAAAAATAATTAATACAAATTTAATATGATGTTAGGGTGACCACATATTGACAGTACAATTGAAGGACATTACCTCGAATTGATGTTATATTCGTTTTAGCGGATATCATAGTCCATCGGTGTTCTAGTAAAGTAAAAGTCTGAAAACTGGTTACGGGAATAGACAATGGAAATGCACATAAAGGTATGTACTTAAGCACGTCATGGAAGTGTACCTATAATGATATATAAATATACGAAATTTTTACAAAAGATATGATTAAGATATCTTCGCTTTACAAAACCACAGCGAGCGTTGCCTCATTCAATTTACTGCGATTCGTAATCAGAGATTTAATTCAAGCGCGACCATTTTATCCCGGGGATACGCCAGAGCTCGTAAAGACGACTTTACCAGAATGTGTTTTTATAAAGTGAATTTACATGGTTACGTTATTTACTGTGGTCCTGAATTTGAATATCTCGTAAAAATAAATAAATTGAATCGCAGATTATGCTGGTTATATTAATATGCTTTTAGCGCAGTGGTTAAGCTGTATCTTATACGGTATGATTTGTTATACGTTAAGAATTTTACTCTCAATTAATGTATATTTCACCCTTTCCAAAAATCATTGGTTTCCGAAATAATAAAGAAAGTAAAGACAATATAGTAAGAAAAAATGTTCAAAAGTTTATCATATATTTACTGCCATCAAATATTAGCCTAATGCATGTCAATAGAAAAATTAAAATCATTTTATAAATTTCAGAGTGATGTACGGGTTGATAGAAAAAGGGTTTAAAAACTTCAAAGCTTTTACATCTATAATCAATCATCCTGTATAATATATCGTATCGTGGGTTCATTTTTACAAATTCATTTAGAATCTGTTCTTAGATATTTCGTTGACTAGGTCTTCTATTTTAAAAATGATGTAACGTTGGCACAAAAAATCTTTTTAAAGATAACTTTTAAAAGTTAAAAAAAGTTTTAAAGGTTAAAAAAAATAACATGTGTCTCTTTTGTTTCAAACTGTGTAGTTAAAATACGTTCTTGAAAATTACACTATATATATATAAATAAAAATAATACTTTGATCAAAGAGTAAGGTGTATTTTTATATGATTTATAAATTGTAAATTTTAATCTTCGAAATCAATTTCGTCTTCTTATTATAAGAATAGTCTAAAGAATAGTATTTTTCTGGTATAGCCCTCAAATATTTTTTTATTTATCACCTCAATCGTGTCAAAACGACGCCCCCGCAATGAAATTTTGAGTTTGCTGAATAGCCAGAAGTCGCACGGAGCTAAATCGATGGTTGCGAGTTGAGTTTTTGGCAATAAAATCGCGTTGAACAAATGCGGTATGACATCGACCAATCAAAATCAGACGCGTTTGTGACACATCTTAAATAAAAAACAATTATTAAAAAATAGTGCAAGTTTCTTGTTATTCAAATTACGAAAAATAAAAACTCTGAGAGCTAGAAGTTGGAGTATATTATAGACGCGATCATTCTAACTTTAATTACTATCAAACTAAGCTCTTCCCGTGATGTACATACGTGGTCACTGTAAATGATTCTAAGTGAATAATAACATTAATAAATAGATATGTGTATTGAATATTATGTTCTAATATTATATAGATAAATAGACTTCAATAGTATAATTTAGATTAGCTAGAAATAGGTGGAATCAAAACATAGTAGAAGTTGCGAGAATTCGCTAGATGCGGGCAGCATAAGATAGATCATTGTAGCACCCGTGTGGAGTTGCCAGACCTTCCATCGAGCGCGTCCCCCGGGTGGCGGATAGGGGAACGCCACCCAGATATGGGTGGCAGTCGCGGTAGTTTAGAGTGGAGGCCCTAAACTCCCACTAGCTTCGGCGACTCTGAGGCGGACGATGGTTCGATGTGGTCTCGAACCATCGTGATAGCACCACGAGGGTTTCGGGGGTAGCGTACGCTTACCCCGGGACGGGCTATCGAAAAATAGCACGGCGCGAGAGGAGACCGCGTGGCGATCTCTGACCGGGAGATACCGTGGTTCCCCGTTTAGCGCAGAGGGCAACCACCGAGGGGGGGGGGGGGTTAGTGGGTAGGAATCCCACATACCCCTGTCCTCCCCCCAGAGGCGGGGCATTTTGAATACCGGAAGATTTCCCCCACCGAAACAAAAAAAAAACATTGTAGCAGTCTGGGAAAGACCAATGCTTTGCAGTAGGCATCGATCGAATGATATGATTATGGTAATCATGAAGTATAATAGTAAAATTTACTAATTATATTTTTAGATGATACTTGTACCTCTTTGGAATATATGTTTCGTTAAAAACGTCGATGCGTTTAGATTTAACGTAGGTCGTAAATGCAGGTGTGCGTTGCGATCGTTGCCTGTAAAACCGACGTCGAAATCTGTCGCACACGATAAGGGTTGCTTTTTACTACGCAGTTTTATATTTTACGACCCCGTAAGGGACTTATGAACATGGGGTGATCGGCACTTTGAAATATGGCCGAGATATAAATCTTCCATCACTTCTCTTTTCAAGTGCGAAAGATTTAAAAATCTTTGACATATCTTCTGCATGCACTTTGAATTGAATTAGTTCGATCGTAACCGCTGTACCGCGCGTCTAAGAAATAATATTTGTCGTGTTTTGAGAAGATAGCGATATTAGCTTTGCAGACATTAATTTTGTTCATTACATCACACTTCCAATGCAACACAGTTCAGAAGATTTTTTTATGCTCAATAACCCAACAATCTCTAGAGATATGGAACTTATAATCCAAGCATATTTACATGTATTGTTCATTATGATTATCATCATTATTTCAGTAACAGAACGTTCAATGCTGGACAAAGGCCTTTCCTGTAAATTTACAATTTAAACAGTTGGAAATGATCTGCATTTAGTCTCTTCCAAGGACCTTTAAAAGGCCGTCTGGCTACTTTATCGGAAGTCCTGCGCTGCACTTGTAAGGCCCAGTGTCCTTCTCTTACATAACATCTTTATCTTCTTCAGAGTTCTTAATCTACTTCCCGTGGCTTTAACTATGTCGTCGATCCATCTAGTAGAGGGCATACCCACGCTTTGACTACTAGCTTATGGTCGACACTCGAGAACCATTAGTTCCCAATGGATATCAGTTGCACGAAAAATGTACCCCCCCCCCCGCTGCCACTTCAGATGAGTAATTCTTTGAGCCATGTCGGTGATCATGGTTCTTCTGCAGATCTCCGCATCTCTGGTTCGATGTCGCAGCGAAACTCGGAACATAGCTCTCTCCATTGCTCTCTGGGTGACCTTGAGCCTTCTAACGTGGCCCGTCCTAGGTGACCACGTCTCGAATCCGTGTGTCATCACCGGCAACACATATTGGTCAAAGACCGTCGTCTTCAAATTTGTCTAAATTTAATAATTAATAAAAATAAACTTTGTTCTGTGTTTTTTTTTGTGTACAATTTATAAAACCGTTTCTTATTTGCGGATTTGAAATTTCATAATTTTTTTTTAAATTTCAACTTGTAATATTTACCAAACGCTCTAAATTCCTATCAATTCAGGTTATTTATTTATTTATCTATAATTTGTATTAGAAAGTAATTGTTTCATAAATAGTTTTATGTAATTATATATGTACACACCAATGTTGTAGTTAAGCCAAGAGTAGATTACAAGTCTTGACTTATCGCATCATATTAAGTTACAAATATTTTTGTCGTAAATTTATAATCCATGAAAAATTCAAGTTAAACACCATCTCACTGTATGAACACTGGCCGAAAAAGATCAATGTCATGCTGCTTGTCTTTTCAGACCATGGACGCCCCCTGCAAGGTACAGCCTTACCCAAGAGATGTCTATATATAAACCCTATATATTATTTGCTACGCTGGCTGGATTAGCGATCACTGTGGAAACTTACTTGTGACCACATGTACAATGTGAATTATATAAGATTGCATCCAGGCACGGAATCAGTGACCTACGTTCGCAAGTCTCAGTCCCCCACCGTTGGACTACCACTGCTCATCTTTCATTATTAGCTAGCATAATATAACATTTTTAATTGTACACTATTTTAATAATTACAAAAAGTTTTAAATATTTTATAATTTATGTTGTGTTATATAAATTGTTCTTATGGAAAACTATTTGAAATTCGATATAAATCGTTAGCATTATCGAGAGCAACCAATTTACCGATGTTACAACCCTCCATGTTAACCCTTCCCTGCTGGGGTGTTTCCGGTCGAGCGCGCCCGTCCGCCGACGGACGTTGCGACGCGCGGGTTATTATTGGACGAATTAAACTCTCTGCAATCGACGGGTTAATCTCACTACTTACATTTACGTATGTTAAATATCTTTTGTTAGTTGTGTAACATCAAGTATTCTTTCAAATAAATTGATTAATCGATTTTGTGACAAGGTAAACGTTTCTATAATAAAATCGACGAGGAAATTTCAAATGTTAAGTCAAGATTAGTCAATAAGGAATATATGTATTAAAGATTAAAATGATAAACATGTTTGGGATTAGTACGTGCAGAATTTCACGTGACGAACAGGAAAATATAACACGCAAAAATATAAAATTTGCGTTAAAAAATGGAGTTTTTTTTAGATAATATACATAGGGAAGACGCCGAACATGACAGTAGTCTCTATATAAATATATATTTATTATTTATCTTTGTTATATTAAGAGTCTGTTGCTCATCCTTTGGAAACTTATTAGCAGTGGCAATGCAAGTGTGAATTGTACAAGATTGTATCGCGGAAATCGAACCTCCAGTACTATAAAGATAATTAACAATATGTGACATTTATAAATAACCACGGGTCCTGTGAAAAATAAAGTCATGCGGTCTGAGAGGTAGCTTCAGCCGATATCCCCTCTCGGTTACTCTTGCGATAGGTCACTACATGAAGTGTCTGCCTAGGCGATCTAGGATCTTAAGTGTCCGAGAGAGCCTTCGGTTTTTGCAACCTGTAAAAGAAACGCCCTTTGCGTCCTGTTCCACTAGAACATTAACAGTAATATAAATTTCACTAATTACGTAGCTCGTATCACACTTAAACTATTTTTTTGTGATATTAACATTTTTGTCATTTTTGTTTCAGGTAAACTACAAGACAAGAATTTTTAAATTATAAACTTCTCTCCGTGAGGTAAAAGTTAAATCAAACAGATATTAAAAATATATATTTTTGTAGATTATGAATGAATATTGATTATTTATCTGTATATGCTATGAGTACATTTTTTTCCTTATCCGTTTTGTCAAAAGAATTTCACGCGGTCAAATATATTGGAACATAGAACAAGTAATTTTACAATTATTTAAATATGAAGTTATCACTCGGATATATATAGCATTTTTTCCCTGTTGTTATGCGACAGGCCAATAATTTCTGGCAGTAATAATTTTGCGTATACAGACAGTAAATAATAATTAACTTTAATACGTCGTAATCCGAATTTAGAACACGTTTCTTTTTACTGTATCGCTGCGTTTTTTATTATATCTGTGCACCATAAATTTATTGACTGCAAATGACCTGTACATGTTTAACCTTCTAAAGCCTTTGCATTTATAACCGATCGCTCTGTATAATGAAAATTGCTTTATAATGAATGAATGTATTCTAATTAATGTAACATAATTTCTAACTACAAACCTTGAAGGATTGTCACTTCATTGTTGTCTAAAGTTTCAAAATGTTCAAGCCTGTAGATTTAGTGTGAAGATTAAGTTTGAATAGCGGATAATTACACCATATATCAAACAGTGTCTAAGCCGACGAGACTTTTGATTCTCTACTCTTGAACAAAGGGGTTAGTCGATCGACGCCCACTGCAATGATCTTCCCCAAAGATCGCCAGATTGAACAGTATTGTACTGCCAGCATTCATTAACTATATCGTTGGTCTATCTAGATTTCCACATTTATTGTCATATATATATATATATATATACACACACACACACATATATATATATATATATGTATGTGTGTATATATATATATATAAATAATATTTTTTTTAATATTACAACATTGGTAGAGTTGAGGTGTACGAAAGATAGATGTTAATTTAAATTATTTAAAATATCGCTAAGTCCTTATGATCCGTTCATATGTATTACAGATCTCTACTCAAATGTGACTAATTACGTAGTATTTTTATATGTCATTATACTTAGAAAGTTACTATTATGTTAACATATTGTTTACTTTTGTAAATAGATATACCACGTATCTTCGATTTTTTAATAACAGAAAAAGTAGTCAAGAAAAAATCGTTTTCGCAATTAACTTCATCTTCACATCTCCCTTAAATTAAAGTCGTTCAGACCTTCATAATCTTTTAATGGTGATTGATCGAAATCTCCCCCATTAGAGTGTCATTGCCTATTAAAACTCAACAGAATGTATGTCATATACCTTTGTAATGTTTAAAATTAACTATTTAAAATGATTGATGAGCTAGAATTGCCATAATAAATAATTTCAATGTATAATGCACCTAATGTATTTATACAATATGTTTTGTTTTTGGTGCTACAGTTTTAAAATGGTTGAAGTCTGATTGGCTAGTAAAAACTTTTAAGGCTTTTATACTTATTACTAATTAACATGCACAAAGTTATCTCTGAAATATGTTACAATAATTGTATTTTTCTAATTGAATTCGACAGACCAATAACATATACAAGTACCTAGATATTTTAATTTTAATATGAAATAATCCGATTAATTAAAAATATTTGTCTTTTTAAAATATAATTACGGTATTTGTTACTTCTGAAACCATTGTTTTGAAATAGGATATACCGTACATTAATTGACAATAAATAAGCTATATAATCATTTGTTTAAGGCTTTTATATCTATAACCAATCTTCCATGTACAGATATTATAATATTCTTATTTTAAACATAGTAACCTCTTTGGTGCAGTCACGTAAACATAATTAGTGGAATATTTTTTTTTAAAATTTGGAATGTCGTTTCTCTTGTAGTGAACGAACTGTTAGGCTTTATTTACTGATATAAAAACATAAATATTGCTTATACATTTCGTCATAAAAATTCTTAAAGGTGTTAAAAATTATGAGTGCTTAGCAAAATGTTAATTCATATAAATAGACGCTGTACGATCCATGGTTCGTATCACAAGGCTATAGAGTTAAAATTTTCCCCTATGATAACTTCACGGTGTAATTCAGGAGCTGTATGCATGGCCACGGTATCCCCTTCAACCCTTATCGCCCTCGTGCCGGTCAACCCCGGCGTGATATCGCACCAACGCACACATATATAACTCATATCACGATGAATTGCATCAAACGTGTTTAATTTAAAATTATCGTACAAAAAATAGATTCCTTATAAAATAATCAAGGTAATAGTAAAAAAGGTTAATGTACTACGGAATCTCTTACATCGACAAGTGTCAGATAAGGTACTACGTTTTAGGTTTCTACGATTGATTTTACGTAGCACTGTCGAAGGTAAATGACATTTCAGCTATAATATACATATATTAGACAGGTGTGTAGACAAATCTCAGCAGTTATGTAATGTATTTATCTATTTCCTATATCTATTTTTATATATAAAAACATAGGGAAATATATTTGTCTGTAATCTTGTTTGCTTTATTATTAAGCCCATGTCAAAGTCAAAGTTGCTTTACTAAAATTATGTTTACGTTCTCGTCGAAAATACCAAGCAATGTTTCAAGACGAAGGTCTTTGATCAGTGTTTATTGCCGGTGATGATATATGGATCCGAGACGTGGTAACTTACGACGGGCCTCATAAGAAAGCTCAAGCTCACCCGGAGAATAATGGAGAAGGCTATGCTCGAAAGTAGCTCGAAAAATTGCTCCTCTGAAGTCGCAGTGAGCGGAACACAACGCTCTTGCAGCTGTTGGCCGTTGAGGCCGAAAGGTTCTCGAGTGGCGATCACGTGACTATAGACGTGGTGTGGGTAAGCTAAGCCTACTAGGTGGACAGATGACATAGTTTAGGTCGCGGGAACTCTCTTGATGTGGGCAGCGCAAAGGACGCCGTGACGATTTTTGTGGGAGATCTATACTTTGCAGTTGACGTCCATCGGCTAAAAAGAAAAAGAAGAAGTTCATGAGTTCACAGTATACCATAAAAATTCGATTAGTGCAGTGCATTTGTAATTCTTTGAATGACGCGTTTTATCCACGAGAAGATGATGCTATGTTGATTGTCTTCATTCTTGATCAAAACCTCAAAATAGGAACGGTTTATTTGATTTCATTACAAAAACTAAGTAATGTTTAACAAAACCTAGGTGGCATAAAAGACAATAGATCAATGGTAGTCCACTAAAATAGAGACTTGCGATCGTTAGCCGTGGGTTCGATTCCCGAGGGTACAATCATATATAATTTAAACACAGTGCATTAATTACATCGCCTTGCCACAGCTCGCAAACTAGTTTCTAAAGGATGGACAGAAGCGTAGCAACTGCAGCTACACTGCGATCGCCAAACTGCCTGCCTAGCGTGGCGATTATGTTATATCCCCTCATAGTTATTTCATAGGGTGGTCTATGGCTTACATTGGGCGTCTGAAACGACGAAAAAATACCATGTATTTAATACATTAGAGAGAGAACAGAAAAAAAACGAGCAGAATTTATAAGTACACATAGATGTTGCAATTAACATAGAATAAAATAGTCAATTATTACTGATTCAGCAATGTTTTAATTGGCTACATGTATAGATGGAAAATTATATTCAATTTGTTTTCCATAGGCGACGTATTGGCCAGACCTTGTGAATGAGTAATAAAGAAAAGTTTACTGTGTCACTATTGGCATACATTCAGCAAAGGTCGTTTAAAGGGGAAAAGTCAAAGTGTCAGTTTGTCCTTTTCACAGTATTATGACATGATCGCATACATTACAATTTGAAAAATGCGTTGTACATTTTTTGTATGATCCCTTTGTATTGCTAGTCACTACGGCCACAATACTTTTCTTTTTAAACCATTATTGCAAATTTAAATTTAGAATGATTTTCAGGAAAAAGTGACGCATCAGTGATTGTTCACCTCCGATGCCTGATCGTGTAAACAGGTGATCTCACCCTTAAGTAGGTTAAGAAACGTGTTGGAGTATAGTTCATCTCCACTCGTTAACTTATATTCATGTTATGCAAAGAGAAGTTAAAGTAAAAACGTACATTACGAGAAAGGTTTACATTAAGAGAAAGGTTTCTTGAAAAGAACTCTAAAGATTATTGTTAAGTTTTTCTAAGCATGAAAAAGAGTCAAATAAATAGAGATGAAGAGAAAAAAATATTTGTTAAGACAGTATCGGTAATGAAAAAGGTAATGTTTGAAAAATATAAAAGTTATTCAATAAACATCAAAGACAGATGCAAATTTGTGATGTAGCATTATAGTTAAAGATTAAATATAGGAAAAACATTCAAAAATTTTTTGCGATGATGACATCAGATTAAATGAATCTCGTGTCACAAGGGTAGCAAAGTGGAAATCTTAGATATCGAACCATGATGCGATTGATCGCGTCGATGATTTGAGATAAGTAACTCAAATGCTCGGTTGATAATATAAGCAAATCCCAACGTCGAAGCGATTCAGTGAGTCTTTGTAAAAGTAAACGAACGGTCTCGTTATCGAAATGACTGCAACCATTACCTTCGACGGTCATAATGATCGGCCGTCGATACGCCGAAGATTCAAGAGCAGTATCAAAAACACGTGCAGTGGAAAAACATTGAAGAAACGACTGCCTATATTACAATGGCTTCCAAGGTACAATTTGACGTTTTTAATTCAAGACATAATTGCTGGGATCACAGTGGGTCTGACCGCTATACCCCAAGGTATCGCTTACGCTGTTGTCGCTGGCCTCTCACCCGAATATGGACTCTACGCTGGTTTAACAGGAGGATTTGTTTATCTAATTTTTGGAAGTTGTAAAGATGTAACCGTCGGTCCCACTGCAATCATGGCTACAATGACTGCGAAATACGTAGCAAATTATTCCGCTGACTTTGCTGTATTAGCGGCATTTCTTTGTGGAATAATAGAGCTGGCAATGGGAATTTTACATCTAGGTTTCTTGGTTGAATTTATATCTTTACCTGTGATTAGTGGATTTACAACAGCTGCGGCTATGCAAATCGCTGCATCCCAATTGAAATCGCTGTTCGGCCTCAGCGGTTCATCAGGAAATTTCTTTGCCGAATCAGTGTATAATTTAGTTTTGAATATCAAAACAGCAAAACTGTGGGATCCTATTTTGGGATTCTTAACTATTATTATCATAGTTCTTTTGAAGAAATTGGGGCAAGGATGTGGACGTAATGATGGATTAGTGAAACAACTCCGATGGTTCGCATCATTGGCAAGGAACGCTATTGTTGTAATTATTGGAATTATTGTGGCCTATACTTTGAAAGTAACAACTGGAGGTGAGCCTTTGAGATTAATAGGTGATATTGGTAGTGGATTACCCAAGATCCAACCGCCTCCATTTACAACGATCGTGAAAAATGAAACCTATAACTTCAGTGATATGGCTAAAGTGTTGGGTCCTGAATCGATAGTATTACCTCTCGTTGCTATTTTAGAATCAGTGGCTATAGCTAAAGCTTTTGCGGGAGGTGTCCGTGTTGATGCAACACAAGAGATGATTGCTCTAGGATTTTGCAACATTATCGGCTCGTTCGTAAAGAGTATGCCAGTCACTGGATCTTTCACCCGTACAGCTCTGAACTTTGCTTCAGGTGTTCAAACACCGGTCGGCGGTATCTTTACTGGAACGCTAATTATCTTAGCATTAAGTCTGTTAACATCAACATTTTATTACATACCGAACGCATCTTTGGCTGGATTGATTATCACTGCAATGTTCTCTATGATTGACTATACGATATTTTTAAGATTATGGGCGACCAGTAAAAGAGAGTTGTTAGTTATTTCAACTACAATGATTGTTTGTTTGTGTGTGGGATTAGAGTATGGAATTGTAACTGGTGTTATTATGGAAGCAGGAATGTTATTGTACACAAACGCAAGACCTTTCTTGAATATAGAGACAATAAATGGAGAAAAAGGTGATTTGGTTATCATATCGCTGTCTGATATTATATCATATTGTGCCGCAGAGCATTTACGTCATGCGATTTTAAAAGCATCACAACCAGCTGCCGTGGATACATGTATTGTTATTGATGGCACACATTTAAGACGAATGGATTCAACAGTGGCATCTAACATTGTGTCGGTAATTAAAGATTTGGAGAAAAATTCGTGCCAAATAAAATTTCTTAATTTCAATAGTTGTTTAAAGAAGATGTTTTTAAGTTTAAATCCAACGTTGGATAACAGATTCGTTATGGCATCTAAAGTAGCCGATATTATAGCAGTGACAACAAAAAGTGTTTGATTTGATTATTGCGTTATTGCGTTGTAAAAATATAAGAGATGCTGACAGATATATCTGATAAGGTTATTGTTATCGTGATAACAATTTCATATTACAACAATACGTGAACGACGTAACTGGACATTGACAGATTATAAGTGGTTATGGTATATTAAAAAACGATCGTAAGAACTGAACTGAAATCGTGGGGAGTTGTGAAAAAAAATGTGTAAATTAAGTCCAATATCTTTTTAATATTTATTTTAGTACTAACGTGACTTGTTTGTTATTGTATTATTTTTAAATTTATATATAAACAAACATATGAAAATATCTGGTTTTATTTTTATATATAATCGTTTATTAATTCGTATGAGGTTGATAGACGACCTTATTAAAATCGCTGAAAGACATTAGATTCAGGCCGCATTCAACTAGTCCTATTGGAAATCTTTTAAGAGAGGCTTCTGTTGAGCAGTAGAAAATGTAAAAAGAGAAATTATCTATTATTCTAATTAATATATTTATTAACAATAAATCAAGTATTTCAGAATAATGGATAAAACCTTTCCAGAAATTCAAAGCACATAATTGAATGCACTGATTTCACATTCAATAGTCTATGAAGACACTTAAAAGGACCACAAATTCCCGAGCTTATCTCAAATGCGTTATCCTCTCAATATTTCTGTTGCTCCGATGAACGCGTCAAAGAGGGGTGTCATTGAGTTCTCTGAAATTTATTAACGTGATTCAGCATTTCTGAAGGTGGCAGATTTATGTCCTTATCGAATCAGCTAAATGCGCAGTATAGATAGCCGTTTAGGTGTCACGAATATTATTTGTATTATATAATAAAATTATTTGTTTTTGCGACAATGTTTACACTTTATATATTTTACATTAGCATATTAAACTTATGTTTTGTATTTTAAGTGTTTGGGGACATAGCACGTATTATTTAACAAAAAATTGAGTTGTGAATAAATAAACAGTAGTCGGAAACGAATACAAGGGATTTAATCCAAGAAATATTTCTTTAACATAAAACAAGTTTAAAATAAAAAAAATTAGCAAAACACATGCAATATTCACAATTGACATTTTACCACGAGGTTAAAATGTGAACATGGGGTTTTTTTTTTTTTTTTATTAATTCTAATTTGTATCGCTGGTGTTTTTTTTTTTACAGTATTTATCTTTCGCTTTAACTAAACGCAGACAGTTGGGAGAGGGTTGCCGCTATTTGATACGGATCTTTCTTCTCCCAGCTGCGAGGCACGACAGCGTTTTATATTATTATTACAATTTTTTTTTTTTTACACAATTTTCACTTATGGGTAAATACAGCTAAAATTTATACATATTAACAATACAATTTGGAATACACAATTATATATTAGTTGCTACATTATTTTATTTTAGTCGCTGCCCAAGCGCTACAGACCGTTAAATGCCTTGAGATTTAGGACAATGTGCCGGGCCAACTCATCAAAAGATTCTGCTGTAGATTTTTTCTTGAGAAGGTCCGGTAAGCTGAACGGAGATATATTAAGGTTTTCACATAAGGTCACGTGGATATGTCTTTTGGATGCGAATCGGGAGCAGTGTCTGAGTAAGTGATCAAAAGTCTGTACTGTGGAGTCGTCACATGGGCAAGTCTCATTATCGATTATTTTAAAACGGTGCAGGTACTGCTTGCAGTACCCGTGCCCGCTTAGTAGTTGTGTCAGATGGAAGGATGTCTTGATGAGTTTTCGCAGTTTGTTTATGTCGGTGAGTTTCGAAAGGAGTCCTATGGTATGTCGACCCTGTGCCGAGCTCTCGTATCTAGCCTGCCAAATGCGGTTGTGTTCCGCACGGATTGCGCTCTTCACGAAACTCATTGGGAAGTAGACATAAGCCGGTGGAGAGTGCATTGCGGCAGCACTCTTTGCTGCCAAGTCGGCTTCCTCGTTACCGACGACGCCTGTGTGGCTTTTGACCCATGTAAAGTGTAATGTAGCTGGCGCGCGTGCGTGTATCTGATTGTGAATTTGTGTGACGATGGGGTGGGTGTTGCTTCTATTCTGCAGCGCGGCGATGGAAGATTGTGAGTCCGTGTGAATAATTGTGTATGTGTTCGGGTATGTTGAACAGGCCCACGAGCAGGCTTTCGAAATGGCGAGAAGCTCAGCTTGAAAGACCGAGCAAAACGAGTGAAGTTTGTATTTTTTGGAAGCAGTCTGGCGGCCTTCCATGAAAGCAACGAATGCCGCTCCTACGGAGGAGTCCTCCAGCTTGCTCCCATCAGTGTAAATATTCAAAGCATGGGGATAGGGTGCTGTGTAATTACGAACATGGGGTTTACTGTACATATCAGTTCTTAATAATCGAAGGTGATAGTAAAAATTACGTTATATTATTTCTAATTGATAATTGACTTCAAATTGTCAAATTTTCTTTTTTTTCCACAAGCTTTTTTTTTGGAAAACAAAGATATAGTTACTTTTAAAAATAAAACTTTTAATTATTATATTTTATAATCATTTTTATTCGATATAGTTTTATTTTTTTTTTAAATGAGAGTTACAATTTTAGACAGAAGATAGGACAAGTATCATATCGGGATTCTAATTGTACTAGCTCAACTGACATTGATTAATAAAAAGTAATTGATAAAATAATAAATAAATAATTTTGACATGGTTTAATTTTTTTTTTATTAATAAAGAAGACAATACTCTGTTTGCAGAGATACTCATGGTATGGTGTATGGATTTAAGTCTATCCTTTTAATAATCAACGCTATTTATTGTTTTTTAAAAAGTCCTGGTACTCCAGGATACCTTACTGTAAAGTTATATAGAGAATGTATAAGTTATTTAGAGAATCTTTCGGGATTTCGAAAATCGTGTATATCTCTCTTAGACATTTTGAAGTGTTTGGGTATTCTTTTTATTTGAATTAATCAAAAAGGTTTTAATGCGAATCGTGTAGACTGTGTTGCTACAGTTGCAATTCGAATTTCGAATTCGAATTAACGAATTTTTCGCGTTCAAAGTGTTCAGAGAAAATGTTAGAATATTTTGTTTCTAACAGAAGCGAGGTAAGGCGTATCCCGGGTGCACTCGAGTCGTTCTATATAATATGATAAAGCGTCTGCATTAGTTCCGGGCTGCCAGCAGCATCCATGTTAATCTCGGATGCCGTCTACACGCACTCTTACGAACACGTCCGCCGAAATATCACGGGAATACCTTGGGTTTTTATACGATGCTATTTCATCCATTCCTTCACAAATTTATTAAGTTATTTTTGTTTTTGACAGGAAATAAATAATATGTTATTATCGTTGCGAATTTAATGAAATGTTGATTTAAACAGCTGAACTTCTTGTGTTATTTACATGATATTTGTTAATTTATTTTTATTTATATCACTTGTGTACTTTATGAGAATAATGCCTGTAGAGTTAAAAATTAATAGAAACTAAAGTAATAATAAAAACAAGGCATCAGTTGCACATCGCATCTGCAATGGCGGTTGGGGCCGAACGGCTCTCTAGTGGCGTCCACGAGCCGAAGACACTGCGTGAGTAGGCGCCCCAATATATGGCGGGGATTTCCCGGATATGTGCAGCGCAGGACCACTCATCGTAGCTATCTTTGGAAGAGGTCTAGACCTTGCAGTGGTCGTCCACCGACTGAAAACAAGACGAAGAATGTAGTATGTAGCTTCCCTATAAGGACGCCCACAGCAAGGTCCAGGCCTCCGCCAAAGATATTTATGAGGGAATATACCATAACCGCTACATATGCAAAGGAAGCTGCTGTAAAGGCACCCGCCTATTTAAAATAAAGCTAAGAAGATAAGGTAAGGTATACGAACACAGAACAAACACAGTCGTGATTCTTTGTGATCATTCGCAATTATCCCTGATATTGTACTTCTGGTATTTAGGATTAGTATTCGTTTGTGTGTCATCAATATGTAACTAAAGAGGAAAGAAATCTACATAGGTAAAATATCTAATCCTAAAAATATGAAAATGAGTTCTAAATATAGTTTTTCTAATTGTTGTTGAGTTTATAACACTTTCCGAAGCAGAGTAAAGATAAAAATAAAATAGATTAAAAAAAAATAATAAGTTGATGATAAACAAGAGTACTGTTAATTCTAATACCAGATTGCGTACAGTTGAATTAATTTTTAGTTTATTCTTAAAGGAAGTTGATCTGCTTTTTCAGGTTAATATTTTATAAGAAATATATCGGTAACAGGAAACCCGGTGTACGAATTTATTCATTTTTTAACTTTATCTGACGCACATGGAGGGATGGCAATGACACGTCAAATCATTTGGAAATAATGGTTGAACGAACGCATCGATGTCGGCCTTCGGAACCAGAATAGCTTGACTTCCCCTGCCTCCTCCGTGCCCTACAATATTCAGCATTATATCCTCTTCTCTCTATTTTCGAGCAGGTCATTATCTTCTGGACGGCGTGTATGAGGAGGTGCCTCCCCGGTTCTTTTTGTGTTAAATTCGAGCCCCTGAATGGAGAATAGCTTCCAGATGATTACCCCCGGCGTTATGTACTGATTTGTTGCGAGGAAATATGTCATCTGTGAAAATCGGGACCGTTTGATCGTGACAATAAATTTTGTTCATATAACTTTTCATATATTCATATTTCTAACACTTAAAAGTCACAAAATTTTAATGGCACAGCGATACAAATAAAATAAATACATTTAAAAAACTTTTAAGTTAAACGGTTTTTTGATACCCATATTGTGGTGGTTGTGGAAAAATATGTACCTAGTTCGCCATATTGGAACGGCGTCCATCTTGAATTTTAAATTTTGACATAATCATCGTGTTTTACTAGTGTAGCCCCTTCATTTGATACTCATATTGAGGGGGTTAAGGAAAAATATGTAATCCGCCATTTTGTATCGGCGGCCATCTTAGATTTATAATGTTATTGATTTTATTATATTGTATTGTCATCTAAATTAAATGTGTGTACCAAATTTTATTCAGATCAATCTGACAACGGGAAGGTGCTTAAATTTCAATTTCTAATTTTGACCCAAATAAACAAATAAATTCCGTACGGGTCGAACTAAATAAAACCGTTTAAAAACATGTCAATTGACATTCAATGACAGACAAATCAGGCGTTATATCCATAAGGTTGAGAAGTCGTAAAAATTTATTAAATACATTTGATTCTAGAACAGACCTTTTCGCATTTGAAAATTCCAATAGCCGAGCAGTTTCTCTAGCGTAGTCATCATTATAACTGTAAAAGGTGCTCATTATTAAATGGGAATCGGACAGGTAAAGTCCATCGCGTTGTATGGAGATAGCCTGAGTCCATTGCTCGTAATTGGTAATGATGATATTTAATTAAGAAGGTATGTACATGGAGGCACTATTAAAATTGATACTTTTGTATTTCTTCATGTACACGTGAAGAAATGTACATTACCTGGAATAAATGCTTAGGTAATGCGTCAAGTTTGACAGTCACCAGTCTTAGTAGGTCGGTTGGCAATTGCAGTGTGATACTAGGGTACACAGGGGACGCTGCTGCTATCGTTACATATTTATGATGAAATCGCCTCAGGGAGACAGAAGACAGTAAGTGTAGTGTGGACGTGTTTAACCCTTAATTAGGCGCATTAAGAAAATCACTCAATTAGGCGCATGGGGTCTTAAATGACCCCAAAAAAACATTGGGAAAGGAGTATCAAAAAGGAATAAAATTTAATGGATTTCTATAGTAATTAATAAAGTTCTTTAATATACTTAACTTTAAGAAACAAATACTTACTATGACATTAAAAATATTAAAAAAAAAAACTAAAACAGTAAACCTCTCTTTAAACTAATTTTTTTGGCATTGCCGAGATCAACTTAAGAAATAAAGTTTATTCAGCCTCATCAGCGGAATTTTCTGTTCTGCATCCGACGCAGTAAATGCTTGAGTGTTGCTGACAAATAAACTTATGACACTTGAAACATTTTGTTGGCACTTTTTTGTCGTCCTTTCTAGGACATGATGAACAGCGCCCGCGCTTAGCTGTCGATTGATAAACCGCCTTGTTCACATTATAAACTTCATGGAACCGTTTTTTTGTTGTCGCTGGTACAGCACGTAGTTGTATGCGACGTTTTTGGTGATTTTCCACAAGTGCCGCAGCTATTTTCTTCAAGAAAATCCGTCTTGAATATGTCAAAGTCTTCTCAATATTCGCTTTGTGTATGACAAATGCCAGATATGTATATACTCCAGGTAAATGTAAAATAATATTTTGTGCTCGGGTCCTTACTGCGTTCGATGGTGGTACTTTACACCATTTCACTTTCGGGCCATTTCTCTGAGTATGTTGAGATAAAAAATAATTATCTTTCGTCTTCCGATGTCTTGGATATGTTCAGACTCCTCAATTTCGCTTTCTGAATTATGAGCACTATCAATGACAGCATCGTTTAAAGTTTCGTCTTGCGAATCCGAACCAGCGACATCTTACTCTTCATCAAGCACTTCATCCAGCCATTGCAATACTTGTTGGTCATTAGGCATTTCAATTAAAAAAAAAGAAAAAGCATAGAAAAAACTCAAAAATACATAAAGAAATCATACCGTATCAAAATACACACATACAAAGATAAATAGTAAACAATATGCTAATATAAACACCAAAAAACAACTAAAGTAAAAACTTGCCTTCGCCAAAAAATGTAACGTAACTGGGCGCATGGGGTCAGCTCTCTAAAGGACAGCGATGCATGCACATGCGTTAATGTTCTGGATGCGACTAATTTGCGTACCCCGGGGGGATTGAAGAAGCTAGAAAGAGCGTTAGTACGCTCTGAAGACTGTAAGCCATAATTTTTTGAATTTCAAGTGGCCCTGACCCCATGCGCCTAATTAAGGGTTAATGCTGAATGTGTTCTTAAACCCGTTGTCGTCATTTCACTGACTCCCATTGCCAGGCATGTGCCTCCTTCTAAGATATTTAATGGCGATATATCCTAATCACCACCCTTGGTAGGCATATTGTCGATCACAGTGTGGTATTTTGGTATACAGAGGATGCTGCCGCCAATTCTTTAAAACCTTGTTTGTGAACAGTGGCAATCCTACGTAATTAAACCACATAGTGTGAATAGTATTACGGGATCGAACTACAAAAGCAATTCTCAGTATCACTAGCCGATTTGTCCTCAATATATATTTTATAGTGTTTAAGTACAACCAAATAAACAGCTTTGACTAATCGACCAAGTTGTCTACCCAAGCTCACGTAAATTCAATGCTATCCACTAATTCATAACTTAATGCGAAACCTCTATCTGCAATCATTAATCTCTGTTTAACATTAAACGCCCGTAAAATCGCTGTTATTTCAACAACAAATACCAGATATCTATCATAAACAATTGTATTGTTTTCTAAACGTTTCATATTTAACTTAAAGCTTAAGGAAATAGAGTCTGTTGTTGAATGTTTCGCGAGAAATACAGCCATGGAAATTTCAATAATATCCACCCCGAATTTAGAACTCGGTTTTGATTGTCTTATTGTGTAAATATTAAAGTACATTTTCGCTTGAAATTAGCGAATGGACGGTTTGCGTCGTTAGGGTCACCTGTCCCTTGTCAAGCGAGTTCTGTAACAGCCAGACGTAATGAAATACCTCGCAAATGAGTCGTGCATAGGTTGCCAATAGCAACCTTTCACGTCATTCATTCGTACGAGCTCGGGTACGGTGGGTGCGCAGATCTAGAAATCTGAAACTTTGCCAATTTACAAAACGCCCGGACGGGATGACAGCTTGTGTTTGGGAGCTTGTATTGTTTTGTTAAGTTTTATTACCGCTACCCCTCTATGACGTGCATGAGTATTTGCCTTTACGTACATTTACATTGCCTATTTCTGTTCATAGTTTTTAAACTATTACTTTACGAACACACCAATGTACTATTATCCACTTAAATGCGTATACTATAAACATTTTAAATAATACCTTTAAGTACACTTACATTGCGTATTTCTCTTAATAGTTTTTGAACTAATATTTTACTGGCACACTAATGAACTATAATCCGCTTAAATGAATCTAGTATAAACATGTTCTAAATACAGCCTTTACGTACACATATATTGCGTATTTCCCTTAATAGTTTTTGAACTAATAATTTACTGGTACACCAATGTACTACAATCCGCTTAAATTAATCTAGTATAAACATGTTCTAAACACAGCCTTTACGTACACTCATATTGCGTATTTCCCCTAATAGTTTTTGAACTAATATTTTACTGGTACACCAATGTACTACAATCCGCTTAAATTAATCTAGTATAAACATGTTCTAAACACAGCCTTTACGTACACTCATATTGCGTATTTCCCCTAATAGTTTTTGAACTAATATTTTACTGGTACACCAATGTACTACAATCCGCTTAAATTAATCTAGTATAAACATGTTCTAAACACAGCCTTTACGTACACTCATATTGCGTATTTCCCCTAATAGTTTTTGAACTAATATTTTACTGGTACACCAATGTACTACAATCCGCTTAAATTAATCTAGTATAAACATGTTCTAAACACAGCCTTTACGTACACATATATTGCGTATTTCCCCTAATAGTTTTTGAACTAATATTTTACTGGTACACCAATGTACTACAATCCGCTTAAATGAATCTAGTATAAACATGTTCTAAATACAGCCTTTACGTACACTTATACTGCTTATTTTCGTTAAAAGTTTTTGAACTATTGCTTTACTGGCACACCAATGAACTATAATCCGCTTAAATGAATCTAGTATAAACATGTTCTAAATACAGTGTTTACGTACACTTACATTGCGTATTTCCCTCAATAGATTTTGAATTATTACTTTACTGGTACATCAATGGACTATCATTCACTTCAATGCGTCTAGTAAAAACATATTCTAAATAATGTCTTCAAATTACACTATTTATTTGTGGTTACTCTAATATTGAAAGGTTTATTTTCTTAGTACATATACTGGTAGTTAAGGATTAATTACAATATATAAGAGTTAAATTTGTAAAAACTAGATACAAATTGACTTTACCTGTAATGGCATCTTTGTACTTAGTACATTTTTTTTGGACTGACGAATCACGTAACAGATTTCAGCTGGCCTCATTACATTGTGTTGCATACTAACCTAATTTTACATGACCTTAGCAATGTTGAAACTATCCTTCATACCTAAACCTGATAAAAATTCACTATAAATTTATTCCTAGTTATTTTTTGACTTTAGTCTTAGTTGACTAGTTAATATTACTTTTTTATTTTTGTTGTATAGCTTTTACGTATATTTGTTTCACAGGAAACTAAGTTCTGTTAGTACTACACGTTTTAAATATATTTAAAAACATGTCTTAATACGGTTTAAAAGATGAACGTAACTAATAAGTTAAATCAAACTTCAGAAAAATATTTTCGATTATCGTTCCTTGAATATTATGTTATGATGTTTTTGGTCGCTTTTTAAAAATGGCTGTCTAATATAAAATTATAAAAGCTTGAGTTTTGATTTAAACTTGAAACTTCCATCGTAGATGTCTTACACGTATTTAGTAATTAAAGTTGACATGAAAAATTTCTGGAACCTTCTATTAACCCTCGGACATTGTCACGTGAGGCGTGGCGGTAAATCCTGATAAATTTATATTAAATTTAAGGAATTTAATTTTTAACTTCGGTCGGATATCAAAGCTGCGGTTAAGTCTAGACTAGAGGTAAGACAGGAATGTTAAACAAGGGTGCGCATCTTAGACATCTCCATCATGAATGTAATACGGACAACCTCCTCGCTTTCAATGTATCGCTAGCTTCCTAAAGGATTTTTAATATTAAATGATGCTCATAAATCGTAATAATGGAGTTTGAGATAAATATTTGTCAAGATTCAGACTCATGTGATATTAAATTTTCTTTCTCGATCTTTCTTTTATACAGCGAACCCTTTTCTTTACCGGACCATGGTTATTTTTTTAATATTACATGACGAAACGTGGTGTCTGACTTCGTATGGCATTGTCATGTTGTGAGTCGCTCAACGAGGCAGAGAGGATTACGTCCTAGATATATCTATAAGGTCGAATCAGGAATGAGGATTTTCGTGGACGAACATAGCTGTGTGAATTGCCGAGATTAACAGATGACCTTCAATCAGATCAATAAATAACATTAATACTTTGTACGTTTATTATATAAAAAAATTGCCCAGGATTGCTCACAAATAAATGTCAGTTTGAGGATGGGCAGTAGCGTCCCCTACGAACCATAATACCACACGACGATGGCCAACTCGTCTGCTCGGAGTGGCGATTATATATATATATATATATATATATATATATATATGAGCATCAGGTTCATCCTTCTCACTAAAAATATTGACTTATTGCTTATGTTATTTTATTTACAGTTTATTTAATGTTACGTATATTTTACATAACAGATACAAAATTTTATTTTGAGTAGTTTTAATTTAAATTCAATTAATTAATGTATAAATTAACATGTGTTTTTACTTTAAGTTTTTAACACTAAACTTCACTACAGTTAGAAATTTACAGGAAATCAATATCAGGTACGTAGGGGGTCTACCCAACACGGAAAAACATGGCAAGGGGTCTACGACACAAAAAGTTTGCCGAACTCTGTTAAAGATATGTTATATCTAGGACGTAATCTATATATATATATATATATACATACATATATACATATATATATTCATGTATAGTTAGTAGTCAAAATGTATATATTATATAAATTCAACTGTTTATCGTATACAAAAACAAGCTACGAAAAAGCATAAAAAAGCTCATAAAATTTCCATTACTATCCATCCCGGCACAACAAGCGTTTGCCTCCTTGTCAAAGGTTAAAAATGGACGTATAATTTATAAAAAAAAAACAACCCTCGGGTGAAAAAACAAAGGAGAATAATAGGGGTTATTGCCGTCTAACATTTTTTACATATTTTACTATTCGTTGTAATAGATTGATGTTATTTTTATACATCATATGGAAGATGGGTTGCCGGAAATTTGCATAAAAGATTTAATTAAAAATTACATTACAGTATAAATTTTTATAATTCAAATGAATATTATACATCCTAGGTTTAGGCACGTTTCCACAGATGCCTACATTTTTTTAAAATTTACTAGCTTCCGGATTTTCGATTCGCGAGCGATAAGTCGGTGAAGCTGTAGTCAGATGCCCACTGCAAGGCACAGACATCCCTCAAATATATACATATACACATATATATATATGCATACATATATATATATGCATACATATATATATATGTATGCATATAAATATGTGTATAGAAGACCTTCTGAATGAATTCGAAAAAAAAAAGTTGAAGACAAAAGAGACAGAGATATTAAAATGTCGATTTTTAATATCTTCGTCTCTTTTTTCTCTGAGTTGAGCTTAAGTTCCCTAAGCCTTCAACATTAATAAAAAACTTATATCCAATTTGTGTTAGACCATGAGCGTAGAACGTAAAATTTACTAATATCTTAGTATAATATTACTTGTAATACAGTATATATACACAAATTTCTAATATTTTTTTTGTTAACCTATAAAAAATTGCACAAGAATCTCACATGGCCCCATAATTCTGACTCGGTTAAGCAAAAACGATAAAATGTTAAGATGCTTTCGTTCTCCAAAAAACAAAGTGTATACAGTCAATAAAGGCCGCGTGATAAAAACACCATACAATTTAATATTCACGACATTAGTAGGGAAATTGGGTGTGCACAATGAAAAAGCAATTTCGCGGGACGTGTCCTGATTGAAGAGGTCGGCTCGCTGAGACTAAGTAGTAAACCGCAGCACTTAATGGTCCCGTAGCGTCATCAAACTGTACCCATAAAACAACACTTATTGTTTCATGAATATTACAAAAACAAATATACAACTTTACCTACTTGATGGAACATTTTTATTTATTTATTTACTTTATTGGAGATAAACAGTAACAAAAGGAAGTAAGAAAGTACAAACTAGAAGCTTAGACATATAAAATTAGCTACAATTGTTACCTTATAACTATCTCACTGAGAACATTTAATGATTTATGTTCAAACAATGACAGAACAAGTAAAAACATTAATAAACAGGGATCAAAGATTATGGTTTGTATACTTATATATTGTGTTTGTATATACATCTGTATCATATATATATATTATGGTTTAAATTGTATTGTGTGTACTCAATAATTTCGAACGAAATTGTCATTTAAAAGATACTAGAGAGGACGAGAATATATCAATAACACTAATATATGAATTGTGGAGGTCACACATTCTGTATAAGGGTGCTACTAACTAAAAATATGTTTGAAGATACGGGTCTTTGACCAATGTGGGTTGCCGGTGATGATGCGGGCAATGGGCTGTGCTCGAAGTTTCGCTGTGAGATCGAATCAGAAATGAGGAGATCCCAAGGGTAACCAAGACCGTCTAAAGTGGCAGTGGGCGCAGCACAGCGGTGAACGTTGGGGCCGAAAGATACTCGGGTGGCAATCACGAGCCAGTAGATTCGACGTGGTTAGGTTAGGTTAGGTTAGGTTTTATTTTAAAATGTTTAACGTTGTAGTAAATGTGAAAAAGACTTGGAGGTATTCAACCAAAAGTAATTGTTTGATTAAAATTAACACAATATAATGCTATAGCAAACTATTACTTGCCAATTGGATTACCACCTTTAAATCGTTCCAGGAAATTCAAACGTAAACCTGTTGAAACCGAGAAGTCTTCGATGTTTCGTTATATGGCTTAGAATCAAATTAAGTGGCTTCGCAGCAATAATACGTTGTCATCAAGTATGTCTATTATTTACTCAATGCTAAACACTTCCAGTGACTTGCCAACTCAAGCCCGTTGATACTGTAAACGGCATAAGACAAAAAGCATTTGTCGAAATTTTTTACAAATTGTTATTTAGATAGCTACAGATATAGCTGTAAAGTAGGCACTGTTAACGAGTATTAATTATACAATTTAATTACAAAAACAATTATTAAGGTTAAGCATATTTGTTATTTGAATACATAATTCTGAAGCTTATGATTATTTAAATGTCATCATATAATTACATTTTAATTATACGTTACCAATACTGGGTAAAGTCATATAATTATCTAAAGCGTTCAAAATGGTATTTTATCGTGACTATTACGGATACCGTAGTATCTTTATACTTTACGCAGGTACCCAGCAGTACCATAACACAACACTGTGACTATCAACCTGCTTGCCACACGTGGCGCTTATGGTATATTCCCCCATCAATATCTTTGGATATACGTACTAACGACGACTAGATTACTTATTGACATTAAGTTGAAAAGCACCAAATAAAAATGTAGTATCATGCATAGATTTTTTCTATATTCTGTATTTTGTCGAAGCAGTACTAGAGATAAGGTTTAAAGTACAATTGTATTACAATGTATATCTATCTATGTGTTGATATCGTAACAAAGCATACGGTCCAGTACATTTTGAGGCCGGCATAGGGGCAGTACAATCCCGAATGGCTCACTTTACGACCGCTAACTCCATTACTAGATTTGGAAACTATTGTGGGGCACAGATTCGCTGCAATCTCATTATTCTATTGTAGATACGTGCGAACGTGTGGCTCGGAGTGTGTGCTTTTAATTCGTAACAAAAAATCTACTCTCTTAGGCCAGTGGTCGGCAACTCGAAAACTACTTGTCGGTCTTTTTTCTTGCATCAATTTCTTGCAGCTTTTTAGAAAATGTTCGAGTAATAAAGACTTCCCAAGGATATTTGATATTATTCATGTTAGAGTTATTTAAAGGTTAATCCTTCAAAATTTAAATCAAATAAATCTCGGTAAACACTCTAACGATGTATTATAATAAATATACGAGTGATCTGTTGTTGGT
Organism: Battus philenor; assembly: GCF_028537555.1. Lineage (NCBI taxonomy): Eukaryota > Metazoa > Arthropoda > Insecta > Lepidoptera > Papilionidae > Battus > Battus philenor. The sequence goes on along the minus strand of NW_027181726.1, from coordinate 14,158,506 downwards.
GCAAATGCTTAAATGGGTGAATGTAAATATGATTTTTCAGCAAAAAGTTTTGAATCTTTTACACCTATTTCTTATCACTCTATATAAGGTGATCAATCTGAAATTTAACTGGCTATTAACTTCTAGCAAGAAGTTAAGAAAAAACTTTACTCTACAGGGACAGACAATAAACAATAATTAATTTAAATATGAATTTTTAAACCGTATCGTAGATTTTGAAAATATTATTATTACATTATTTATTATTTCAGAAATCAGTGGATTTTGCTTAGGAAGTATTATACTTTAATTAACAGGAAACGATCAATTCATTCGCCTCTTTTATACCTTAACCAATGACAATGTTTCGTTTTAGTCCATATACGAATATATTGAATTTATTTTTATAAATCATAAATAAGATGAGTAGTCGTAAATAAGCGCATGAAATCTAGAAGTTTAGTAAGTGTGAACAACAGCAATGATTGTGTCCTGGAAATCGAACCAGCGACCTACTCGCCAGTGTCATTTCTCTACCGCTTGGCTTTCATTTTGTATTCTATTAATATTTGGACTATGATAGAAGTTTAGAATCAGAAAGAAGATCACCGCCGTAACTAGAAGAATTGCACGTCTAAAGTGGCAGTGGGCGGGGTCTTTGCTTTGTAGTCCTCGTCTATCGACTGAAAAGGAGAAGAAGAAGAATATTGCATTCTTTCAAATAAGTTTTCATACTCCTGGCTTTGACACTTTGGAGTTAAAATAAAATTATATTTGACAAATCAGTATAAATATTACCTTGTGATGAGTCTGGTCAAGTTACTACCAGATGGCCATCTAGACATGCGTAAGCAGTAAATAAATATGAATACGTTTTTATTTCTTTGGCAATGTAGCTATCGAAATCACTAGGTTAATGAAAGGATATAATGAATTTGGAACAAAACAATGTTTTAATAAAGACACCAATATATGTATATATATAAGTGAGCGTGGAATATCATATTTATTTATATAAAGTAAATTATTATTATTTCCTTTTATTATTTGTGAAACTAATTGGAACTTAGTGAAATTTTCGAGAACGCGTCACGTCGGGACGGATATTTGAAACCCTTAGAAGTACTGAATCCCCTACCATTTGTTATCGATCGATTATTTTTAGCAAATATTTATTACGACATTTTTTTGTTAATTAAAAATTATAAATTTTTAATCTTACGGTAATATTGATAAATGTCTAAAATTTGTACGTTAAATGAGGACTTTTACGTAAAAACTTATAAATACTAGATGAAAAATATATAATCTCTTATAGAATTGGGCATTGCCTTGCGGAAGTCCATCCTAACTAAAAACCACCACTAGCAGTCTCACACTCACACTCGGTGTTTGGCACTGGTCGATCTAATCCTCCTGATCTCCTCCTGATGCCCCGTGGAGAGGTGAAACACGTGTAGAGTAGATTAACGGTGGTAGTTGTGTTTCGCATTGTTTGCCGCACGCGCATTTATCAGCGGACTGGCGGGCGGTGCACTGTATTGCACGACTACTGCTGCATAGCGGAAGTAGCTATATAAATATATATTATTAGTCCCTTTCTTAGTTAAAAATATAATCATTATAGAAGTAAATAAATATTTGACCGTTGTAGGTTACCGTACTCTTGAATTTAACGAAGTTATTTTAAAAACGATATTCACAGAAAAGCATATATATTGTAATACGCTTTACAATAAACTGTGATGCAGTTAAAGTGATGATGAATGGTGAAATGATCACGGTACGAGGCGGAGTCGGCCTCAAATCCGAGTACAGGACTGCTTTTCTTTACGCCCCTAACGACACTCATCTGTCTCTTTAACAAAAGAGTTCCGCATCTAATGTATATAAAATAACACTCGACCTATACCTATGATTAATTAGAACCTAACATCCCCCCTTCTTCTTTCTAACAACTTACGAGATATTTTTTTATGGTTATAGTAGCATGAATGAAATGAAACAGTAGTCCGTTTATTGCCTGACATATTGGCAATGAAGACTTTTTGCGGCGCCAAGAAAAGAGAATATTTTCCCCGTCAGAATAATCTATTGATAGAAAAAGTATATTAAGTTATTGAATAATAATACAGATAATTTTTTTGGGTAAAATTAATACAAACAATTTTAAAACTGGTAATATATATAATTACCAGTTTTAAAATATAATGCTTTTATTCTATTATAATTTTTTTCTTTCATTTATTTATAACTATATGAAAAGAGATGAAAATAGATTTTGTCAATGATACAGTTAGAAAAAAGATTTTTCTTTATACAAAGGTTTATTCAAGATTATATTTTTAAAATATACATTTTTATAATAAAAAGTTATTCACATGCTTTATTAGTTTTTTAAAAAAATTATTTTAAAAAACTTTTTATACATTATCGTAAAGTATATTCGAGAACCGATGGTAAACACATCACGTCACACGAAGTACGCGATGTCTCTTTGAGTGACAGTGTAAATTGAACCCACTTTGCATCACGCACCGTTTACGCTCAAAACGGGATTCTAATCTAAGAGGATGCTGGAAGACGAGATGTAAGATAATATCCAGGTATTACGCCGCGCGCTAATGATTTTCACTGCTTTGTTTATGTTAGACTGCGTTGTTTTAACTCTAAGGTTAAGTTTTGATATTAACTTTACTATGCAATTACGTCAGAGCGACTTTAAGAACGCAAAGAATGCGTAAAAATATGTCTGTTAGATAAATTATCATCAATATATCTAACAGACGTCCACTATAAGTCATAGGCCTCGATGGCCAGTCTTTCGTTGCCCGCTTACAGCGACTTCTCGCTAACTTAATTATATAGTCGGTGCACCTTGTGGCCTACCCTTAATTATTAAACTTAATTAAGTTCGTAACTCACTTCACTTGACGCCGGCAGCGCTAATTCGGATCACTTGACTTATTGTCGGCACGCGATGTAGTGAACTTCCAAGTTTCCAAGAAACAGATCAGATCAATAGAAAATCTTAAAATCACCACTATGGTGTAGCCGGCCGTGGACTTCTTTGCATGTCACCAATGTGGAGTCTGCCGGAGGACATAATGTTTATAATTAAAATTTACAACATGATAAATTAAGTTACAATAGCAATGTGAAAGATTAGTTAAGCTGTTATTTAAATTCTTATTGCTATCGAAAGAGCATTTCATGTTTGCTCGTTGACCTCGATGTTTACTTTGAAGGTGTTGTGACAAAGTGGCGGCTTCTACTATCGAAATGTATTCGCGCTATATCGCATCAATATATAACAACGTATTTCTATTAAAGTAGCTAAATTCTTTTAATATTTATTTCACATATCAAAAACCTTAGTCGATCGCTTTTTTATTTACTTATCTAGGGTGATAAGTTATAAGGTAAAAGTTTTAAATATCTAAAGTGATAAGTTTTAAGGTAAAAGTTTTAAATGTGTGATTGTATTTTTCATTAAATATACTGTACATCCTATTCAGAAATCAATACCTTAGTAAAATAAATTACCTAATGATAATATAGTAAGAAAAAGCGTTTTCGAAATTCGGATATCTATATATTAAAATTACTTATTGTTTTCTATCTGTACCTGCAGCCCTAGTACTGGCACAAGCTATCGGTCTGTTCCATTCTTATAGAAAAATTAATCCAAGTAATTATTTTGTGGATGATTAACTTATAAAAGGTAATTAGATATTTAATGGAACCAGGCGTTACCTTGCGGAAGTCCATCCTAAGTAAGAAAAGGACCAATATTTATCCACTTCCGCACATGCAGTGGTAGTCGTGCAACAAAGTGCACCGCCCGCCAGCCCGCTGATAAATGCGCATGCGGCAAACAATACGAATTACACAACTGCTATCGTCAAATCACTTAACACGTGTTTCACCCCTCCACGGTGCATCTTCAGGAGTTATGTATGTTACACCGATTAGTGCTCTCCGATTAGACTCTGTGTTTTGCATTGCATGTGCGGAAGTGGCTAAATATTGGTCCTTTTCTTACTAAGGTTATTGGAAATATATGTTGAAGCCTTAATGGTTTTTGCTGACAAATGAGTTATATATGTTAACCACTTCAAAGTTTTAACACAACAACATAAATATTAATTTAAATAAATATTTGTATAGAAACAGTACAGCACTGACCCGCCATAATGGCATATAATATTTCTATATCGTAACATGAGTAAGTTAGTCATAGAATATGTTTTGATTATATGTTTTAAAATTCGAAAATAACGCAGTGCCTCAATGCGTTTTAAATGTAAATATATAATTATAAGAAAAACTTGATTCTTTTGTTTCATTTATCCGAAGAGTTTCGCGTAATAAGTTACGGAATTAGTTTCGTTAACATAACCATCGCTACAAAAGGTCTTGTGCGTGTCAATTTAGCGAGTCCATCTTGCAGGCTCGAGATCGCATCCGTAAGTCAAGCCTTCGGTTGATGGATCGGCGGGTTTACTGGCGTCGGTAATGAGCCCGTAATCTTGGCCCGTTTTATCTAGCAAGTGCTTGACTGATGCTGCCGAGCCCCCGTTTACGAGGCCGGTTTGCTAAGATTAACTGTACGATGGATGTTATATATCGTAGGTAGGTGTTTCAATAACGACGCGAATTTGCAATCTTAACAAAGTTGTAAAAATCTTACATTGATTTTATAACGTTATTTATTAAAAAAATCATTTTTAACAAGTAGCTTTTCTTTTACTAAATGTTAACAAATTAATTTCTTTAAAAAACTTTTAAATGGTATATTTCTTTACCTTCCTTAAATTTATCTTTAAATGCAAAAAAAACTTTAACATATGAATATAACATATATATGTATATATATTACACTCGGTTTGTACTATTTAACGTGTGTAACAGTGTAAAATTGTAATATAATTATTTGAAAGAATGTGAAGACGACGTTTTTAACCAAAAGTGAAAACGATTGTGTTTTTTCCAAAAAAAAAACAACCGTTAAAAATAGTATTTATATGTGAATTTTCGTAACAATACTGTTTACTGTCTCAAAACATTATACTTTTGGTCTATATGTAAAAGAATTATGAAACATTTAACCAAATATGAAACCAGTTACGAAAATGTAATTTTTATGAAATCTGTAGAATATTTTTCTTATTAAAGTATTCAAAAGTTTCTGTAAAAAGTTTGTACTGCGTCCCTTGGTCACTCTATAACTTGAGAATAACTTTACCTATTTCATTCATTTTAATTTAAACGTTTCATAGAAATTTCAGTTTTTATAGAAATACGAAAGATTGTAACTTGTAATAATTCACTTTCAGCTTCGTACGTTTAATAGTTCGTTATGAACCTGTTTGACAGTTCACGAACTATGAATTTATATGGTAGCTTAACAGCTGGTCAGTATTTATCGATCGTGCTATTTATTAATTTAATTCACTTTTATTCGATAAATATAGTGATCACTCTGAAATATGTTACATTAATTTATATTTTTTATTGCATAGCGACAGGCCAATAATTATTGATAATATAATGCCTTCTGGACAGCTTGTATTTTATAAAAATAACGGTTTAGAATATCTGAAACCAATTTTTATAAGAAATAATGTAAGAGATTAAATATAAAAAATTAAAACTGCACCTCCGATTTGATATCGATCCAGTACGAATTTGCGAAAGATATATTCAGTTGCAAGTCATGTTTATGTTTTCTTAGTAATCACAGACGTTGTTCACTTTTTTTCGTTTAGGACTCTCATACAGCGCCAAGATGATACCTCGAAAGTAATAAGGCGTTGTTGTTGAACTACTTGCTATTGTATCCTTTGCGTCACGAAGAATTAGTCAAGATGCAGACGAGACTCGAAGCGGTGTAGTGTGAATTTCTCAAAGACATATTTCGTGCTATTTTTCGCTACCTAAAGGTATGATATGACTGTGGCGGCTAAAGACAATAGGATGTTTACTAGTTCTAATAGGTCTTTTTTGTCGTGTGTGTATTAAAAAGGTACATAGCTTTATAAAGTCTATGGGAAATAATTTAATGCTTAATTTAAAATCAAGGAATCCCACATGATGTGAATCTGTAATTTCTCCATGTTAGGGAGTTTTATCTGATTCTAAAAGATATCCTTTCTTTCCTCAATACCATCTAAATATTTTATAACTGTATCAACTATGTATACATCAACAAATTAATTTATAAACTATCGTTAATGTTTACAAAGAATGTTATTGATGTTTACAATGATTGTTGATGTCTACATAGACTGTATTGAAAAAGATTACTGTAGTCGTTTACGAAGACTGGTTGATGTTTAAAAAGATTAGCTGATGTTTACATCGAATGTCGTTGGCGTATCGAAAAAAACTACTGTAGACGTTTATGAAGACTGATTGATGTTTAAAAAGACTCTAGTCGATGTTTACATAGGCTGCCGTTGGCGTATTGAAAAAGATTACTGTAGACGTTTACAAAGACTGATTAATTTTTAAAGAGTCTAGTTAATGTTTACATAGATTGTCGCTGGCGAATTGAAAAAGACTACTGTAGACGTTTACGATCCCTGATTGATGTTAAAAAAGGCTAGTTGATTTTTACATAGACTTGTCAACGTTAACAAAGACTTTTGTGGTTTACAACGGCCTTCCTAGATATGTTTTCAGGGACTGTTATTGATATTAATAATTTTTTTATGATGTTAACAATGTTACAGCAGTAGATAAAAATAGTTTGATGATAGTGACAACTTTTAAACCACAGGTGCTATATGTATTCGCATTTGTTGAATGCAAAACCGTCTTTACAGGAAACGTCTTTGTTTTTCGACTATTTTATTGCAACAACTGAAGTTTAATGTACATTCAAATTAGCGGTACGACGTTAAAGTAAGTTTGATACAATAAGATTTAGTTGGAGTAACCGTCTAGACTGGGAGAGACTTGGGAGGAGGGGACAAGGTTGTTCGCTTTGCGCGGCGAGCGTTTTAATTTTATATCTTTGGCTTTTTTTTTATAATTATTCTACACTGAGCGTTTTCTTATTATTTGTTAAATGATTTTAACTCTGTGTACATTATCACACCATGACTGCGTTCTTCATTTTTACGTAAAACTTCAAGTTATTTTAGTTATAACGTCGCTCTCAAACTAGAGCCTATTAATATTTATGAACTACAGACACAGTTTTGGATCATAAAAAAATTGGATGTAATAAAAATCGCCCTGTTTAGGTGTTCTTTGAAATAAAAGAGAAGACTATACTCGGGATTTGTCTATGAGATCAAATCAGGTTCTTAGAGACCCGTAGATGAACGCAAATAACTCACAGCTGATTGGCAAGTAAAGGTGACAGTGATCAGGTCGTATTCAACCTTAAGGTTCTGGATTAAAGACCATGGATCGGCCAATGTAGAGGAAGACGTGACCCATAAAACGGACAGACGAATTGGTTTAATTCGTTGACAGATGTGAGATGCAAGCCACTTCCAACTGGTCATTTTGAAAATAAATGGTGAAGAAGAAGTCTATATTCAGCAGTAGATGTCCTACAGCGGTGATGATGATTACTTGGTCGTCGTTTCAGCACACGGACACCCACTACAGGGCATAGGCCTTCCTCCAAAGATATTTAAGAGGGATATACTATAATCTCCAGGCTTGACAGCCGGGTTGGTACGAAGGGGACGCTGCTGTCCATCCTCTGGAAGCTTGATTATAAGCAGTCGCAATCCTTTATATTTATGCATAAAGTGTGAATTATATTGAATTCTCTGTCCTCTACTACTAACCGCTATTTTTGGTAGATATAAATGCAGTATTCTCAAGGATAGTGAACGAAATATTGATTAATAAATAAATGAACTGATTTATTTATAACAGTAACTAAAGAAACACTAAAATTATATTTAACTTAGAATTAAAAATATGCCTTCCGTCTCTTCAATTCCCTCCCCCACTTAAAGATAACGAATATTCGTCGCGTTTATTACTAAACACATCTTCATAGCCCATTTGTTACAGAGCAGGAAGGACCGTAAAAAAAGGATAAAGTTTATCGCATATCGACTACACATGTTTGGACGATGTCCTTAGAAAACATAAGTATATAATAATTAACATAACATGAATGTCATTAGAGATCATAGTTTTTAGTTCATTATAATTTCTTTTCATATTTCATTTCCTTCTTGATAAAAATTTAATTGAAAATTAATATCTTCATTGAAAAGAACAAAAAGAGAAATTCAATACCTTTAACAAGTGAACTTTTAACTAAAAGGTAGATAATTCATTCTTCTCATATACAGGTATATATATAGCGGATATAATTATACATAAGACAAAGAGTAAATACAACCTTATACCGGGTAAAACAACCTGCCAACCAATTTCTAATCACAAATGAAAAATTCATATATATACTTTTGTTCCTGCACGTGGAAGTTACTAAGCGATATTTTCGTTTACATTTTGTAAACAGTTTGATGTTATATAATTTACTATGTCCTACTTTTAGAGATTCGAACCCGTGATTTACATTCATAAGATACAGTTAACAACTACGCCATTGCTCTATTGATTAACATATGTTACGCAACGTCCATGGATGGATAGCAATCGCTAGAACACATTTGTCGCTATAAGGACCTACGTCGTTTCTCCCACCGCGGTGGTCCCACGCGGGGGCTATTTCCGTACGCCTCACGCCCACAGCTGTCGCCCCAATTACACAATGCTCATTCATATCTTGTCTTATCATTATTTTGATATAGGCATCATACTTTTAAATTGCTTAAGTTACGCAAATGTGACTTTGAATCATATATCATTAACTAGCTGATCCCGCAAACGTTGTTTTGCAAAAAAAAAATGATATTTTAATTTACAATTAAAAAATAAGAGTTGATCGTAGAGGGGTGAAAATTTATGGTTGTATGTATTCTTGTATGCTGTATCATAAAAAATAACAACAAAAAATTTCGTTAAAAAAATAAAAAAAATTTTTAAGTGTGAACAACCTTTATCACTTAGGGGTATAGAAAATAGATATTAGCCGATTCTCAGACCTACTGAATACGCATATTAAATTTGGTAAAAATCAGTCAAGCCGTTTCAGAGAAGTTCAAGTTCGAACACCGTGACACGAGAATTTTATATATTAGATTGAACAACATTTAAATATGTTATAACAGTTGTTATACAGATGATTGGTTAAAGGTATTTAACGGGGTAAATGTGCAGCTCATTTGTAAACAAAAACCTTCAAAGATTTTACGTTTATTTACATTTTTTATTGGGTTGCGACAATGTAATATCTCCGTACGGTACAAAGTTTGCTATGATTAATTTTAATATGTAGTAATTCGCTTTTTTAATTATCGCGAAGCTATTTAATATTCATGAAAACACTTTTTTATGATTTTTTTTACACACAATTTGATAGAATGTGCTATTTATCCACCTTTGAAAATGATTTTACCTATAAACAATTATCAGGTATACTATAGTACTAAGGTGAAAAGCACTACATTATTGGTACAATTTTGCTTTCATTATCTTACAGATTGTCAATGCTACATGCTGCATATTTTGTTTGAACACAAGCCAACACGCCCTTTATGTTTTATAAATGATGTATAGCGATAGGTATTTTAATATACTCGTTAGTTTATATGAGAAAAGTTTTAATTTTTCCATTTTTTTTTTTGAAATTAAGCAGTATTTTCCCTAGTTTCTTATAGATAATAAAGTAAAAAAAAACAGACAAATTACACGAACGGTTCTTATGTTTTGCTTAACAATACATTTAGTAATTAATTTTTATTTATGTTTAAAAACTATGTATTAATCTATTGATATTCACACTGATGGAACGCAGGTTTGTTGACAGAAAGTGGATTTTTACTTCCGACGTATTTTTCACTGTAGGAGGCAGTTGATATCCTTTTTATTCCACAAAAACTGTGCAGAATTCTGATAATTCAATCAGCGAACCTATAGCCGAGAAGATCGTGGATAATAGTCCTTTGTTATAAGGCAAGCAATACTTATATAAAATGTACAATTCGGCAAAAAATATGCGACTCTTAATGTCTTCTATGAAAATACGAATATACACTATTTTTAAAGAGATATAAATGATTTTAAAAAATTGTTTTTTTAATGAAAGCTGAATAAAAACGATGTAAACAATTGCCTTTCTTCTCCCTCTAGAATAAAGAAGGAGCTATACACCAATCTCGCTCTAACATTTGTTTTATTGCGTCATTAAAAAAACACTTAAACTGAAAGTGACTATAAAACTTATGTCGATAATGTCTTGCACTACTCAAGCGTCTAACGTAAGGGATTTCTTACAAATGCCAGTTTAAAATAACATAACTTGAAAGTTACGACGCCATTTTATCTCAGTTTAAGTGATCGCAACATTTATGCACTTAAATGCGCAGAAAACTAATATTTATTTACGGCGTAGATTGTCTGTACGTGTTCCGAAAATTGTTATCAAAGGAATTTAGTAATTTAATGGTCAGTATAAAAAAACGTCACGCGTTCGATTATTTAGTGCAACGTTCTATTATGTTATCGCAAAACCGTAATAATTTACCCCTCTTAGGGATACAACAAAGAGGCGAAATATAGAGCCCTTGGTGTACCGAAAATAAGGGTGAGTGTAGACCCGGGAGTCAGTGCGAGGTCGACCGCCGCGGAGTGTGGACCTGTGTTAGGTGTTTTCCGGTACACGGTTTCGGACTATAAAATTTCGTAAAACATTAAAGCTTTTCTCGCGTTTACTGTGAACTTTCAGACTGTTAGTGATAAGTGAATAAAGCTTGCGTAATTTTAAATGAATTAAACAAATATCGTGTTTTTCATTCGGAGGACTGATAAGGAGTAAAAATTATTTTGTATCAGTTTTTCAAGGTGATTTTATTTTTCATTTTTATGTATATTTTTCTTTTTAATACTTATTTTAATTTGCGAATGCAATTCTTTATTACTTATACATTAGCTACCTTATTGAATGTAATCCCGCATGCAATGAAATGATGTTTAGTTGAAATTGCAACGAAAGCGTCTAGTCGGACGGGTGATTGCCTATCCAAATATTAATTAAAATTAAATTGTGAGAGCTTTGTTTATGGTCACGATGATTTGTTTTGACATTTGTAACTATCGTAATCCGAAGTTTTCTGTTTTTATTTCTAAGAGTAAACACTCGAAATTGAACAAGCAAATTGTTATTTACATACGCGGAAATTCACATTTTTAATGACATATTGTTTATGGCTAATTACATACTCTACCAAAAGATTTATAACAAGCCAGTTTATAGTTTATCGAAAAATTAATACAATATTTAAAAAAAGAATCATAATGAGCCGAAATACAAAATAGTAATCTATTCCCGCAATCTATGTATCTGGAACTATCTGTTGGGGTAACCAACCCTTCGTTAGGCGCATTTAAAACAGCCCCATATCGATCTCTCTTTCTATACCAGATGGTTAAATTTTTTTTTTTAATTCACAACTTGAATTGAATTTTATAAATGGAATGGCGGATTTAATTACTCGTATATAGAAGAGATTGTAGATATTACTGTATATTTTATGTTGATTTGTAAATTAAGAAGAGATAACATATATTTACTAACAAAATTTCGTTAATTTTTCTTTGCTTGTACATATTATAAACGAATTACTTAATTGCCATTTTTATCGTTAAAATATTGTAAATTTCTTTTTCTATTGTCATTTTCAGAAAATTAATATTAATTGTAGATTATTAAAACATAAGTTAAAAGTGTTATATGCTTATAACAAAGTCAAGAAAAACATTAAAATGTTTTAAAAGTGTTAACGAAACAAAGAAACACGAAGTCATTTCACTAATATAGCATTTAATATTCAATCTTTATAATACATTGTAATACACGTTAAGGCGGCTAGAAACGCAAAATCGCTGTTAGTACAACTGCATGTCCACACCCTGACTCAGCGGTTCCACTCGCCAAGTAGATTACAGATAGAGATGCTAATTACAGTTGTAATTCATGTTTGTACATTGTTTATTATGATAAGGGCAATTGGACGCGGATTCGTACCCGTTTATGGTAATTCGAATCGGACATACAACTTCTAGATTATTCGAAATGATACTATTAAAACATATTATATTATTATTTATAAACATAAAAATATAAATTAACTTAGTTGAATAGTTTTTATTATACAAAATAACATTAGGACATAATGATATTTGAAACCGTACGACCACTGCACATACTTCCGAAAAGAACGCTTGGAAAAGGCTTGCATGTAACTTCTATGTACGACCTTCACAAGGTCGTGTCCACTTCTAGGTGGCCGTCCTACGCTGCCTTTGTCGGTTGGGGACCTCAAGATTTTGAATCCACTAGAAAACTTTAAAGCAATGTGTTACTGCTTTTAACTTGCTAATCGTCGGACCATGTCACTTACTTTGATTTCTCTACCAATTTCGTATTACATAGTTCGATCTCCTAGAAAAATCTCAAACACAATCCTCTACATCAACGATTAAACACACGTATATATATGTTTATGGTTCATATGACTCCTTAAGAAGAGAGTAAGCAGTAAATTTTTTGGTGATCAGTTAAAACTATTTTTCTCGTAATGTTTACTTTCACAGTTTATAAGCCATGGTTTACATTTAAAAATGAGACACTGCCGGAATCGAACCCATAACCTATGATCGTTCTAATCTCTTAACACGTAGTCGTTGTTTCAACTTAAAAACGTCACTTGCAAGGCATACATCCCCATAAATATCTTTTTGGGGATATATCATAATCGCCACGCTTGGCAGGCGAGTTGGCGATCGCAATGTATTATTAAGATACTCAGAGGACGCTACTGCTCCTCCATAAAGTTGTTTGTGAGAACCCGCGATCTAGGATCGCAAGTCGCAGTCCGCAACCGCAGGGCTACGACCGCTTTATCGTTTTCAAAAGTACATACAATAGTCGATTTATATCACACTTTTATTCATTGAGAAACATAGCTTCGACTCTTAATAAACACTAAAATATTTATCTATATTAAATAGATATTGTAACTTACATTTTTGCAGACTCCATCTGAGGCAAAAAGCAACGAATAAATCACTAAACGTTGACTGATATCTTTCCATTTGTCAGAGTGTAGAGGCTATTCACATAATAATAAAAAAATAGATGGTTAGTGTTGTGTAGATTATGCGATATATTTCAGAGTTGCTTTAATTATGTAAGTTTCTTAAAGAACTTTTTTGAAATGTGTTGTTGTGATAATTTTCCACCAAAAATTAATAAAAAACGTCGGCTTTTGTAACACAATTTCAAAATAAATTTAATAACCTAATCAATAACAGCTTGGACCAAAGAGAGATTAAATATTAATCATATTCTTTCCAAATTTGTTTCGCTCAGACAGTTTTATAAGGAAATTTCGAGTTTTTAATTACATTCAAAAAGAATTGATTTGGTCGCGCTATTTGAAAGTCAAATGCATTCATTGATACGGTCCTTTTGATTCACGATCCAGTTCCCCCACGCCTAAGGATGAGGACACATTAGACAAAATAATTCAAGTAATGTGTACACTCTCTAATATATTCAAATAAATGTTATTCATACAAATATATACCAATACATAGTTTAATATTAGGTTTTATTCTAAGATCATACACTCAGAATGACATATAAATAAGTCAAATGAAAAATGTAGTAAATGTAAATTTTAATTGTAGATTATGCCAATATGATTTCGCTTAAAAAACTGTATTTTTTTTTTGATGTCTGTGTAAACAAAACGTTATAGAATATTTATTCGAAAGTCCAATTCTAATATCTTCTGATGATATATTGTTAAAAAAACCTATTTAACAATTACCTTTTTATATACGCGTTAAGAAAGTCAACGAGTTCTTCCATTTGCTATATTTATGTAAATTTTTATGCTGAACAAATAAAACTTAATTAAGACAGTATAATTTTTTTAAGCGAATATCATAATATATCTTTGTTTTTAAACATAAGCGGAGCGATTTCCAGTGTATCCAAGGCCTTAGCGTAGGTGGTTCTTTACTGAATGAGGCAAGATCGTCTGCTTTGCCCTTTTTAGGACAGTTACGTAAAGTGCTAAATGAATTACATCCGAGGCGAAATGGAGACCTTTTCAATTTGGAGGGGTTTTTTTTAATGTCTCATATAAATAACGTCTAATGCTTCTTATTTATTTATTTTTTAAGTTGTTCTTTTTATAATATTTTCCATTTATTTAATAAATATTTTATGGTCACTTATGTTTAATATTCGATATCTCTTTCCAGAAGCACCAGTAAATGACTGTGATCAAGTGACTTATATTCTGTGTTCATTATACTTTTTAAGAATAACATTATTGTGATTGTGAAAGGGGTGACTGAAATTAAAAATTTGTGCCAAATATTTGATCAAACATTCGACTTGTATGCGTGTGTGTCGAATCCGATGTGCGGACACATAAGTAACATATTCAAGTAGAAGTTGATTGGTGGGGACTACTTGCATTGATGGCTCCGGATGGGCACCAACTTATCTAAATTGAACAAGACCAGGGTGTCCGGTGTTAATCATGTTAGTATCACAACAGCTTAACTGCATGCTTACATTTGCTTATACAGATTACCTAGACCTTAAGTTTCAGCTTAAAGCATTATCTACACTATTACTTTGTATTTAAAGTTGACTTTTCTTTAACACCTATTTTTAAATATCTGTACTTCGCATGTCCGGAAGTTGATTATATTTCTTAATGTTAATGTCACGTTGTAAATGTAACAATATCTTTTCAGCAAAAAGCGCAATCATCTGCGAGTAGTAATGTCACTTTTTCAAGAAGGAAAAGCATGACTTACTGAGATTAATCAGTCCAAATATGTAATTTTAAAGATATATGTTTGAGATAAAATTACACCAATCTGTTATGGATAGAGCATTTCATTTCTGTGCTACCAAAACTACTGTATGACGCCTTAGAGGACCGCGGAGGTCGTTGCCGAGGAAAAAAGAGCTTAAGTGCGTCTGCCACGACGTTGACAGCGGCCTATACTTCCTCTCCGTCTTCACGCGTATAAAGTTCATCATTACACAAAGTGTAAAAAGAGTAAATATGTAAATAAATATATATTGCTTTGGTGTAGCGGTTACGATAGCACTATTTTCAACACGTAAGCATCCAATTCATCTTATTTATTATTTAAAAAAAATTGCATTGTGAAAATGAAATGTGCCTGGGAATTTCCCAATACAATTTTTTTTTTTGGGTTTTAAAAAAAATTGTCGATAAACGCAGACTTCGTAATCCTTCAGATCTGTAATAATGTGTTTATCAGTAACTATATTTTCTCTCTTCTTCACTTACTACGTATTAGAGGGTGACGCTAAAAATAAGGTTGTGAACACACGCGATTGGTCATTAGTATTGTCAATTCTAAAAATATATATTGTAAAGGTAAGCCAAATGATTCCGAAATCCATCTGTAGACATAAATCCCGTCTTTATTGCGCGAATTTCCGCTACGGGGATACCTGCAGCGTTAAAAAGGGAGTTATTCGTGCCACAAACAGCTTGTAAATCAAAGTTATTTGTCGCGGAAAATATTTTTTACCTCCTCGCACTGTGATATATAGGAAGGTGGCTGACACAAGATGTTGTTAGTGGGATGCGTGTGACGTCATCACATTTACACTAACGCGGTAAGTTATGTTATTGTTTTAGTCTAAAATCAGTTTATGGTTTCCCATTTGAACTTATTCATAAAGATCAGCAGTACTCCATAGATGTACTATTTTTGTTGTGTGCATTTTAATGTAAACTATGTAAATGACTCAACAAATCAACTTCCACACATTCCAATTAAATTTTACTTTTACATTTAAAACTAAGTAAGGTATACAATATATAAATTCAAACTATGTTATATATGTAATAATCATTATAACATGGTCGTTTACGGTGTCTTGTAAAAGACTCAAGCTTACCTAAAGAGTATCCGAGACAGCTTTTCTTAGAGATCGAATCAAAAATGAGAAGATCCACAGCAGAATCAAGGTCACCAACGTAGCTCGAAGTATTGCTCATCTGAAGTAGTTGGCGAGGCACATTGCTCGTGTCATGGTCTTTGGGGTCAAAGCTCTTGTGTGACGACCACGAACCGGTTGTCACGCCATGGATAGGCCGCTCATTAGGTGATTCGATAACGTAGATATTTAATGGAATCAGGCGTTACCTTGCGGAAGTCCATCCTAAGTAAGAAAAGGACAAATATATATCCACTTCCGCACATGCAGTGGTATTCATGCAACAAAGTGATCGTATCAACTGCCACCGTCAAATGTGTTTCACGTGTTGAGTGATTTGACGGTGGCAGTTGTGTAATTCGCATTGTTTGTCGCATACGCATTTATCAGCGGGCTGGCGGGCGGTGCACTTTGTTGCATGACTACCACTGCATGTGCGGAAGTGGCTAAATATTGGTCCTTTTATTACTTCTATAACGTAGATGAGGCCATGAGAAGTCGCTGAATACGAGCAGGGTAAGACCTGTCATAGTGACAATCTTTGAGGGAGGCTTATGGCTCACAGCGAGCGCCTATTAGCTAAAAAAAAAAATTCGTTTCTATCTTTATAACTAATATCAGGAATCTCAGCTCTTTCAAGTCTAAAACTAGATATAATACTTATATTTTTTTAATCCGTCAAAATATAAATTATATATAATAATACATATACACAATACGCTCATCTAGAAAAATGTATAATAGAAACATTAACGTATATTCATAGCGTTTATGTTTTTTTCTAATGCAACTCTAAGAAAACCATGTATGTTATATTTACATCTGCCGGTAAAATCGATAGTGATTACTCACAGAGTCAAACAGTCCCTTATTTTATCAGCCCCTTTGTTGACAGACATACGAAAAAAGGGTGCTCCTATACCAAATATTTGTACGTGTTTTAAGAAATATAATTACCTCAATAACTTGAATTTAACTTAAGTTATATCATATCTTCGCTATAGAATAATATCAGCTACGTGTGTATTTATTAAGATGGAAACATTTTTTAGATAAGTACGAAAAGTACACATTATATTAGGAGGACCTGAAAGTAATGTCGATTTCCTAAGTTAAATTCACACGACTAGATTTTTAACAAGTTTTTATTTCTAATCAACAATATATTCAACTTCTTTATCGACAACCTTTTGCTATCTAGTATACAACTACTTCCAAGTAATGAGCTACCAAATGACAATCAAATATCTCCGAAATATAATTTTCAACTGGATACCGTTCTCTTGTATTTCTTGCTGTATAATATACAGAGACATGAAATTTTGTGATTCTCTAATTATTTGTCATGAGTAAATGTCTAAAGTTTGATAACATGGTTTTTTTTTAATGAATAAGGGGGCCCTCTTCCCCCCAGAGTGTGAAATTTTGTAAAATCTCAACTGATCTCTACTTGGCGAAATGAATTTTTCTATGGAATTTATAGTTTCTATGCTTTACAATGCCAGAGCGGTAAGTCAAAACATAAGTTTAAATCTCTTATATATATTAAGATATATAGATTGTACCGCGAGAGTGGTACAGAGTGCGATTTTTTATCGTCGATGATATCGTTTGCCTGTTGCTATTTATAACCTCGAGGGTAAAGAAGCACGGGGATTCCCCGTGGATTTTAGCTATAATAATGTAGTAATTAAATACAAGCACTGCGAATCTATTTTGTAACCTGATCTCACATATTTGCTACGACCGACAAACGAACGTTGTGATATTGTCCATAGACGCTGGAACCTGGATATCTGTTCTTAGCATGCCGAAAAGGAGTAAAGTTTTTACTTATATCGTAAAACTTTTTAATTCATGTCTGTGTTGTATCTTGTTTATTAAGAGAAAAATAGATAACTTTGCCTATCTCAGTTTTAAGCCAGAAAGTTATGGATAGAAATTGACAAGATGTTTTGGAACTCATAGATTGCAAATATTTAAACATCAGATAAAATATAACGTCGACGGACGACGATATGAGGTCCTATTGTCATGTTTTAATTAAAACTAAAAACATTCGTACAAGCTAAGCCAAAACTATGTGAAAGTCACGTAAAGCGCGTCCCAAATTTCTCGTTACAATTAACTAGATTTGTTTGGAAGCGCTTCAACCGCTGGAGAGTTATAACAGCGCTTAAAGTGGGAATATCAAAATATTACAGAAACACGGTCCCCCGAAACCATTAAGGGCGATATAACTCAGTTACTTGACGTTTCTGCTCTCCGGGTACGCGCGGGCTAATCTGGTTGTTGTAATGGCAAAAATGGGGACAGATGGTGGCTGGCTGAGGGTTATTGGTTGCAGCGCTGTAACTTGTGCATCTGGCCGTAAGTGGTGATACCATTATAATTATCGTCGTAGCTTGACATATTTTTTTACTGTAGCAACACAAACACAAATCAAAACAGAACACAAATACTTTGTATCTTATTAATTTAGAAGAAAATGTGGTAATATTCATGGTAATTTATTTTCAAAATATTGCTCTTACACGTAATTTTAGTAACAAGTAGGAAAAATTAAGTTCAGTAATAAATTTCAGTCTTCATTTAAGTATACATACATAACAGGATATCTTAATTTCTTTCCATTTTATATTTACTTCATACTTGCAGATTATGCCTTTTACATTAAATTCTTGCTGTAATACTTTTTGTAATATAATCGATGGTTGACAACGAACTGACTGAACGAAGCGGTTGACATTTCCCCCCGTCTCGTCGCGCGCATACCTTTGGCGCGGTATAGCAGTTTAGGTACAACGGTTTGTATTTTATAACAAAATGGTTGCATTGTGAAAATTATTTATTTTGAGAAAAGAACTTTTCATAGACTTAAAACAATCTAAATTTTACTTTATTGACATTTAACTTAAAGCACATGTCGTTCACTATCATATCTGTATTAACGTGTTTTTCAATGACAGAAGTTTATTCTTCTTGGAATTATTTTCTTCTACACTTACTATGCATTAGGAGATATCATAAAAAAGTTTATTAACACAATTTTAAAAATACACAATATTAAGTGAAGGTAAGCCGGTAATAGTGTCGACTTTAAGCAATTAAGCCTCCTTGACTTTCGTCGATTTGAAAGATAGCACTTACACGAAGCCTATCACGTTCACCGTTTGCACAATCACTCACCGCTGCAGCTTGCACTTTGCCGAATTAGCCGTCACCATCGGCGTCAGTCGAGAGTCATTTGTCATGATCAATCAGCGTGACGTCATCGGTGTGACGTAGTCGCGTGACTCTACCCAGCAATTGGCGATTAAAATTTTAATATTTTATCCATTATTGCTTTCATTTTTTTTATTTAACTTTGTCATGTAGCGATAGGGTAGACTTATATCTGCTTAGGGTTTTGTGCGTAATGTAATTAGAAGTCGAAGTTGCATTTAAATTATTCCCTAAAAGGGTCTTAGTTTATTCAGACAGTATTCCAAATAAGTTCTCTTATTTATTTATTATGTCTTACTTTACATGTAATACCAGAAGTGTTTACGGTCGATAAATACACTCAAAAAGACATATATACTCGTATATGTACTTTGATAACTTGGTAGGTACTTAAATATTTTTTAGTTTAACAAAAAATATGCATTCTATTACAAGTTGGCTCTTGGATTCAAATATACAAACAAACATTGCCTTTTATATGACCACTAAAACTGTGAACTATATTAGTGAACTCAAAATTATCTTTTATTTTATTATTTTGTAAGCTAAGTTATTTTTAAGTTATTTTGTAAGTTAGTTTATCAGTGTTGCATATTATTTTACTGTATTATATCTAGTAATGATACCAAGCTTAGCCTATGTGTCTGTTTATATACTAGATAATTGTTGTCTATCGAAGGGCATACTATAATTGTAAAAGGAAATAATTAAAAGCGATCATGTAGACATACATGCATAATGTATAAATTATACAATTTACTCATTATATATTACATATGTTATAATTTATATTAATTATTATAATATATAGTAATTATTTATTTATGTAAATATTTATATCTGTGTGCGTGTGAGTGTGTGTGTGTGTGTGTGTGTGTGTGTGTGTGTGTGTGTGTGTTTGTGTATGATGGTGTCATGATGCACTATTATTACAATATGTACATAAATAACTAGGCACTTATTCAATATAACATTAATGAAACCAGATAATAATTTAATTTTAATTTCTAAAGTCAATAAAATACCTAAAATACAGTAAAATATGACTATTAATTTCATCTTTTATTTTAAAATCATGTTTCTTTACTCAGTACTCCGTGTTTATGAGGATAGAAATTGAAACGACGACGCCGCTCGTCGCCCGATCCCGCCAACTGAGCAGCCGCGACTGCTTCCGGCAGCAACCAGTAGAATTCAATATCCGGTCGTATACTAGATTTACTATTCATCGATTACTCGCAACCCATTCTGAGAATCGATTTAAAGGATTTCATTTCGTTACTATTACCAAACAAAACTTTTTTTTACTATAGTTTCATATTGTTGTTGCTTTATGATATGCCAATTTAAATTTAGAATATTCTTTATTTAAAATACCATTGTTTACATTATTTTGGCCTCAAGTTGAATCCATAGTCTGCTTTGATAAAATTCTGCAAACCTGTGAGAACACGTGAAAAAAACAGCAGATAAAAAAATTGTGAATATTTTTTAATTATCTTGGTAACTTTTACTTTAATGTTCAGAAACATTACCTATAAATTCTAGCACATAGCACACAACAAACTAAGATTGAGATCCACTTGCAGAAGTTATTGAGTCCAAGATTCTGACTTCGTAGCTGTGCAGCTCATGTACCTTCAAGTCGTCACACATCTCGTCATCATTGTCATGTACATTACTATATACTATCAAAAGTCACCTGTTCTGTTCACCTTATAGTTTAACGTACTATGCAGCACTTGCCGGCCCGTGGTCTCCACTTCAAAATATTAAGGCTTCAGAGGCCATCTGTTGTGCGCGCTATCTGCTTACTGCCACATCAACTTGCCAATCCGAATCTTATAAATGTTTATATTGTATTTATCTGTATACCTGTGCCGGTAGCCTGTGTATTTAAACTTTATTTTTTGTATCTCATGTATCTTAATTTGTATTGACGTGAGGTAGTAAATATCTTTAATCGTAAATAAATAGGAACAAAGTTGTTCATATCATTATTTCTATTCTGTGCGCTATGTGGGGTAGGCACCCTTTCAACTTGCCATTTCGCAGGGCTATATGATTTTCGTTCCTCTACGGATTTCTTAATTTTTTACTTATCTCATGAATATATACTGAGCATACCGCTCTCCTTGGCTCATTGCGTAACTAGGGGCTGGCCAATAAAGCTTATAATGACGTACGGCTACGTTTCTATGCTAAGTCATTACTGGTAACACATATTGTCTTAGATTTTCATCCTAAAACACTGACGGATATTAGACGAAAACATTAATTTGCGACTATCAAATTAAAAAGTCAATTATTATCCAAAAAATATTAATTACTTGTTTGGGCCAACCCTATTGCACACAAATATCACATACCGCATCTAATTAGTAATAACAAGCGAGTCGCGGCGAGATCAAAGCACTCCGCGTCCAATAAAATGTCACGAACTATCAGGGCCGTCGTTCGCAGATTAAACACGTCAAATGCATTTAATTGCATTAGCCTATCGCTTTGCAAGTCGGCGAGCGACCAGCCAATTAGCGGGAAGCGTTGTACGGATTAAGCGTAGAAGATTAGAAACATTGATTGCTATTAAATTCATAAAGGATATCGGGATTCATATGTATTTCGATATAATATTTTAAGCCATAACTTTGGTTACGTGACATCAGTTTGTAAGGTATAATTATAGAATTAAAAGCTTTTGAAATAGAATATAAAATGTATTGTCATGAAAAATAAAATACTTTGGAGAACGTAATGACATTTCTTACGTAATAGTTGGTTGTTGAATGAAATATGTGATATTTTTGTATATTTCTTCTGCAAGAGGCTGTCTAGTTTAGCAGAACGTGCTCACTGCGCTTAGTTAAAAAAGTAAAATTTGTTTTTAAATGTACTTTATATGTAGCTTAAATTCATGCAAATCATTTATTTTAAGATCAACTCGCGCGCAGAACGCTAGAAAACTGACCGCTAGCCGCTTCTAACCGATCCTTTTCGAAATCTAAAAGGGGGAGTTACGTCCTGCAGGTGTATGTTGTATGTGGCAGAGATGAAAAAACTAATGATGAATAATATAATTATAATTACTTATATAATTGTTTTTCATTGGTTACCTATTTCGATTCAAAGTGGATGTATAATCAAGTCAGTTCACGATGTACTTCAAACTTAATAACGAATGCTTTCTACGTCGACAAAAAATCAATAACACAACTCGGCTATTTGAAAAGGGCGGTTTATATGTCACAGTGCATATCTACCGTACTGTTGGCCAGTTCAAACTAAATTTTATATTAGAAATTGACTTGTAACGGCTCGCAAATAAGCCCTTTACTTAAGCTGCCATGAAAATTGTCAATCGAATTGGTGAAATATTGATAAATTACGTACTCCACTCGGGTTGCGGTTAGAGAACATCTTCGCACGATGTATTTCATCTTTAATGGCAAGAAAAATGAAAGCCGAGTGTAATCGATTTGATAAATATTATGTATATACAGAAACCATTTATAATACAAATTATAATTTTGACTCAAACAAAATGGCAGCTACTATCTTACTGCTTGCGTCCGAATACAAATTGAATTAAATTCGAACACGCAATAATAATATAGCCATAGGCGCCAAAATACTTTTTAGAGTAAAATTGTTAGTGGAGTAATATGGGGCATCTCGTGAATGCAACAAAGACATGACTGCGTCATTAAATAAAAAAGCTCCTGTGTAATAGAAAATAAATAAACAAACATTGTTAGCTTTAAATGCGAATAAATAATCATTAAATCTTTCAAATATTTATATCTTACTTTTAAATCTAAAATAACTAGCATATTATATGATTAATCTCACTAAACCATTACCATTATTACCAAAAGTGTTTATATAGTTTATTATACGAGTAAGAAAATTATTGACAGAGTGTCTGTCTGAAATAAAAATAAACTCGTTACGATTTAATTTCGTGTTGAAAATGTTAAAAAATTTCATGGATGTGAATGTACGCTTATATAATAAAGTTCCAAGATATCTTAGACCTTTCGTTTCTTGGTTTTAAATCTCATATTACAAATTTATTATTAAATACATCTCATTTCATTCGAGTGTTTTAGTTTATTAAAGTTGTGGAACATTGTTTGTTGACTCGTTTACATGATTGATATTATGATGAACACATGAAAAAAAGTAAATATTTGTTTAAAGGAGCAACTGTTGCGTTTCTAGTCGGCTTTTCTCAACAGATTTGCGTTTCGAGCCGGTGTTAGCTTACTACTTTTAATGTTAAAATAATCGACGATTTAAAAGCGCAATGTTAAAACCTCCTTAATGAAGAAAAGAAAAGCAAAATGGAAAGGAAAAGTTAACTAATTATCCATCTTTCCTTAAAAAAATTATTTTCGCTTGCAAGTATGGTTACAAGTGAAAATGGTCAAAGAAATGTCTTTAGTAGCTTTATTGAAAAAGCGAAATCGGTTTTTCTGACATCGCTAAAAAAGTTTTGGTGATGACAACAAATTTCTTCAACATTTTCTGAGAAACTTCCTATATTCGAAGATGTATTGAAACATCCGAGCGCTTCGACATTTCAAGTGACAAGTTTGTGCCGACAGCGAGTCGATATTTATAACCACCAATTAAAGTTCCTAAAACTATAGTTGAGTAAGGCTGACAAAAAGTTAGCAGTTATTCAAACTAAGTCATTTATCTTCTATATAAGAGCATTTAAAATGACTAATTATGTATGTCAAAAGATTTCCTGAAGAGCTAATATTGATACAAATTATCAGACACCATCAACTGCCGCCTCCTTCTTCTCTCTCGTCTCCATCCAAAGGTTGATTGGTAGAGATAGCCTTTAGCGATAAGACCGCCTCTTGTACATTTATATATATTTCGCTACATTTTATTTTTTATCCATACATTTTTTTTAGTCTTGATGTACAATGAAGTGTTAATAAGAACTGAACTCCCCTATAACGGCACAATTCCTCTTGAAGCCACAAGGGTTTCAAACACGATCTGATGTAAGAATAGACCATTACAAACTAAGACGGTTTATTTTTGTTGTCACTTTTATAATATATTTCGATACAGTAGTCGATCAAATGTTATATTGAGACATTATATTTCATTATTTTTTAATATAGCCTATAACACACAACCTAGAACACTTGCTTCGAAAGTGCAGAGTTTTTAGTGTATTATAATTGTAAAGTTGAAATTGAAATAACTTCAACTGTGTGCATAAAGAACGTTGCGATCGAAAATCGAGGTATTGACCGAGCGACCGCTGCATATGCATCATGTATGAGGCGATGGATTGCATTCGAAAGTGGTCAGAGGCTTTTAGTTCGCCGCTACAAATATTGATTTACCGTGTTACATTTATTGCCGCGTTCGGAACTTTTGTTCGCGCATACAAGTGCAAACAATTTACCTTTTCACAGGCGTCTCCGTAGCTTCTTTTCGTTTGTTTTTTCTCGCAGACAAACGATACAAGCGCATAGCATAAGCTTATTTACAGTAATTAAGTCTGAAGGCTCCTTGTACATTACTTCATCACCATTCAAACTCGGCAATTTGCTTCAAGATCAAATCAACAACGAGAATATCCGAAGAACAAGTAAAGTTACTATCTGAACCGTATTTGCTAGTTGAAGTGATAGTTAGGAGGTCACTTAGCGTATAAAACAGACAGCTGTTAAGGTTTTAAGTACTGGAGTCGCAATCACGAACTAACAGGCGCAGTGTAAGACATCCAAGGTAGATATACGACTTTATTAAAGGCGAGGAAGTCACTGGATACTGAGCTTTTCCAATTGATTCTATTAGAAATGCATAGAAGAGGCCTATGTCCAACAATACACGTCTTACAGCTACAATCAAGATAAAGATAAAATTGATTTATTCAATTTTGGAACTTTTATAGTCAACTTTTTTTAAATATTTTTTTACTCTGCTCTGCCTCGCAATGTATTATAGTTGTGGAGAAAAAGCAGGGAGAAACTCCACAACAACACTTCTTTCATCTTTTAACAAAGTTTACAGATTTATACATGTACACTTTCTCAGATTAGTCAAAATTAAAAAAAAATAATCAAGTGACGTCATTGCCAAGGATTCTTGTTATATAAATATTCGTATATTAATGACAATAATGGCTGTGATTATATATTTTTTTATTAATAACAATATAAATAATGATTAAAAACTATATGAGACAAATGAGGGAATTATTATAATCATGAAATATATATCGTTGTATGTAAATAGTTGAGTGAATAAATATATATTCAAGCTTTTTTTTAATTAAGTAGATTGTCTAAAGTACCACGTATATACATATTAAATAAAGTCTGAGAAATATTAATGAATTTCACTTTATAAATTGTAGTTTATTTAACTAACAAAGTGAAACAACATATAATCAACGTTGAAAAGGGTAATCGTTGTTGTTGAACTTTGATAATTAATTTGCAATCACGGGAAGAGCTTTCAACAACACACGAAATTGTAACACGCTTAACACTAATTCGAATTAATTTAAAACGAAGTATTTTAAAATATGTACCCAAATTTTTGTGGAGATTAAAAGATTTGATTATATTTTTATAACATAAGTAAATCTAGTTACGTAATACGATTATTGGTCCTTGTGACGTGATAAAAATAAAATTAATTTATTCATAATTGGAATTTTTAATATACAATACCCGGCGATAAATATTGCATATCGATCTTTGGAAAGAGACAATCGGCTCTCTGTCGCAAGACTGACAAAACGTCACATAGGTAGTGTGGGACATGGACATGGACATGACAATGGTCTCTTTCTAAAGGTCGATGTGGAACGTTTATCGCCAGGTACCGTAAGTTTTATTGATCGTCAATTTATAATTTTTTTGTCTATATTATTTTTGAATATACTTTGCTTCGTAAGTTGTTATAGTTGTGGAGAAGAAGCAGGAAGAAACTCCACAACAAAACATCTTTTAATAAAGTTTATAGAATCATACATACACAGTTTATAAGATATAGTCAAAATTAATTTAAAATAATCAAGCACCATCATTTCTGAGGATTCTTGTTCCATTTAAATATTCGTCTATTGAATAATGAGCTTTTTCCGACAATTTACTTTCAATGTGCGATTACACTTCAATGAACGAAAGATAGATACAGTACCCTGCGATAAATATGGCACATCGACCTTTGGAAAGAGACAATCGGTTAATTTCGGCCTTGTAGAGCATTTCTGTCCCACACTATGTGACATTTTGTCAGTCGTATTTCGGGAAAAAGAGATAACGCTCTACGAAAAAAAATTGGTCTTGGTTTCATCAAAACATTAATTTTTCATTTCGAATTCGTCACGCACCGCCTTCTTGAGATGACAACAAAAACAATTTTGTTAGCGTACGACAAAAACAAAAATAAAAACCTCCTTGTCACTATTTCGATACCCAGTACATTGGGATTTTTTTATTTAATTCCGCAAATCCACCCCATGTTTCTTTGGGGTGCTGAGTTTTGTGGGTTCAATTTATAATCGAGTAGCGGTAAAAATGTCGTCACAAAATTATATCGGATTGACTTTGTAAGACTTTGATTAATAATTTAAATATTTAAATTTAAAATTAGTTAAGTGTAATTAACAATTAATTAGCCCGAATTTTCGATATTTTTATATCTTTATTTTCAGTTTAGTTTTTTTCCTATCACATGGAGTGTACGACATGATAAATATTCAACATTAAATTATTTAACAATCATTATTATATAAAGAAGACCTCGTTTTGCGAAACATCGATCATTAGTGATTGGTTATAATGCGTTTGGATTCTTTCATTTTATATATTATGTAATTGTTAGAATGGTAATTTAAAAGATAATTATAAAAATAGGGGTAGACAAAGAAAAAGAATACGAGAACGATAAAAAGATGGATAGACGATTTTCTTGCTGCTTTAGATATAACTTTTTTTAAATCTTCTAAAATAACAGAAGACCCCTTCTTCATCATCATAGATGGAGACAACTTATAAAAGAAGATATGTAGCTACTGAACAGCGAAGTTGCAATTCTCACCTCTAAAGGAACCACTGAAAAAAAAAAGAGAATATGGAAAAATACTACTAAATATATTATTATTCATAACCCGCTGCCGCTTATAACTTGTGACGTAATGTTTGAACTTTACGAAAATCGATACTCGACAACTGACGGTTCCTAATGTTTACTTGTCAATTACCAAATTAATGTAACTGCGTTGTGAAACGCTTTGATTTCGCCACAGATTTTTGTTTGTTACGTAAGTAATAACGAAAATTAATTACGTCGCGATTGTTGATTTTAATTTAAATTATTCGAAATTGAAATTCTCATCTCGGCTCGAATTGGTTTTCTTTTATGTTACTTTATAAAGCAAAATTAATTAATGCAGAGTTAATTATTTATTTATTTGTTTCTTATCGACTATAGGCAACGCATTTAACTTCTGTCTCGCCTGATGTTAAGTTATGACGAGGTCTGCAATGCATGCTTTCCTAGAAGTAACCTATTCACTTGAACGTCTATTGACTTGACGACTCCCAAGTTATAGTTGAAAACAAGGACATAATACAACAGGACAGGAAAGTAATATAAAACCGCTTAGTGAGGGTTGAAGGGATTTCAAGTACACATAGATGTCTTACACGGATTTTGTTATTCAATAGAAGAAAGATGGGGGATTTAATTGATGTAATTATAAAACACCTATAATTTGGAAACTTTTCGCCTATGCTTCAAACTCTGAAGCTTAGTGCTTACCAAACCATCGTTACCAATGAATCTCTTAGCTCCTTTTTGTATGGAATCCAAAGCTACAAGCTGGTACTTCGATCCATCTCACAGATGGATACAGTGCTCTTCATGGGCGGATTTATGCAACATACAGACTCAGGAGTTGTTCAAATGTTCAGCAAATTTAGCTTTGGACGCAATAAATGACTAAAAGCTAAGATTTAACTTTTTATGAACAAGACATGGATAAAGAAAATAAATAGTGCAAAATAGGCGAAAAAAGAAGTACAAACAACGGTCTTATCTCAAACAGAGGTGTCTAAACAATTATTAAATGGACTTATTACCATACACATATTAATTATATAAGATTGCCGCTGCACACACTTTCCAGAGGATGATCATAAGCTTTCTTTATATACCATAATAACACACTGCGATCGCCAACTTGCTTGCCAAGTGTGGTCATTATGGTGTATCCTTTCATAGATATCTTTGGGAGGGAACCATGCCTTGCAGTGGGTGTCTATGGGCTAAAACGATATTCGAACATAAATTGAAAAATTAAAAATTTATCTAACAAAGGCCTTTTACGTACGTGCTAACTCGCCAATTCTGTTAATAAGTGGTTTGTATGAGATATTCTCTTTCCATACTATACCCCCGTCAAAGTGGCTGTTTTTATTTTTGTCACAAATTTTATATTTGTTCTCTCAATAAGAAAACATCTTCGGTATAGACAACATTTAAAAGGAATATATTACGAAAAATAGTCATGTCTTTCTCGATGATATTAAGATACTCTTTTAATTAATAATATTAATGAAATATGTGACTTTAATTAATAAAACAAAAGGAAAATGGCTAACAAACGAAGAAGATACTTTATAAAACAGTTTTTTATAATAAAACTCTCCGAATAGCTAGTGTGCTTTGAGTTCTCTCCCGCGACTCCCGGCGACTTATTTTGCTTCTGTTTCGTTTCAACTTGCTTACTTTGCACTTTTTATATTCTCGGAGAAAATAACGTTATATTTTCTTTTAATAGCACCTTAGTTCTTTGGCGCTGGAAGAGAATTTATGTTATTTAACACCGTGCTCGCTCTTTGTGTCTTAAAGACATCTTTTTTCATTTCGTTGCAATTTATATATGGCTATGTAACAAAAGGTGGATAAGCGACATTTTTAAGTTCCACGTAAGACTTTCCTTCCTGCCGGTATTATAACAAATCTCTAGTGTCCAGCGGTGGATGTCTTACGGCCTAAATGACGACACCGAATGATGATATAATTTCGGATATCGATTACAAATGAATTGCTTTCTTAATAATTGTCTTACTTAGTTTCTCATTGGCATGCTGAGTGATGCAAAAGTCCGTAGAGTATAAGGTAGGTAGGAGAACCGTCAGGCCACTTAGCGCGCAGAACAGATCGCCGCTGGAATCTAGGTTCTGAGATAGAGGCCTTGTTAAGATTGTAAAATACGGAATGCGGGATACTTCCTACCTTCTTCCTAGAAATCAAAAATATGTTGATTTTCTTAAACTGGACTTTCACTCTGCCCAAATGACATTAGTAGATTCCGCGAGGCAGCTAGGAGCAGAAGGCGCCTAGCCTAAAACTAGAGGCTGCTAGAACTAGAATTTAGCGCAATGTTATAAGGAACTTATAATTACTACATATGCTAGTTGGGCGTACGTAAAGAAAACAAAAAAAAATGTCAATGGATTATTTTATATAAACGACTACATAATTATATATAAATGTTCTTATTTCTTATTTCTTTCTTCTTTTTTGTAATTAGAATACAATTATTCAAAATTTAACAGTTAAACATTAATTAGTACTGAATTCAATTTCCAATGTTTTCGCCGTGTCGTCGAACAGACTGCACGCACGAACTACCCGTCTATCAGACCGTGCATTAAATAGATATATCGCTGACAGTTTTATGTACACCGCATCACGCGGTGTCAGAGATTTATTTTCATTATCATGGACACACGGGGAAGATGAAAGGGTTATTGTGCGGGCTCTCCTATACGGACACGATGATATATTTCGTTCGCAATAAATCGGCATTTTTCGCTGATACTTCTCTTGATTTTGCTTTATCTAAAATGGTAAAATATATATGTATTCTTTTACTCACATGTTACAAATTCTCTCTCTCTTAATGTAATTACAATAGCTATTTTAACTAGTTTAAAATTAATAATGTTTTAACACTTATTTTACTTATTCTGGCCATAAACATTATTGTAATTAAAAGTAAACAAATTTATACTTTTGAATTTCGAATCTGTCATATTCATACAACTGTTCGATGTATTTTATTATTTTCCAGGCAGTTATTGTAAACTATTTTGTAATATTAAAATGGAGTGGGTTGATAAAGAGAACCGAATCGCTGTGATAGCATTGTATAATGTAGATTTGGTACCAAATAACATTTTTAAAATATTTCATACGCTTGTTATTACTAAAATGTTTGTGTACGGGACTATTGGTAGGTTCAATGAAACGTACTCTGCTTTTGAAGAGACGCACTTGTCATTTGGTAACTGATAATTTATGAAACGAAAAATAACACAGGTTATTGTATTCGTTTTAATTTGATTTTTTATTTTCTACATATCAAATTTGTTTGTTGGTTTTTGGACGTAATTAATATTATTCTTTTAAACCATTCGAGTCCATACTGATGTGTGCAATGCATTTTCGAGCCAAAAAGGCCGACGTGTGTGTGCAATAATATTGAATTGCAATTATCAGTAAGTCTGGAAAAAGTAGCCGTATGAAAAAGACTGTTTGAAACTAAAAATTATCTTAGAATTGTGTAAAAATTAATTTTGATATTGGTTTTAATTTAACACTTAAAATGAGTAACCCAAAGCCTGATCGGCGTGATAATGAAAGTGACGATTTTCGAATATGAATATAGAATAGTTAGATGATACATTTAATGATATTTTTGAGAATGGTGATAAGGATTCATTTTAATTTTTGTTTTAGTTAATATATGTTATAATTTACAAAAATTTGTCTATTAAAATGGGAAATATAGATATGTAAAAGTAGTTTACGAATCCATACCCCAAAATTTGTTTTATTGCAGTTAGTCTTAAACAAAGATAAAGACCCTTCGAAGTATCCTACCGCCGGTTTCGCGTCCGCTATTATACAAATCATCAATTAGTTTGTCTAAACCGAGAGGCGCTGCCTGTGCGATCGGTTGACTCGTTAAAAACAGCCATCGGACCGTGACCCGCCTCTGAAAATCTCGACGTCCCTTGTTTCAGCCACTCTCGAACGGGATTATGTAAGGTCAGCAGATATCTTCCATCTATAAATTGTCATAAATAAAAACAATACTTATTACAATCAATTATAAGATCAATATATAATCAAAAAATAAAAAGTAACAGTGTCGGTTCATAGGATTAAAACATACAAGTTTATTTGTACACACGAGTTAACATTTTTAAATAATATATCATCTCTGAAACAGAACCTCCTGGCCTTGATCATTTTACCACTATTATTAAGCCCAAAGATGGACGTTTGTGTCCAACAGTGGACTCCCTAGGGCTAAAATGACGATGATACTAACGATTTAGTTGAATTATTGATATTACTATTAGTTGAATTATTGATATCATTATTCAGTTAAAATTATTTATATTGACTACTTGTATACGTCGTGACAACAATTCTAGAAGATTCGAATTTAAATCTAGAACTGGATTGAGTTTCTCGAAGGACACTTGTGTTATTTTCTTAATACAGTACTAGGGCAATTCAGTCTCATTCTTTATTAATTGTTTAATAAATTTATTGATTTTATGACACGATCATTCAGACATTAAATGACAGTTTATTGTATCGTCGTATTCAGTTGCCCCCATAAGAATTACTAATTTTAATTATATTATCAATATTCTATATATCTACTTATCAAGATACATTAAAATTAAATCCTGTCTATTAATCAATAAATTCATCCGCTATGTACTGTGTTAAAATATGTGTAATGTATAATCCTGCAAAGTAAAACCTTTGCATTTGTCATCGTATATATGCGTATACGATGTCTATCCTTTTTAGCCGGGTAATCTTTCAATAAAGGATTGTAATTATTTTACTATCCGTGCTTTTATTTAAATAAACAAATTAAACCAGGAAATATATTCTTTAATATTGTATACTTAGAAATTTGCACAAATATATGTTATTTAGTTATACTAATCGTACCTTGCTGTTTTTGATACAATTAAATTTGTATAAGGATGCGTCTATACTTTTAGCCGAGTTGTTTTTAAATATTTTGTTTAAATCATTTTCGTGTCGGTTTTATTATTGAAATAAGCTAATTGAATAATAATACTGAGAAAGGGTATATAATAGTACCGAAGATTGTTTTTTTCTATATAATGAAAAAAGTATAAGGATATGTCTAATAATGTTAAATCGAGTAGTATTTAAAAACGGCATTTTTTTTAAACATTTTCCGGTCCGTTTTATTATTTAAATAAGCCAATTTAATAATGAAACTGAGAAAGGTGTATATTTTTTTATACGTAAAAAATATAGTATAAGTATAAGTACCTAGCTGGTTTAAATACAATTAAATAGCTTGTATTTTAAAAATGGAATGTGTACATGGTTTTCTGCAAATCAATTCAATAAAAAGTCGAATATTAGGTTCTAATCTTGCACCCCATCATCTTTTTAATCATGTTTCAATGGCGTTTAAAATAGATCTGCATATTATGTAACAGAAATAGGAAACGTTTTCGTATGTAAATCAAATGCGACTGTAAAACTATGTAAGCTTGCCACAAGTTTCTAAAACCTATGTGGATTCACAATTATCCCTACGACTCTAGTGCACTTGTCGGCCATAAAACAAAACTTCGTATGTTACACGGCATATGCATTATGCGACTGCACTTCGTGGCCCAACCCAATTAAGTTTTACTTCAGTATCTCTAATTTTATTCAAGTTGACGAAATCTCATTATCTTTCAACATTAGTACGATAAGTTTTAGATATTACACCTTTAAATTTCTATAATAAACAAAGAATAACGACACTATGAAGTACTTAAAGTATAAATTACCATAACTATTATTTTAAATTAAAAGTCTATTGTCCGTTTTTATTGAGTAAGAAAAGGACCAATATTTAGCCACTTCCGCACATGCAGTGGTAGTCGTGCAACAAAGTGCACCGCTCGCCAGCCAGCTGATAAATGCGTATGCGGCAAACAATGCGAATTACACAACTGCCACCGTTAAATTACTCAACACGTGTTTTTGACTTTGTTGCACGACTACCACTGCATGTGCGGAAGTGGCTAAATATTGGTCCTTTTTTTACTTAGAATGGACTTCCACAAGGTAACGCCTGATTCCATTAAACGGTTTTATTGAATCTTCAAGAGGATATATTCAAACAATAATAAATGTTCTCGTTATAATAATTATAATACTGTCAGTCGTAAGCTGTCCACTGCTGAACATAAACCTCTCATAGAGAATTTTAAAAGGAGCCGTTGGAAGCGGCCACGTCCAACATCTTCCAATGACTAAGAACGTCGTCTTCCATCGGGCGTGTTTCACTGCGCTTGCCGGTTTGTTGGAATAATGCTATGAAGCCGACAAGAAAACGGTACATCAAACAAAAATATATGTGGGAGTAACGGTTTTATAATGGTCATGGGGAAAGGAAGGCACACTCCACCGATCATCAGATTGGCTTGGCGCATTTGGCACACATCATTAGACACGTATTCCTGTCTATCGATCTATTTAGTGTTTAATGTATAAGTTGCATCACAATAAACACGGAATATTGGAAACCGTCGTCTCACTTGATTTTATTTAGTTAGCTTAGTTTATTTGAATGTAATTAATGAGAGAAATCATTAATAATTAACTTTTATTTAAAATAAATTCGTCTCTTGACATGTTTTACTTGTTAACTGTACCGTCTCGTAGGATTATAACCCTCTGGACTTACGTTGGGATCTTAGTAAGTAGTGTTTTTCCCGGCCTCCACGCCACTAAGACTGTGGGTATTCGACTAAGAAGGGATTTCTTACGCCGTGAAAGCCTACTTGAATAATAAATGTTTTTCAAATTTAAAATATATTGCAATAAAAATGTTTATTTTCACCGTCCGTGTTATATTTTTAATTACGTATTATCCAGCTGTCCCGTATTTTAAAAAGAAATATATGAGTGTAAAGAAAAGCTGAAAGAAAAGGTGGAAAGTGGCACCATCGCCTTCCTAATGACAAATATAGAATGCCGTCGTAAATTCATAGAATACTGCAAGAAAGTCGTCAGAAGTTATAGACAAAAATAATAATTATATTAGGTAATACAGGTCGGGAATGATAAGAAAAAAATCTATAACTAGGAAAAGAAATAAGGGATTTAAAAATTGTAAACTAAATGTTATCAAAGAATGTGGCAAACTAAGGAAGGCGATGCGTACAATTATTATGAATGATAGGAAGAGAACGAAAGATAATGTGATGAATGAAAGAGAATGTAGCAATAGAAGTTGTGAAGGATTAGAAAGGAAAATAAAAGTAAAATATGAACTATGAAAAAATTATTGATAAATAAAGTCCTTGTCTCAAAAACGATAGGTGGAACGAAAAGCTCGCAATAACGGAGGCCATTTAAAAAACTGTGCACTAAAGAATTAAGAATAATAATAAGAATCAAGTGAATGTAAGAACTAATGATTGGGACCTAAATTTCGAATGGAAGTACGGATCTTGTTTGACATTTATCGTGTATTGCTATATATAGGCAGCAGACATGTAACCTATACATAGCAATACGCTTGATTTAAATTGTTTTGTATATTTAATAAGTTGTATATTTTTGCATATTCTTACATAGTATGCGAAGCAAGTAAGATAATTCGAGAAAGACTCAGTCAATTCGTCTATTGATATTTGGAATGTATGACGAAAAAATTGAAAATATGCATATAAAATAGTGTAAACAATAATTATTTTTCCCCGTATAAACTAAAATATCAGCCTGTAGCTGTTGAACATTTGCTGTAGATAAATACTAAATAAAAGCGTGTCAAACATGTTGTATAAAGCCAGAATGTAATCGTATTAAAGTCAATGCAGTGCAATTTTTAAAACAAATGGCTTATTTTTGTAAGAAATCTATATATATAATTAGTACGTTTGATAAATAAATAAAGTGATGATATTGATAAAGTTTTTCTCACTCATTTTATTTTCCTATTAAACTACGACAGCTCGATTACATTGATTTTACTTTATTGGAGATAAACAGAAACAACAGGCAAGAGATTATAAACTTAGAAACATAAAATTAGTTTCAATTGTTACCTTTAAAATATCAAAGTAAAACAATAATAAAACAAAACAAAAACATTACTGAACATAGGCATTATTAAATCCAGCGCAATCTGCAGAACAGACAATAATAATTACGAGTCACAGCAAGCCGTCACATTCCAATGAGGTTTAAATTGTATTGTGTATATTCAATAATTTCGAATGAAATTGTCTTTTAAAAGATACAAGAGAGCACGAGAATATATCAATATCACTAATATATGAATTTAGAAGTTTAATGGCGCAGTTTAATACTTGCCATTGAAACGAGAGGTCTCAATATCTGCATGACACTACATATATACGTCTTGTTAAAGGTTCAAAACCAATGATTGGGTTTAATTTAACGATAATAGAACCTTCATTACGGTCCCGGAGTCCGTTCATCCATTGAAAGGATGTAACCTCCAGCTGAGAAGCGGTTTAGCCGTTGGTCCGTATAAATTGTAATTCGGTTCCGTGAATTACTCACATTCCTGCCGTCGAAGGGATTTTGATTAATTGATTAAATTTTGAATGTGAACCTCTTATCAAGGGTTGTTATTACAAATTTGTTAGTGGAAAATCAGTTAACTGGGCCTTTTGATAGCGTTAATACGGACTCAAAAATAGTAGTGTGTAAGCATTAGTTAGTTTATGGTAGAGATAAATCTTCCTGTTTTCGTAAAATCAAGACCACAAGCCGGTGTGGCCTCTCAATAGATAGACCGACGACATATTTAAGGACACGGGAAGTCGATGTATACGTGCAGCGCTAGGCCGGTCTTTTAGCAATATTTTGGAGAGCTCTATGCCTTGCAGTGGGCATCCATAGCTCATATTTTCGCTAACAAACTGTGTACAGTATGTTAGCGAAAAAAATAGGGATTCTCATTAACTATTATTACTAGAAATAAGAAACATTTGTTTATTACACTACTTAAACGTAAAATGAGTAATAAACTTCAAAGTAAATGTACAGTGTTGTATATCTACAACATAAAGTTTTTAAAAAAATAAGTATTAAAAATATTATATAATTTTTTTTCTATTTTCCCTGTATTTTAGTGTACTTATCTGCAAGGTAAATATTTTTTTAAAATATAAGGGTTCAACATTACGCCTAAATTACGTTTCCAAAAAGTTATATTCGTAGTTCTGGGTGTACGTATATATTTTATAGTCCCATAAGATATCTTATACCTTCGTTCTCTTAACT
Organism: Battus philenor; assembly: GCF_028537555.1. Taxonomy (NCBI): domain Eukaryota; kingdom Metazoa; phylum Arthropoda; class Insecta; order Lepidoptera; family Papilionidae; genus Battus; species Battus philenor. The sequence continues at coordinate 14,121,812 of NW_027181726.1, read as the reverse complement.
TTCAAAAACAGCATATCAAAAACAGTGGCTTTGATTTTCCGGCCGGCTTCTACATAGAGACAGCGTTCCGAGCCGGTGGTAGCTTACTTGCATATAATGTTAAAATAATCGACTATTCAAAAGCGCATGTAAATGACTACTTAAATAAAGATATTTTTGAATTGAATTCAAAAAGAGTTCTAAAAAACGTAAAATATCACTGGGGTTAAACAATTTAGAGTTCCTCTCGCATAATAGTTCTTTACGCATGTTTATATATATTTATATATGTGACACTGGATATATTTTACAATATTTAAACAATTCAATACAGTTCGGGTTACACTTTAAACTTTATCATTGTTTTAAACGGTTAAATTGTGTTTTAAATATATGGCCATAGCTACATGTCATATAGTGAATTAATGAGTCAGACAATTCATAGTACAATACATTATAATTTTCTTGTTTAAAATTTTGTTAAGATGAAACAATTTACCCATAACTGATTGCTATATAACATTTATTATCCTAAACTAGTTGTTGAAGTCTTAAATGTTATATGTCAGTCAATAAGAGATAAAGTAGTTACATAAATATATACTAAGTAATTCCGCTTTTCATGGCACTTTCTCGTAGCACGCTTCAGAGGATTAAAGGCGTCATAGTGCATTACACGAGCCGTGTGAACAAATCCTATTTTACCCGCATGCACCTCACTCTGAATTTGATTTGTGAATGCATCACGGGTCGCTACTTTCTGACACACAACCCAGATGTATAATCTGGAATCGAATTTATTTACGAATCGAATTAATATAACAAGTGAATTACAGTAATCCTACTTTGAAATATTTTAGCTTAACCCTTAATAACCTAGAGTTTCAATTTTGATACCACTCTTTTAAACCGAATGTTCACATTACTATTAGTTTTTTTATAGGTTGGCTGTACGTATTTTACTATTGTATAATATTCTTTCCAACGAAATTAAACCCTCAAGCAAAAACACAGTAATATTAAAAAAAATCACTTTCGTAAATCAGGCTACTAAGGGTTAAAATCTATTCGAAGCTGTTTCTATTTAGATACTAGCGTCCCTGCTTGATTTATTTTTCATAGTTTTGCTACATAGCATGTTTTTTTAGCCCATAGACTGTAACTGCAAAAGAAAGGCCTCTCCGAAGATACATCTATGGAGCGATATACCATAATCGCCAAGTATGGCAGGCGGGTTCCAGTGGCAATCCGATGTAATTAATGTACATAGTGTGAATTATATAAGATTTTATACCGGGAGTAAAACCCGCGACTTATAATCGCAAGTGTCAGTTCTCTACCGAGCTGGTCAACTGCTGGCAACCGGTCTTATTGGAAATCTATTGGAGGGGCAGAGGAACCCTTTCGGATAAAATGTCTGTGAAAACATACAAACTGAACATAGCTCGGTACAAATTGACTCCAATAAATACTTTCAAATCTCTTAACTGAACACATGTATTACATAAATCAATAAATCAAAAAAAAATATTTTTAGATTCATATTGTTGAAGTCTTTCGTGAAGTCGCTTATGGCTTCTAATTCCTTGCGTATCACAAGGCACTGTCCGTCGTCGCGGGCGTCTTATATTAGATTAAAGTAAACAGATTACGAAACAGGGGTCGCCGGATCGATCCCGTTGCATGACATACATAATTGTTTATTGAATTATTTATACCCATAATCCTCGGAAGGGAATCTGCGAAAGCTTTATTATATCAATGGTGTTTTGTAGGGGTGCAATGAGTGAGTCACGTTTTTTGAGGGTAGTCAAGGATTATAGGCAGGTGGAGATTGAATTGGACTTCCGATCGACTGTCATCTCGCCCTGTTGAGAGATCGTTGTGTTATTTAATACTATGTGTATAAATTATTATTTATTTATTTCACACTATGTATATTGTATAATAGCGGACCTCTTGAGATTTTCTATCAGTTACCCATATATATGCATATAAACATATAAGTAACAATAGACAGGCAAGCGCATAACTAATTACGTACTAAAGTAAAATGGAATTCAGTTAAAGTTAAAATCAATTTCAGTCGTTCTTGTGTAAGAACAAATTTGTAGTGTTTTTATACGTTTTATTTATTAGAATTTTTTAATTTTTTTTGAATTAGAATAAATTTTATTATTATTAATTATAAGCGAATAATCTAGCATGTATCCCACCCTATGTATGAGCAGTGGCAATCAAATATAATTTATGCTAAAAGTGTGAATTATATAAGATAGTGTACCGGAAATCGAATTCGCAACCTATGATCACAAATCTGTCCTTTATCGCTGGACTACTACTAGTGGTATTTTTATAAGTAAAAGAAATAAGTCTAATATATTATGTACCTGAATGTACATATTTACGTCAACAAAAGTATATCACAGTTAGCGTAGGAAATGTTTAAATTGTGTTGCAATTTATTTTAGAAGCTGATGTAACGATGTACATTATCCTAATAGTAACTGATGTCTGTCCTTATTTGTATTTTGTTACACATTTTTTGTAACACAAACTCTTAGAACACATCTGCTAAATAAGAACGACCGTACTATTGGACCAGTAAAAATGAGTAAAGATGACGATGACGGTTGGATACTCATACGGCATTTAACTTAATCAAACGTCTGTATGTACAGTCGGAGAAAAAAGTGTAAATGTTTCTTTCTTTACGATCGCAATACACGGAGCTAAGCTCCCGTGCACCTAATTTGCCAGCGAAAGAGCTGACGCGTGCTCGCCACGTGCCGTCGTTTCGACCAATCGCCAGTCATTGTTTTGGCAATGACGTCATCACAGCTCACACGGGAGATGATATATTAGACTTTAGTACAAAGGATCGTAATTAGTTTTTTGATGGGTGCCCTTCAATTTCGTTTGTATGTGCAACTCTTTATGTGCTATATAATTGCTAAAAGGGATCGTGTTTAATCAGTAAACTGTTGCGACTGAACTTTTTACTGCTTTATGGTTCAGAGTAATAATAAAAAATATTTTTATTTATATAACAGTAATCATTTTCAATGTTAGAACTAAGGTTTTCTCTCACAAAGAGAAGAAAGGAAATATTTAACTTCTAAATAGACTGATTATGTGAAAATTGTGACTGATCAATATCATATAGCAATATTCGTTATTAAATATTTTACATCGCTATTCAATAAACGATAAAAAGGCGTTTCAACTGCAACTTTCAGGCCTATTTCTGGCTCAAATCAGTAATCCGTAAGATCGCTAATTTCCGTTTTAATTTCAGCTCTAGCTAACGTAAGGCTTTACCCCAAGTTAATGAATAAAAAAATTATATTTACTCGATTTTTGTATATGTAAATATTGTATTTTTTATTTGTCGCCTTACTAGAATACAGATGACAGTTTTTAATACACGTAAATATTCACTTTCATATCTTAAAATTTAATTATCACACACGTTTAATTTTATTGGGAAACTTAAATTTAAAATTGAAAGGGGTGAGTATACACACGGGGTTGATTTGCGATATTCGTTAAATATTTGTACACACTATTTATTTGTGTACACGGCCCCTGTACAAAGCACCCTTTGCACCCTCATTTTAATACCTAACGCCTAAGCAAACTCTGATAGTACCTAAGTACAGGGAAGTTGTCAATAAGGGATGTTTGGGAACGAATTAGCGGGGGTGTTTGGTTCTCTGAGAAAATGTTGGCAGACTTTTTACAGTACAAGATAAACACGACTTGAACACATCAACCAACACTCACACTGACGTGAAATAGTAAGGAAGAATATCTATCTTACACGTCCATATTTGATTACTCATACAAATAAATGTGTGTGTATATATATATATATATATATATATATATATATATATATATATATATATATATATTTGTTTGGAGGACCGGAAAGTAATGTCGCTTTCTTAAGTTAAATTCACACGACTACTTTTTAACAAGTTTTTATTTCTAATCAAGAATATATTCATCTTCGTTGTCAACAACCTTTTGCCATTTAGTACACAAATCTACAATGCCGGATCGGTAAAAATCAATCAGTTTTTCTGTAAAACATGTCGACAGAAACGGCATTACTTCCCGGAACCCTTAATATATAGATTACCTAGATGTATACACTAACTTATAGATTAATAATTTTAGTGTTACTTTTTAATAATCACGTGTATCGATATTTATTAATTTATTACAGTTATTATTTGTTTATGTCACGATTACAATGGCTTCTACCATATTCTGAGCGCAAGTTACTAGAAGCTAGAATCAAATTGCATCCTTATAATAGCAGACGAACGAATATAACTGACATAGTCCAGTTGATTACCGAGTTGAAGTAGCAGTATGCAGAACACATGTCTGCAGTCTTAAAATTTAGAAAAGAAGACCAGGAGACGCTGTACGTATGTTATTTCTAACAGATCGTATTAGTAAACTACAGTAGAAGACTATCTCCAGCAGTGGACGGAATACCTTTTCATTACTGATCCAATATCTTTTCATTACTGATTCAATCAAGTAGAGTTATCCCGAGCGTAACCGTCTGCGAGCAGACCAATGATGCTCTGGTAATACGTATTGGTAGTAAACCTTTGTTATTAATCACGGTATTAGGTGAGGTGAGATGTTTCGTAGTATAATCATAATTTAAATTTAGAAATGTTTGTTATAATTACTACCATTGAACAAAAGTCATAAATTAATGTGTATACTAATAAAATGATGCTTAAATTCCTTTATCGATTTGTATATTAAAATACAGATTTATCTCTTCTTTTTTTATTTCACAACAAAATGAGGCGATCAATCAACGTCGGGCACGCTTGAAGCGGCCTCCGGTGTTGACAACCACGAGATATTTTTAACGTCCTAATATCTTTCTTTTTCGGTTTGCCTACCAATCATGATGATTAGAACTTATTACCGAAATTAAAGAATTTTATTTCTTTAAGTAGAAACGGAGACAGTTCAGAGCTATAAAATTATTTTTTTACGACGTAAAGTATGTATTCTATTAAAATGACGTATGATATGTTTGATGTTACCGGATTAGTGTTTTAACATTCGTTTTGTTAGAATATTAAAAATCCTTAATTTAGAAGTCGTTGAGATCCCCTGAGAATCTGAGGTAACATATGCCGTATAGTACCCGGCTATAAATCTTGCACATCGACCTTTAGAAAGAGACGATCGGCTAATTTCGGTTTCGTAGAGCGTTATCTCTGTCGCACGAAATACAACGACTGACATAACGCCACATAGGTAGTGCGAAACAATTCACTTAAATTCGTTATCAACAACCTTTTGCCATCTAATATACAAATTTTCAATGCTGGAGCAGTAATAAACAATCGGTTTTTCTGTTGAATATTTCGACAGAAACGACATTATTTTCCGTCCCCCTAATACAATAAAGAGCATTAAATAAATGAAATTATATATTCATTTTTAATTTTTAAATGTAGCGTCAATGTAAACGTCCTATATACGTTTGTGATGTGAAATGATATTTTTAAAAATAGAACTAAATGAAAATAGGTCGAGAATGGTCGAGAAAAAAGTCCGTAACCAATAGAGGCCGGTACATAAATTGATAGATTACCGGTACAGGAAAAAAGCTTGTGATTGATTGTTTCATTTCGCGAAGGAGATGGCTATAAGAGCAGTGATGCAGCATCCGCTATTTTCTTAATATCTAGGTCAACGCTGTAGAAATTTTTCTTCTTGTTTTATTAAATTAGAATGATATTCTTTGTTATTGTATTGAATTTGTCTCAAATAATAATAGAACACAAGCTTTCTTTACTTACAAAAGTGAAACGATATTATTATAAGTAAACAGGCCTTCCTGGCCACTACGACCACAATACTTTAATGTTTAATCATTCTAGAGCGCTTAAATTCAAATTGTCGTTCGAATTATCTATCATTATTAAATAACTTAGTGGCCAGTACGAAGCGTGAATGCTAGAAGTGTAATTTAAAAACTGAAAGTTCAATAAGTATCTTTGATATATCTTTTTTTATATCAAAACCAAAAGTGTATATGCAATTGAATTTATGATTGTAATTGAAAAACTTATTGTAGGCTGTTAGGCATGTCTCGTTTCAGCCCATAGTCAGCCACTGGAAGGCTTATACCTAGTACCTCTATAGATATCTTAGGGGAGCCTAAGATATCCCTTGAGGGTGTACTATAATCGTCACATTTGGTAGCTCCCTTGGCGATTAGTGTGGTATTATAGTGCGTCGAGGACGATACTACTCATCCTCAAGAAACTTGCTTGTGACCGTGTTTGTGCTATGATTAAAATAATACTTTCCGGACATTCCAAAAAGTTGATGTAACTAGCTTGGAAATAATTTACGGTTTTCTGTATTAGATAATTTTTATAAATTTTAATACGTAATTTTTATTTTTAAATTATACCAAAAATCTTTTTTTTTCTGTATATTAAAGTTTCAAAAGATTTCAAGTATTATTACATACTTGAATTTTAGTACGTTTGTGTAATGTATATTTTGTAATATTTTAAAATTAGGTATTATTACCTTTGAAAAAAAAGTCATAAATTAATGTGTATACTAATAAAATGATGCTTGTATCTCTTGTATCGATTTGTATATTAAAATACAGATTTATCTCTTCTTTTTTTATTTCACAACAAAATGAGGCGATCAATCAATTATATATAAATAGGTATTAAACATTAATAACACATTTGTTGATAAGTTTATATGACGCATAATGTAAACACGTTGAGAAACAGTAATCTTCACGTTAAACGGTCCTATATTATCAAATTTTTACTTATTACATTAAATAAAACTCTTCATAACATTATTAAGTGTAAACGAAATTAACATTTCAATAATAAAAGAGCTTTTTCGTTAAATTAAAGCACGCGATAGCAAAGTTAGAGCGTTTAATAACTTAGAAATGTTTACCATGGAACTTGGGCGCTTAAACTCTTTGTAACTCCCGAGACGACGTAATTCCCATTTTAGACTTCGCAGCTTTTTATATTTGAAAACGAGAAGCGAGGTAGCTTTTATTTAGAAAATATTCAGTAGACAAAATAAGTTAAGGTTGCAATGGCGTAGAATAATTTTTCATCATCATTTGAACCATAAATTGTTGACTCCAGGACATAAGCCTGCCCCACATGTTACCAAAAACACCGAAAGTAGTTTAGAACCTTCATTCAGCATTTGTCGATGATTCTATAAATATTTAATGGAATCAGGCGTTATTTTGCGGAAGTCTATCCTAAGTAAGAAAAGGACCAATATTTAGCCACTTCCGCGCATGCAGTGGTAGTTGTGCAACAAAGTGCACCACCCGCTAGCCCGCTGATAAATGCGCATGCGGCAAACAATGCGAATTACACAATTGCCACCGTTAAATAACTTAACACGTGTTTCACTCATCCACGGTGCATTTTCAGGACTTATGTTACACCGATTAGTGCCAAACACAGAGTGACAGTGATTTTATAAAGTCTGTGAGGTCTTCGAACGCTGTGCTTGACGGTCTGTGGTCTTCACTCCAGAAGCATAAGGTCCTAACAGTCAACAGTTCTGCGCACTATGTTTCCTGTGTCAAAAAATCTTGTATCAATTTACAATAACTGTTATTTTTAATACAACTGTTCTTGTATAGGTACCATCTGTTCATCAACGACAATAACTAAAGTTTGCTACTTATTTGCTAACTATTTTAGAAAGAATTTCACTTTGTTCGATATTTTTATATTTACCGTTAGTTACTCATTATTGCCCTCAATATTTTCACAAGGAAAAAATCTCTTGGCCCAGCGCGGTCCTTTTTTAGGGGTTAAGTTCTATAGTTAACAATTATATTATCGCTCACACTGCATGGAATATAACTTGGAAGGCCACTGGACATCACACACAGTGTCTAATAAATCTGAAATGGGATCATATGTCAGGTTTAATGACGATTAAAAATATAAAACATAAATGTTTTTCAATTATTAACTACCACTTTCCGCAACATTCGATTTCGACATGACGTTTAATTATGGGACACTCTGAGCCATAATTTTTTTAATGGCCACCGCTATTGGGGGCCTCTTGCTCTCTGGGCCTCTGTTTATGGGTCTGGGCATTAAAGTCTTATTTATAATTTATAATATTCTTAATTAATGTACGCGTTTAATTTCGCATTTTATCGCAATTAAACTATTTATGCCTATTTACATAACATTCAGTTTTATTTATTTTCCCTGTTTTACTTTTCCTTCTACTCTTTTTATATCTTATCTGTTCTGTTCTTGTTCTTTATTACCTTCATTCCTATTAATTACTTTCTCAATTATCGTCCTGAAATATTTGAGGACAGCAGGCCTTAGGCCAAAAATTAAATGCACTATAAAGGTTGTTTTGCAAGTAAACGTAAGTAAGATAAAATATTTACGCTAGTGGACTCGAGGGTGTGTAGGGCTACGCACTCCCCTGTCACTTATGTCAACTTGACAGCTGACAACTTGACAGGTGCGAAGAATTGGGCGCGATGTGACGTTTGCGGCGCGTCAGCTTATCGGAAAAGGGAAACGTTTCTGTCCTTTGAATTCGTTCAGGAATGTGTGAATGAAATCATATTGAATATCTGTGGTAAGGGTGTGGTCTGCTTTTAATGCATATTTTATATTTTTGTAAATGTAGATTCATTTCATTCGTATAAGACCTTATAGAAAATCTGTTTTGACTTTGGCTGCCAGATATTTCTGGATAAGACAACGCTGGAAAATTTTTATGTCAGTAACATTGTTAAGATAATATTTCCATTTCCACTAAGCAGCATTTTACAGGTCTACCTTTATGACGACACAACGACTTGAACCAAACTTCTGTTAAATAACTGAAATTTTATTACTTTAGAGTAATAACTTTATTGTTGGGCACCTGCCTCTTTTATGGATTACAAAGAAGACCGGTCTGAAATCGCAGAACTTCCAAATTAGAAACATTCGGATATATGTTTCTGAAAGAAATGAAAAGGTGTTATTATACAGTTAACTGAATATTTATTAGCAACTAGCTGTACCCGCGACTTTTTCTGCATGGAATTTAACAAAAAACTTAATTGGTTATTAATTTATTTTCGTTTAAGATTTTTTTTCTGTAATATAAGTAAACTTAAGTTACTCCTTTGGATCAGCCACCTGCCAGTATAAGTCTCGTCCAAGTCGGTCTGTCGATTTCAGAGATTAGGCGGAACAAACAGGTAGAAAAATTTCAAATAATATTACTTTGGTTTATTTACCGTATATATGTTAATAAGCATTTAATAAAAAGCGATTATTAAAACATTACTAACTGGTGCTCCAGTAGAATACGTTAGTCCTATAAATAAAAAGAAAAATAATGTACCTTATAAATTTCTTAGCAAAAACTTACACAAGAAGTATATTCTAGATCGTTCTAGATTGTATTAGTTATGATGTATCGAAGTATTAAAGAAACCACCCTACAACGTCAAATCTTGACATTCGGCACTTGGTATTTGTTGAGTGTGTGTAACATACGGTTGCCTATTTACGAAACTAATTTCTGAGTAATGCTCAAAATAGTGCGGACCAAGGAGGCGGTCGAGTGCCGTGTCTTGAGACTATTTTAGTGCATCTTAAGCTATGGACACACAAGTGTAAATAAATAAATAAATAGAATTAATCACCTAAATAAAAAACAACAACTAAAAGTGAATTTATGTACTAACTTAATAGTCTGTAACATTGATAACTTAGTGAAGAAAAACTTAAGACGATGTTCCCAAAAAGAGAAGATCATGAAACAAGAATATAATATTTAAAAATACTTTTCTGTTTTACATTTATTACTGTTAACTAGATACTTTTTTCAATATTATTTTTTCAATTCATGTATGTCTCTAATAGCAAAAACTTTTTTTTATTTACAATTACAATTTTGAGCTGCCAAAGAAAATAACGCAAACATAAGGCATAAACCGAGCATATTATTAAGAAATGATCTCTTACATCACTATATGATTTCATTTTTATCTCATTCAGGCAACCGATATGACTTCATATTAAGTATTTAGTTTGATCATATGTATATTAAGAACCTTGGTGAAAATGTTTTACATGTTTTGAATTCACGACAACATAATTAAAAGATGATCAAGTAAAAGCTCGAAAGACTATCAATAACCATCGACTATCGAATATAAATTTAATGATAAAGCCTCTTTCAACATCAGATAAACTCAACACGTCTTATCAACTAGAATAAAAGTCTTTCCTTGATTAAATTTATTCGATGATTAAGATAATTCCTTCAGACGTAGGATGTTCAATGCGACATATGCCTCCTTATAGATTGGCCAACAAACAAGGTAATTTTTACATATTTTCGTTGTACGCGCTTGCTTCGTTCGAGGCACGCCGACTACATCCATTAAGCTATGTCAATTAGAAATTATATTAAAAGGCGGTATAAGTACTTTACCACATTTGAAATAAAATATGAAATCTGACCTACAGTTGTTAATGTTAAACGCTGCAATGTGTAAACACCCTTATTTAAGATAATATCTGATAGACGCTTGTTTGTTTCCTGTCTTAAATTAGTCGTTTCGGAGAGACATTCGTTAGGAACGCCTCGATCATTTAAAGACTACTTTTAAAAGAACAGTAATAAGTATTCTTTTGTGTGAACAATATTTGTAAAACTTTTTAAAAAGAATATAAATCTAAATCTTGATCTTTTATAACTATTCTGTGACAAACCTCGTAACCTTTATATAGTGTACTTTAAAAAACTTATTTCACGGAAGGTCATGTCTATAATGTACCCTTCATGAGATGGTATACTTTATTAAATCGTATTTATAAACCAATATCATGTTTCTTTAATGCTTCAACCATTTAAATGTTTTCGCAAGTTTGATAAATAATTTTTAATTAGTTATCTCTTGGCATTTTATTATGAATTGTGATCGTTAAAGGATAAGATGCAATACATTATTTTAAAAGAGAAAACCTTCATATTATTTTACTACCTCGGATCATTTAAATTAATCATTTAAGGACGACACAAAATTACAGGAGAGACAAATTTGACAGATTTGGAATCAAATTAACTTCTCCTAAAATAACATTGTATAACTTAAAATAATGCTAGAATTCTGAACTGAGAAGAGCTTACAACATATTCAACGACGTATTTGTTTTTTATACGCGAAACATTTAACCTTTGTCTCGCATGATGTTAAGCATTGACGAGGTCTACATTGGCAAATGCTTGACTAGAACAAACCTATTCACTCTTATATTGAAGACTCCTAAGCCTGGAATCAATGACGCCGATTGACTATCCGCGCTATAAAAGTATTAGCAAAACGCTTAGTGCAGGTGAAAGAAATTTTATCCATGTATGGGTGTCGTGAATCCGTACATCTTGTTATCCAATGAAAGAAAGGAGGCGAGACACACTCTTCAAAATGCAGCCTGTAGAATACCGTGTTTTTTTTGTGTACAGTTGCAATAATATTTAACATAGTATTTCGAACAATACATTCCACTGCGTTTAATTCAACAACTTCAAGTTCCAACTACGATATGCTATGGACAACGTAATAATAATAAAATTTAAGTCTTAATTAATAGAAAATTTTACAAAGGTCATGTTGGTAATAGTTAATTGTGCCGACTTTTAAGTCGAAAATTCATACCCCCCTCCTACCGGCCTCCAGGGAGCGACTAGACTGGAGTCGGTAAGATACGGCCAAGGCTAATTTTCAATTAAAACTTCATCAAACTTCAAGCTAGAAACCGGAACTTAGGGATACGGCTTAAGTCATAAGAGTAAGCGTTTTAATCCCAAAAAAAATTACAAGAATAATATTCACCGTTCATTTAGAACTAACCATGATCTCCATGGAACTTACGTCTAAGCGTTTTAAGAGTTTGGTGGCCTCCAAAGAAAGGAATAATGTGACACATGAGCCGAAAAACTTGACCACGTTTATTCGAAATGTTATTAATAATTAAATTCTTATTTTGTTTTCATAATTTACAAATTTCAGAATTCATTACATGTTTATTCAAGTAGGTATTTAAATGCTTTTTGATATCAACGTTTATTTTAACATCATAAGTAGTAAGCGACTTGGAATGCAGAGAAGAGACGACCAGAAACTCAACAGTTGCTCTTTTTAAATAAAATATAAGAATTTTCAAAATATATATATTATAATATCGATCACTAACAAACCAACTTTCACATATTTCGATCAAATAAAAACTACTATGTGTGCTAGAATAAGAATATTTAATAATATACTTGTAATTTTAAATTTAGAACTATGTAAAGGAATGTCTAAGACATTTTGTGGAACTTTAATACATGTGCGTACAAACCTATGAAGGATTTGTTAACTAATATATTATACTATACAACATTACATTGTTGCATGTATGACACAGCATATAAATATTTTTCACTGCAACGCAATTTAGAAATGCGTACATACAACATGTCATAGATAAAGCGTATCTCTATGACGCAAATGTTATCTTTAAAGATATTTTTCTTCTCCCGCTATTGCTTTTCCACTGTAATAACACGGCTTAAAATAAATCTTTGCTAACCTCGCAAATTCTGCAGGTAACCCTTGGTTCGTACTAAAGCTATAAGAATATAATTAACTCAAAAATGCCGTTCATGCAATAAAATGCAGACTATTAAAATTGAGATAATAAAGATAATTTTACAAGACTTAGTGAAACAATGTAAAGAGTCCATGAAAAGGTACAAAGTTTAAAAAAGATAATCGATCCGACGGATGCACGCGACAGTTTTGCAGTGTGTGACTTGACGTCACAAGTATACTCGACCAAATTGGTTTTTCATCCGACACGCTCGGAGCGGCTGGTTGCAAGGACACAAGCTGTGTCGACGTATTTTGTATCCATTTTGTGTTTAAACGGTTTTCTGTAACTTCTTATTTTAAAATGTATTTTATAGTTCAGTTCACTTCTATGCAGTTAAAATCTTCAATACACTGAAGATTTTACTGAAATAAATATCCATATAATACTAAAAGATGTTAATATTTTATTATCACTGAAAAACTAGATTGCAATGATTTTATAACTAAATTTAATCTTTACAATTCTAAGGTGAAAGTTAGGAAAACCAAAAAATTGCGCAGTTATTTAAACTTGTTTATCCTTTTTATTATAAAAGCTATTATTTTTTTATTTTATTTGGAAAAGTAAGTATACGTACAAAATAAGATTATCTTTAGATTCATACTAAATATTTTTTTCACGGATTACGAATACATCTAAGCTATTCAATATATTATTGTAAACTCTTACAAGTGTACTCATGGACAAAACTGCAACAAAGAGTGAGATTTCACACGCCTTTTATCTATTTCTTAACATTGTTACGAAATACATTATTTATTATTCTAGACAATCAACGTTATTGTTGAACCAATGATCAACCAATGGAGTTTCATATGCAGAATCCAATGATTCTTAATACACTATACTAAGCCTTAATGAATTTGGTTGAATAAATTCAAATGATAGTCGTAAATTATTTATAATTTTATAAAACTGGGTGACAGTAAAATGATACGTAAAAATAGACTGACAGAACAAGCCAAAACTGCATCGCAACATAAACTGTCAATATAAAAGTATAAAAATAAAAAAAATAAAGAGGTTTTAAGTGGACTGTAAGTTGCTAACACTTATATTTGAACAAATCGTAGTCTTGTTGAACGGAATATTCAAAACAGTTTTGTGTATTTTGATACGTACATCACATTTAAACTTAAACTTTATGTATGCGACTGTATTCGATGGAACATTTAAATACAGTATTGAAACAAAACATCTCTCTCCGTTCTGCGAGTTATGTAGAGAAGTTGTACCGGAGTGAGGAAATTGAAGCCGTTGGTAATATCCGTAAGGATGTTCCATCGACTGGCGGTCCACTGTTTACGTTTCTCCGTCAGAAAACTTTGCAACGATTGCGCTTTTCGATTTTGATCTTTCGTAACAGACTACAAGATTCAGATATGCGACTATAAACTTACACGTAATAGAAGATACCGTATTGTTAAATTTTAATCGAATTTATTAGTATTAATAAAAAAAATGTTAATTACTATATATGAAGGGCCTTTATATGTATATATAATTGAGGTAGTTATTATTAACCAAATAAAATACATTTACTTCTAAAGAGATGTACGAGGGAAGAATGATATTAAGTAGAGTTTGAATTTAATAATAATATTATTTATTTTTTATCTTTGACTATTAACAGTCTCTACTTATAAATTTGCGTAGGTGTGAATATGTTTATTGTAATTATGTTAGTAGAGTTTGAATTTAATAATAATATTATTTATTTTTGATCTTTGACTATTAACAGTCTTTACTTATAAATTTGCGTAGGTGTGAACATGTTTATTGTAATTATGTTAGAACCTTGAAATAGTTTAGATATAGTAAATTATATAACAATGCGTAAAGCAGGATACTCCTCAAAATGTAACTGAAAGAAAATAAAATCTTTTGCGCGCTACAATAATATTTGCTATCAATAAATTAGTTCATTTTTACAAGTAGATGTATAACTCAGATGAAAGATGAGCGTTGAAAATGGCGAAGAAATTACGCATGGATTAGACTTAATGAAATTGAGAAATAGTTGTGATTTTATAAATATATTAATATATATTTAAACATTGAATTAATATATTATATATACTTAGTAAAATTTGTTTGCTAAGTAAGCAATGCTCAGCATGTTAGCAGACGCTCAGTAAGCTGACGCTTACTCAGTAAACAGATGTTCATTGATTAAAATGTGTCTTAGTAGGTGCTTAGTAAGCAGATGCTCAGCGAGTAAGTTAGCGTTCACTTAGTAGGCGCTGACTAAGTAAGCATAGTGTATTTATAAGTAATTAACCGCGAGGTGTTGTTGCAGCGTGAGGGAGCGGCGCGCAGCGATGCGGAGCGCGAGCGGCGCGCGCGCAGCGACTGGGAGGCGCGGGCGCGCGGCGCCGAGGACGACGCGGCGCGCCTCGCAGGCAAGCTGCACGCCGCGCAGAGAGAGATCGCCAGGTGAGTTCAAATCTTTGTCTTATAGTTACGAGTTGTCGGAAACGCACTGACTTAAGAAGACCTTGCAACAAACTGAGACGGGTTTTTTTGTGGTCACTCTTACAACATCCATTATTATAATTACATATATACAGTTGTCCATAAAAATGGGTCGTATTTTAACATTTCAAATATAACCACCTTTTATAGAACTAATCGTATTATTTATCATGTAAGATCCTTTCATATCTTTAATGAAAATCTTATTAAATTACTTTTGGGTATGACAATAATTTCTAATTTCTAATGTCTTATTGAATAAAAAGTAATTACGTATGCACATTGAAGGACCTCCGACTGAGCTTGATAGACGACCTTGTTGAGGTTGTTGGATGACGCTGATACAGCCTTCGCTTCCAAGCAGTCCTATTGGAAATCTATAGGAGAGGTCAATACCCAGCATTAGACATAATGACGAGGAAACGCTATTTGAACTTTATTGAAGCAAAGAGTCATGGCCAACATAAAACGATGTCAAAATTATGGTCATCTGTCAAAACATTGACTTTCGAAAGATAATAACATGTATATAGCTTACATCGTTTAAAAGTATTTATTTAATTTATTTCGCATTCATTTATTTTTGCTAAAATTATAATTAAAAAGTTCGCAACAAATAATTACATTCTTTCCTAATCGGTATTTGTAATTTGACTCCGTTCAACGCTGTAGGGGGGGCGAAGCAGTGTTAGGCTCACGTACCGATGTTTTACCGATACGCTGTCGATAAACGTTTGTTGCGTACCGATTTAATTCAATTCGACCGTTAAACCGCCATTTACTCATTTGTGTCGATTTGTGTCGATTTTAATGACCAAGTTGTATTAAACTTATCTGCGGTTAAAGCAATCGTTTTGTTTCGATTTTTAAATATATTTTAATGGAATTCCCCTTTTTTACAACGCTACTATTTATTTTTAAAATTGCTCTGTTCATAATGATGGGATCATTGTAAACATTAGTTCAAATGCTGGTACACTAATCTCAAACAAAGGGTGATATGTTTAACTAACTAAGGAGGTTTTATGCGATTTTTTCTCGAAGTTTTTTCCCTACTATTTACGAGCAGATGTATCGTTATAAAATTTACACTATGTCTGCAGATTGGGGAACCAACATTACCCTACGGGTTTAAGTCGTATTCTTTAATCTGTGTAATATATTTGTTCTTATTGATTTTTTATTAATGCATCTTAATTTATTTCGAAACATTAGATAGTTTTTATTAAGTTATCGAACACAGAACATGTATAAATGTAATAATTTTGATATATATAGATAGGCACAAATAATCAGTTTACGTTTCTTATATTATACAACTTTAAACTATTAACCATGCAGTATTGTATTGTGACGTTAGTTTTATGCAGATTTTATTCATAATCATTCAGCCATAGGATGTTCATCATTGGACATAAACCTCCCAAAGATATTTCCCATAAAATCCAGTGTTATCTGATGACGTTAACAATGTCATCTGTTCATCTTCTAAATGGATCCTTACGTATGCTTGCCACTTCATGGTCTCCATTCCAGAAAGTTAAAGCACTAGCGGCTGTCTGTTTCGCTGACTTTTGCCGATACTTTTGTTTGTCTTCGAATCTCGTTCCTAATTAGATCTTGTAAAGGAATTTCTAACATAGCTTTCTTCATCGTTCATTAGCTATTGTGAGTTTGGCAATGAGGCCAGAAATGAGAGCGTGGTTCCGTACTGCAAGTAGACCTTCATAGTATTTCGTTCATTGTAATAAAATTGATTTTCATTTGCTTACATCGCAATATGTTTTTATTTTTATCTATTAGGCGAACCAGAAAGTAATGTCGTTTCTGTCGACATATTTTACAGAAAAACCGATTGATTTTTACCGCTCCGACTTTAAAAATTTGTATACTAGTAGGCAAAAGATTATTGATATCAAAGGTGAATATATTGTTGATTAGAAATAAAAACTTGGTAAAAATGAAGTTGTGTGAATTTAACTTAAAAAAGAAATTACTTTCCGGTCCCCCTAATACTTGACGTTACGAGTTCTTTGGATAGAACATCAAAATAAAAAAGAGGTCCCCCAAAAATAAGTTTTATTTAAATTGACTGTGCAATAAAGAAACACATTAAGTCCGACCGCGAACTGCCTGTATTACTTACATACAAATAATCTGGTATGATCTCCCTTCGAACTACACCGTGGGGTCTACAACCCAAACCTACCACACGCTGGGATACGCGTACGCTAGGGGAATGGTGATGACTCATTTGTCATGAAGGTTGTGTATTTATTTTTTCTTGTTTGTTACAAAACCGCTATATTTATTATAAGTTAAAATAGTTAAAAATCGTCACAATAAGTTTATAAAATGATAGTTTTTATTGTTATTAGTATTGACTAAATACATAAATTAATCATTGAAGAAGACGTCTGGATATATGAAATCTACATTCAGCGTCTTATGCGAATATTATTAAAGAAAATCAACAAATTTTAAACGCAAGATTTCTATTGTTTTATTTTATTAATGCAATTAAATCTAAAACAAAGCATAACACAGCAAATACTCTAAATAGCGAAAGATCATTTTGCGATTGTAGCAAAAACAATAATCAACAAGCTTTAAACAACACTCCGGTAAACCTTATTAAGTTAAAAAATTAGTTCACTACTTAGAATTATTTTCAAAAAAACAGAGAGAAAAAGTTAAATAAAAGCCTTCGTTAACATTTAAAAAATCAAACAGAACGAACCATCCATTGACGAATTTTATTTTAAAAACAAAACAGCACTAACAGAGCTTCATCGAAAAATGACGGATGCTATTTTTTAGCATAAAAAAAACATCATCTATTTGCGTAGTACTTAATAAAAAAATTGGAAAGAACACTGGCATAAACAAACACGGACGGTACCATAGATAAAAAAAGGTTTATTGGACGCACAGCCAAGCGTCGGTGAACGCACAAAGCCAGAGCGCTCGCCGCAGAACGTTGCAATAACTGTGACTGTATTTTTTCTACCGAAATGATCGGTTTATTGCGCCCTCGGAAATGTTTTGACGAATCGAATTCAACCTCCTTTCGTGGTCGTGCCTTGAAACAGATGCCCACTTTCCCATGCCGTCTGATTGACACGGGATGCCTCTCGAGGTTAAGCGATTCTATTACAGATAATGATGTTGTAAGAACCTATTTACGTGGACTAAGCTACAGTTTTTTTTCTGTACGAACGAATGAGTTTCACCTTTTATGGACAGACATAAATTCCCCAGTTTTATTATTACTTATATAGGGATATATGATATCATTTTCTTTTGTAAATTATTGCTTATTTTTTTTGTAAAATTGAAGTAAATTGTAATAGTTCTCCAAAAGGTATTGTCGTTTGCAATAAAATAGCATTTTTAGCTAGATAGCTTACAGGCTAGTAATAAATAAATAAGAAGGCTATAAGCTGTTATCGCTGATAACAATATTAGATATGTCTTTTTAGCCGTTAGTCGCCCACTGCAAGGCATAGGACTTACTAAAAGGGAGATATACCATAATCGCAACGTTTGGGAGGCGGGTTGGCGATCGCAGAGTTTTATGATACGCAGAGAACGCTGCTGCGCATCCTCTGGAAATTTTTGATCAGTCACAATCATATTTAATCAAAGCACAAAGTTTGAATTAAATAGGAGTGCATCCCGGAAAATGAACCTGGGACCTCCGCCGCTGGGCTATAATTGCCCCAGCATCGGCATTTTATTATCTATTTTTATTTCTTGCATTTATCATGTGTTTGTCAATAATTTTTATAAAGGAAATTAAATTATAGCGGATATATAAACAAACATTAGAGTACTTAAACCGAACCGGGCTTTTATAGAAATAAAAAAAATCAATTTAAAGTTCACCAGAAAGTTGAGCAAATTGGGTCGAGTGTGCAGCTATCGACGAACCGTAAATCCCGAAGTTAGGACAGCCAAAGTCACGGCCTATCGGTAGATTGCGAGCGCTTATCGTCGCCAGTTAAGTTCGAAGAGATCGAACGGAATCGAACCCGAGACCGTTAATTACCGTGCGATGTGGCGTAAGCCATTGCGACGTAGTACGCAGAGTTTCAAATGAAATATGCTTTTGCGAAAGTTTTATTGCTCTTTCTCGTAAGTTATTACATAAAAAATGATTTTTTAATACCAAATATTGTCAAGATAAATATATTTTGGAATTGAAAACCTCTTTTTAACATAAGCATTTTACGATGGAGGTTTTAGTTCAATATCTCAAAAACATATTTTACACTTATTCGCCATTTCCTTTTCGAAAGCCTTGGGAAACATTTCAATCGTTCGGTCTGCAGTGTTTTTAAACATTAGATATAATTGAAACTAATATATAAACTCAAAAGATACGCACACATAGGCATATCCACTTTAAAATTGAATCTACCCACAGATTCAAGACTTTTAACTATACAGGGATGATGTAAAATCTTTAAAGGTGTTTATCTCATTTATCGACAAAAACCTTAAAGTTTTTACACCTATTTCTTATAAACCTGTATAAAGTGATCACTGTGAAACATGTGCCACTAAACACTCAGTAAATGGCTGCTCTCACTCCGCCAAACACCGAGTTACATGGCGACTCATAGCGAAAGCAACGGGGGGATCAAAACCGACCAGGGCATGACTACGACCACTCTGACAAGAGTCCTCGACACAGAAGACTGACACATGTCAAAATATTAAATTTACTTTTTTCAATTGTACTGCAACAGGCCAATAAACTCTGGCAGTACAAGACCTGTAGGGCAGATAGTAAACAATGACTAATATTAATATGAAGTTATCCTATATAAAATTTTAGAACACTTTTTACTAGTACATTATCGTTACTTTATTTATTACTTATGAAACCGCTAGTTTTTGTGTAGGGCACCATACATTTATTACCAGCAAATGAACCATACTCTTCTTAAGAGCTTTTATGTCTTTATATATGCGACGAAATTGTATTTAAATAATCAAAGAAACATACCACAGGGCGTAATATAATAAATACATTGTTTACCTTAAAATTAAAGCTCCCTTATTTATCAAGTTCCACAACTATATACTACCTCTATCTCCTCGATAAGCAATCGATTCATCGGCATGTCTGTATACATTTCACGTACAAACATCAATATTCATAACGCCCCAACAGCCTCGTTCCTTGGCACCGATATCGAGCGTTTGTTAAATCAAACGATGTACAAATTAGATCAAAGGGATCAGATATCCTGATTTCATTATTTGCTTACATATATATAAAGTCTTATCTTAATTTCAAGAATCATAAAGAATCGACTAAGTTTATTACCTTGTCAATAAGGCCTTTATTAAACTTCAGTCTCAAAAACAAATCTTTTCTCTCTGAGAGCAGGCTTCTATCTGTGCAAAACATTTCATACATTATATGTCTGCCATCCATCCAATGAGACGTGATTTTCCTGCAATTCTTTAGGTCACCTGGTGTCGGGTCCATCGCGTTGAAAGAGAAGCCGGCAGCATGTTTAACAAGGCCCTCTTATTATCCTTTCATCTGCATCGACTTTCTCTCTCTTTCTTAACAAATATTTCTAATTGAGATATAAAATCATCTTGTAATATTGTCTTCACATACTAACTAGAATAACAAGCACCGAAATCGATAAAAAATCAATTTACATACTCGTACATACCATGTGCGTTGCAGTTAAAACTATTTTTAGAAAACAATAGAGAAACATTCCGAATACATCTTCAACCGTGAACTTGCCAGCGCTGATCCCGACCTAATCCACGGCTAGCTATTTACGGCCCCCTTCGCTCGTAAAACTTATAAATAATAAACGGTAAGCAGTAAAAGTCGCGGGATGCGCGTTGTGTAGCGGGGATGGATATCTATGTGTTACGTCACGAAATGTGTTATGTCAGTAATATATGTGCTATAGTTAAGTTGGTGTTGCTTTATAGCTTATAAGCAAGATTATGCTATGTAGTAATATGTTACAAAACATAGGGTCTGCTTTGATAAACATATGATAACTAATATATACTTATGCAAATTATTAATGTCGGGCAATGGTGGACGACTGAGATATGCGACAGTAGGTTCCCGGGATACAATCGTATATAATTCACATTATGCATGAATTATATAGGATTGTCAATGCTCGCAAAGAAGTTTCCAGAGGATGGGCAACGGCGTTTTCTCCTTACCATAACATCCCACTGCGATCGCCAACCCCCCTGTCAAGGGTGGCGATTACAGTATATCCTGCCATAGATATCTTTGGGTGAGGTCTAAGGTCTGCTTTGTAAAAGGCGTCTATGTGCTGAAACGACGAGACGTTGAATTCAAAAATCGAACACAAGCTTTAACGTATCCATTTAAAAACTTCTATTTGTATATCATTTTGAAATTCGAACCATTTTGATTAACTTTTACAAGAAACGTGTAATGTGGTGTGACTTGTGGTCATTTGTGTCCACAAAAGAGGAATGTCAGAAAAGCCTTTTTACGAAATAAACTGTTACGAAAGTTCCAAACGCGTTTTCATCTGTGTAGAGCTCACAAAGAATTCGACCTAAATTTTCTGTGGTATATTTTTTGTAATTTACATATTTGATAGCAAAATCCGTTTCGTCATCAATATAATGAATTAAATAATTCAATATTCATAATAATTCAATACATAATCTAGTGTTTACATGGGTGACAATGTGATATTTATTAAACGTGGTTATACGTACAAAACCGAAGCTATATAATTAATTTTCCATACAGAAAGAATCCAAAATAGATTCTTTATAAACTTCTTTAAAATAGAATCATCTGGACATCGACATGAAATTGGAAATATATGTTTAAAAATTGTCATTTATTTCTAATGATTTTCTGATTATTTCGAGGATTTTAGTTTAGATTTAGATTTTTATTTAGATTTTTAAGGGCTCTGATGAGAAGCATCTGGCGTCTTCCAATGAGATTGCATATGACACTTAATATTTTAAAAGCATATTTAGCGGTCTTTTTAATAGCCCTTTTTTTATCAAAAACTTCAATTTCAACAATCTTTTTTAGTTTTAACTGAATACTGTTTGTAACTCTGTCCAATTATATTAAGCATTTGATGTACAGTCAGCTGTTACATTGAAAACATTTCAATAGAATAATAACTCTGTCACTGGCACTCGACTGAAAATAATAAGAAATTTGATATTTTCTTTCACGCTTCTCCACCACCCTCTTATACACCCTTTAAAGCAAGCCGTCGAAATTTAATATCACGGAATATAGAAGTCCATTATAAGGTTCTGATTTCTACAAATATTTTTTTTTTTATCTAAGATATAGCCGCTGTTAAACTTAAAATAAAATACAAAAGGATCTCTTAGAAGTCATACAGAAACAAGTACTTAAGTAAATTGAGAGTCACAAAACGGTTAACATTAATCACAACAGTGCTGATCATCATTATCATCATCACCATTTTAGTCGTAGGCGTTCCTTAACATAGGCCATAGACCCTTTTATTTAAGACCAGTTGGTAGCTCGCATCTAGACTCTTCCAGTGACCTGTATAATATCGTCTATCTTAACAAAAGTCTAACTCTATTTCTGTTAAAGTCCACAAGGCTATAAACGTTGAAAGATTCGTCGAAATGAGTTGGCAGAAACAGGGTGGTCCATGAAATATGAAAATGAAAAACTAGGTTGTTGCAACACTTCACCAAAGATGTGTATGTATATGCAAAGTGACGAATACTCAGGGTGGACGAAAGTCTACTACCAATGTTTGTGTTTTATAATAAAGCGCTTTTAAATATTATCTAAAAGATCATTTAGTTTCCTTTAAGAATTTGCCTATTATTTTGCACTTGAAACATTATTTTATTAAAAAAAAAAATATGATTTGAATTTTTCGAATATAATTTTAATTTATATCTCGTTAACCCTGGCTGCTAATAAAGCTTTAATACAATACAAAAACATACATATACAATATTGACGCATTCAGGTACATTTGTGTACAACACTGCCACAGAGACAAAGCACGGAAAACTTGGATGTATATTACAGGATGGCAATATATCTATTGATATAGACATCGCTGACAGTTAATCTCAAAGGACACAAGCATGACGAATAAAATATTTGTATCATTTGATATTTGCCTCGTTTTGATATGACATATTATCGAACACTATGATAGCATTATCTGTTTTATAAACATACTGTGTCATTCTATATTAATCACCGTCATATGTAGAATTTCTTACTATTGCTTCGTCGCAACTATAACATCTTGCGGAGCATTGTAATTTGAAAGTTAAATAAATTAATTTTATCTTATATTTTACCATCTAAAACCTGCAACCCTATTTACAAGATGGTTTAATTTTATATCTTTATTTCAAAATAAATCTGTCAAATATTTATTGTAATTATACATATATACATAATTCTAAAACATACATAATTATTCTTTACAAAAATTTTAACGAGCGTCGAATAAATTTGAACTGAGACACCCCGGCTGTGTTCTGTAATTGTCTGCTTTATTTGTAAGCTGACACTGGGGGTCGAGTTTCCCCTATCCAAGTTATTACTTCGAAATATAAAACCTCTTTGACATATTATATTGAAACATAATGACCGATGGAACTTAAAAAAGGTTCTTTTTATACGAGACGAGACTAGCAATAATTTCACATCGATACGGCCTTCTTAGTTCGAATTTCCCCGCAACATTGCATTGTCTTGAGAATTTGGTAGTAATGTTAGCCTAGCCGAGTCTCATCGGCAAGCTGTCTGTTACTGACCGGGCTATGCAGAGTATTATGCTGTAGACGGAATATCTCTACAAGATCAAATATTAGACCACAACTAAATCTTAAAAAATTGAAAAAAAATTATAAAGCTGTTAAGTTTTAAGATCGATTAAATTAAAAGAAAATTTAAAATTTTAATTAATAATAATAACTAGTAATAAAGATAGTAATTTTAAATTGTTAATCAAACTAAATGTTATGAAAGAATGTGGCGAAAGTAGATAGTCGCTATCTGAAATGATTGTTAATGAGAGGAAGAAAACGAGAGATAAAGTGAAGAATGAAAAGACAAGTAGTAAAAATAATTGTGAAGGACGAGAGAAGAGAAAGCTGATAAAAATCAAAATGAAAAATTGTTGTTATAAAAGTCCCTGTCCAAGATATGATCAACAAGAGGCCTACAAAAACGGAGACTATAAAAAAGGTACGTAGACAAACAAAAGTAGCCGACAAAGTCCAGTGGATTGCCAAGTCGAAGTAGCAGTGAATGGACCACTCGCAGAACTGATGGCCACTAGATCCTTAAGGTTTTAGAGTAGAGAGCCTCCAACACAACAGGTACATACAACCTTATTAAGTTTGAAATCACTGGACGTATGTTAGTCTATGGAGGAGGCCTATGCCCAGCAGATATATATATATATATATATATATATATATATATATATATATATCCTAGAGCTGATACAACGATGATAACCATCTATTAACCCTAGCATAAATATTAAATTTATAATATATTCATCAAACATGCGCCGCATAAACGAAACAAAACAAAAGTTAATATCAGTTTAATTTTATTGTATCCATATTTAGACGAAAGCATTAATAATACATCGACCTTTAAATCACCCAACGTTATCGTTAAGTTGAAACTAATTGATCTTAATATTCTCTATACGAGAACACCGCTCTACATATATGTGGAAGGTATTTATAAATCATTTATAATAACATTTGGTTGTGTTATACAGTAAGGTTATTTTTAGCTATTGTAACATATTTCAATGAGTTTTGTATATTTGTTTACACGTGCCAGCTTTACAACCATTTGATTAATCTTCTGTTAAATCATCTCAATAAATTATCCAATGTTATGTGCGACTTTAAGGCTATATAATAAAAATGAAATTAATGAAGGCAACAACCTCTTTACGAGTAGATTTTCATGAAATCCTTTCTTAGCTTACCTAAACATAAATAAATAAGTAATTGTACCAAATTTTAAGTTACCAAATCTTGTATTTCCAGAGATATTGTGATGAATGCGTACATGGGTTAATATTCTCTTACATCGATTTATAAGTGTTATGCTATAATATCTTTTCCTTGACATATAGAACCGTATCGGTGTAGGCAATGAAAGCCTCATTCCAACTTTAAGCTGTTCTCTGTGTGTATCAAAATTGTAACATTTTGTTTTATAAAATATAAAATCCTCAGCAATATCCTCTTACTCTCTTATATCTCTGCTATTTATCTTAAGAAATAAGTTGTTACACTTTATCTTTTCCTGGAACTTTAAGATATAAGCCTTATTTGTAAGAAGATTCAATATATCCTCATTTTAGAAATTTAGAATTTTCCGTAATTTCGCTTGCATTACTCACACAGATTTAAACTAGTATACCATATTAAAAATAATACTAGCTATGTTACCTTCCGAATACATTTATACATTAATTAAAATATGTGCATTAAAGTATAGTATAGTATACCCAAAAGGTATGTACTAGTAATATACCATATCATAAAATACTATATACTATAATACTAGTATATAGTATTTTATGATATGGTTTAATTTAATCAAAGATTAGATTGATACTTGTAAAGTCTATCGAAGTGTTTTTATAGATTTGTACAGCAAATATTCACGGGAAAGGAAAAATACAAAAAAAAATCAATGTAAACACACCCGTAGACTTGACGATGGAAATTAAACAGCAAATACCTCCATCTTTGTCACTTCTCGAATACAATACACATTTGCGGTCATGGCGGCTTAGTTTGAAGGAATTTGAACTCTAATCTAAAGTTTTAAAACACATTTGTACATAGCAATCACACATTTGTACATAGCAATCTTCAATGTACGTAACAGCGTCTATATCTGGCAACAAATACATAAATATTACTTCGTAGTATAGTACCCGGCGATAAATATTTACACATCGACTTTTGGAAAGAAATAATCGGCTAATTTCGGTTTCCTTGAGCACTATTTCCCACACTACCTATGCGACGTTTTGTCAGTCTTTGTATTTCGTGCGATAAAGACAACGCGCTACGAAGCCGAAATTAGACGAATGTCTCTTTCCAAAGATCGATGTGCAATATTTATCGCCGGGTACTGCATACAGTACTGTAATGTTAAATATGTAATGCTAACAAGTAAATATTGTTTGTCTCAAATTGACGAGTCTTCATTCACTCACCTGATAATTTTTTAGTAAATACACTTTATTAGTAGAATTTTCTTCCTCAGTTATGGTCCATAGCTCGTAAGTATTAACTAAGAATGTGGTTAAACCAGTGTATCATGTCCGCTTCACAGTTCAGGATAGCTAGGATCTCTCAGAAATTCAATTTGAAGACATGTTTTTATAGGAGAACTCAATTTGATTCAATGTTATATCAAATTGGGCTGTTTTGGTATATTCTACAAATAATACAATGTGAATAATAATGTTAAAAATGAAAATTGAATGAATGAAATTAAAGATGCTTTATAAGACACAAATATTTACGATTTAAAAATACGTTTATACTGCAGAAGGTCAGCAAGCGATCGTGTACAAAAACTTCTTCAAGATCGATAGTCGGGTTGTATAGGGTAGGTCGGTAAGCGTCAACTGAATACAAATGAGGTTTAGTCGATAGAGCAGTCATGCGGCCCGTATGCTTTTGATCTGCCTACGCTTTTTCCTCTGTATTTGGTCACAGGTTCTGGGAGGGTACTGGATTAATTTATAACTAACTCTGTAACAACTAAGCCTCTGAGAGAGGGTATACGAAAGTTGTGTGGTAAGTAAAACATCAATAGAATCAATAGATCACAGTACCAGGATAGCATAAGACAAACGAAGTCGTAAAATGTTACCAAACATTTCGAACCGAAGTCCGGAACTTGGCAGCTTCACAAGACACCGTTGTGTTTTATTTTCGGAGGACGGTAAACAATAGACGAATGGTATGTTTGTACGACGCATAGTTGCAAAGTACCAGGAAAGCATAACTGCACGGGTCTCTACCGAGATTGCAGTGCCTGTTGGAGCACGCCTGTCACTCAGCAAGATTCCTTTCTTACGCGACGAATGTATAAAATGTCGGCCCACTGGTCCAGACTTACGTCGCTTCGCTCGCTTTCAAATAATAACCCGCTCTGCGAGATTGTTTTGAAGATTATTTTCTTATGAAAATTCTTTGTTGGATTCTTTGTTTCGAGACCTTTTCGAATCATAAGGTAATTCTTTCTACTCTCCTAAATTTAACTTTATAAATACGGACTAATTGAAATATTTTTTTATTATTAATTTAAGTTTAATGTTATGAAGCTATAGGAGAATGGTCCGAAAAATTTTATTGGTTTTTATGAGCTAGAAGGCGTGACATATTTTGTTAACTTTTGTATTCAAGTTTTATCACTAGGCTATCACTGCTCGATTTCGTATAGAAAATAAAATTAAATAAATAAACGAATTATTTTAAATAGACTTTAAGACTTTTTAAATAACTTATTTTGATTTGATTAACCATTTTTGATGCCTTGATTTTTTAAGTATTTTGTTTGATCAGTTTAATTTACTTTGTGTAGCTCTTTTACAATCTACTATTTCTATGATTTTATATTAATACTAAATCCTTGACACGTTATATTTTTTTTTCTTTGTTATTTTATTCCTAAGTAGATTTAAATAGTTTCTAATAATTATGCATTCGAAAAGTTCCTAGTCATCTGCGAAGCAATTTTCTTCTCGCCCGAGAAGGGCGGGACGTAAACCAATAAAACTGGAACCGCTTTAATCTGGCTCAGGTTGGTGGCATTATCCCGGGGGTAGTGGGTTCGATGCCATTAGCTTTAGGACTCGTCCCGGCTTGAGCGGTGAAGATTATTTCGGATTTTCTCTCATCTCGCATCGACAATGAACACTTTTGTCAGGATTTTTTTTTTATTAACGTACCATTCAAATTGACACCGCTCAGAGATATAAAACCTTTTTTTCTTATTTGGCAAAATCGTCCCTTTCATAGAGAATTGAAAGATTTACGAAATTCATAAGGTGTCTACAATTTTAATTATTGCAAATATTTTTCTTGTTTACGGCTCTGGCAAAAGAAAAGGTTTCAAATATTTCTTAAATTTTTCATAATATTTCTAGTTTTTGGTCTAAAAGAAATTCACAAATCTATTATAATATTAACAGTCTTTTATTACACGTCGGTATGGGTAAGTGTCCCATTAGGTAGATCGACGACATACTTAAGGTCGCGGAAAGTAACTGGATGCGAGCAAAGCAAGACAGCTCGTCGAGGCGATCTTTGCAGAGATCTAGTCTTTCAGTGGGCGTTTACGGACTGAAATGTTAATGATTACAAAATACGGTTACTTGTGTTTTAACATAAAGTAAAATTAAATGTTTTTGTTAATAACTATTAAATTACGTAATTAAATCATTATAAAAGTTTAATTAATACTTTAAAAAAGTAGAAATAAGTTATGTAAATGTAAGACGAGATCAAATGAAAGGAAAATTAAATGTAAACATTTCTATGGCGCCAACGACGCTCATCACGGGCTCGCTTATCTCTTGAATGAACGAATGACAGAGTGAATGATAATGAGAGGCAAGAATAAGAATGAGACAAGGAATGAAAGGCACGGGAAGCGGAAATAATATTGTGAGGTGCCGGTTGCCGCGCCGTGTCTTTACGTGACATTCCCGTGAATGGCATTATGCTATATTGTTCTAGTGTTGGCGAATCGATTTTTTTTTATTCGATTTTTCTTGTTTCATGTATCACTCTTTATAAATATAATTCTATTACAATATCTTTCATGAATAGAACATACGATTTATTGAAAATTATTGATTAAATAAAACATTTACAGAACAGCACAGATATGGGTAAAAACGAAAAATAAATAGCGTCGATTTTTATTTATATTCAAATTCTTGTTGTTAATTTGCTAATAAAATATAATTTTTGACATGCGAATTCGAGCCGTTCGGCTATTAATACAATCTAAAATAACTTTTAACAAGAAAAGAAAATATATTTCACTTGTGTACCTTTAGACAAATGATCTGGAATATGACTAACGAAAAAAAATTAAAAAAATTGTATACTTTTATTTCCGGTTTTAAGAATATTTTTGTGATATCTCAAGGTTTAAATTAAAGTCATTTCATTTTCATCATATGTATATCGCCTTACTAATTGCAGTTAACAAATAATTTGATGAATTTTTTGGTGATAAATATAAAATGTAGACTTTTTAAATTACTTTAATGAGACTCACAAAAACTTCGTCTTTCTTTTGAAAGTATTTTTGCTAAAAAGCTATTTTCCATTTTCCACGAGTCAGCATAAACATGTACGCAAATAAAACAATCTGAAACCTGACGTATTACAATGCACCCTCCATTCTACCCTCAAGAAATCAGGGTGCATTCCACCCCAGCTTCCTTCAGAGATATATGATTTTAATAATCGCCAAGATTACGATAGGAGGGCCACGGCGGATTCTTTCAAGTGTCCCTCAGAGAGGTCTGTCAGCTCTGAGAAATTGTCCCCGTAGCTATTTCATTTGTGAGGACCACTTGATATATGCCAGTACCGTTTTCAAAGTGAACTGTCTATGTTTTTGGGTACAATTTCGTTTCTATTCATACGGTATATCTCATTTCATATAGATATTTGAAGATCTTTTACGCTTTTGTTGAATTAGCAAAATTATTTTAGACCTTTAATAAAAAAAACTAGAAAAGTTATTATAATATCAAATAATACTGAATGTTTATTTAAAACAAAACCTCTTTCTTAACTCTTTCACGTGTCAAATCGATAATTATAAATTAAAATTTTATATGAATTGTTATTATACAGGTTACAAATGTTTTCTGTATAGATTTGTATAAATAGATACCAACGTGATGAAATTACTAGCTTCATAAGACTTAATTTCTCAGATCTCAAATTATAGAATGCGTGTAAAATTATAGGTACGATTATAGTCAACTAGGAGATATCTAAATTGAAAGCCAGCTCAGACATTTATTACTATAATTAAAAAAATTTATATATTTTTATTTCCACGTACTTCCTAAACGGAGGGGATCGGGTAAATATAAAATTATGTGAGTATCTTATTTCCGGGACGTCACTTTTTGACATCTCAACTAATTGCGCGCATTAATCTCGCATCGCACAAGTATAATTCAAGATGGCGTCGGCAAGATGGCGTCAAAAACCGCGAGAGTGACAACGCTTTATTAGGATTGCAACGGGTGCAGCGGTTTCTTAATAACGTCGCGACTGTGTCTATCTCTTGGGCCTTTTTTATTAACGATAACCATAATGAAGTTTATTTATTATACATAGGATTATATGTGTAAAAAGCTTTAGAGGTGAACGCCCATTTGCCGTCAATATATTATACACCAAGTCAGGTCGTCGTGGCTATCTTTAAGGCAAGCCAATGCCTTGCAGTGAACGTCCTTCGGCTGACATAATGATCATCATCATGACGTCATCACGTCCAATAAAATCTATTTATTTTTACATTGTTCACAAAATTAAAACAAAATTGCTTGTCCGAGTGTTGTTATTTTACGTCTATTACTATAAAGGGTGATTGGTTACAGATGTAAACGCTATTAACCCTTAACTTGGCAGATTTTTTTTTTATTATTACATTAATATTCATACCACTTGGCTTTTAAGACCCAAGGAACAGAAAAAACTGAACAGGCGTTCGAAAATTAAGAAATTACCTAAACATTCACATACAAATGATTACTTTGCGTTCAAAATTGATGCCTATTTTATTCTTATTATACTATTTTTTTTATTCTGATGTATTTCTACAGATACATTATCAAGAAAAGGGTTAAAAATTATACATTGCAAATTATAAAACAGTTAAAGAGGCATTTTAAAATTTGAATCAAAACAAACTTTGTGCTGCCAAAAATTATTGACCTATCGCATTATAAGTGAAAAATAAGTCAATTTAACCTGTTTTGCAGTGAACACTATATACATGGTGATTGGAAATAGGTGTAAAATATTTTAAGATTTTTGCTAATAAATGTGCTATACATATGCTTTAGAGCTACACATATATATTAAAATAAAACACCCCGTTTAGAGATTACCTCAACTTTAGTGACTCTTAAATACGAAATTTTTTTAGAAATGAATATATCTTTATTTGGTTCAATTTTTTTTTTCCTTATCAATTTAGCATTGCGATAGTAAATTAATTTTAAAATCCAGATTTGAATGTCAATGACTAGTGGAAGCGCCCGTAGAAATATTCAAATTCAGCAATTCCGTAATAAAATAGATGAAATTAAAATCGCAGCGCTTTGTGTTTTATTTGTAAAATAAAGGATAGTAAAGGCATCCTTAATAACAACTTTAAAAAAGTTTATTAGTGTTTTAAATTGACATGTTTTGTTTTTTAACAAGAATGTCGTCACAATTTGTTAATGTTGATTACGTGTCGGTAATTACTGTTGTTTTATGCATAATTATGGTGTTGACTATATAACCACTGTTACATATGTAACAACCGTCTACAAACATAATCTAGATAGGAACAGCACAGGGACGTACTCGTGATATATGAATTACAGGAAGCTCCGTCGGGTCTTTATGAAATTAGCGCGACGATGCAAACGCAGACGGGTGGATAAATTAGTTTAGCGCTCGCTCCTAACACGACCGCTGTTGTGGAACCGCAGTTTGTTTAATTTGTAGATGAAAATCATTTCATTGGTTCCACATCGGCGCAGTGGTTACACGCGTACATTCACTATCTAATATAATAATGTTTTAAATTTTATTTAATGGATTCAGGCGTTACATTGCGGAAGTCCATCCTAAATAAGAAAGGACCAATATCTAGCCACCTCCGCACATGCAGTGGTTGTCGTGCATGAAAGTGCACCGCCCGCCAGCCCGCTCGTAAATGCGCATGCGACAGACAATGCAAACTACACAACCGCCACCGTAAATTCACTCAACACGTGTTTCACCCCTCCACGGGGCATCTTCAGGAGTTGTTACACAGATTAGTGCTAAACACCGAGTCACGACAACCACTGCATGTGCGGAGGTGGCTAGATATTGGTCCTTTCTTATTAAATTGATGATTTGATTTTAAAAACCTAATAAAAATGTTTTTTCCATTCAATATTTTTTCCCATTTAAGAGCAGAGTGATAAGTTCAAGTAAGAAAAGGACCAATATTTAGCCACTTCCGCAGATACAACGGTAGTCGTGCAACAAAGTGCACCGCCCACCACACAGAGTCAAAGAAACACTCTGCGTTTGGCGCTAATCGGTGTAACATAACTCCTAAAGATGCTCCGTGGAGAGATTAAACACATATTGAGTGATTTAACGGTGGTTGTTGTGTAATTCGCATTGTTTGCCGCATACGCATTTATCAGCGGGCTGGCGAGCGGCGCACTTTGTTGCACGACTACCACTGCATGTGCGGAATTGGCTAAATATTGGTCCTTTTCTTACTTAGGATGGACTTCCGCAAGGTAACGCCTGATTCCATAAAATATGATAAGTTATTACTTGCCCAGAATTGGACAGGCCATCGCGCATAATAAATATTCGCTTGGGTCTTAAAATACTGAAGTGGCGACCACGGAAGAGTAAACGCAGCCTAGGGCGACCAGAAGGCGGACAGATGATCTTATTAAAGTTGCCGGAAAACTCTATATATAGCCTCTTCTCACCGATCTTGTTGGAATTCTGTTGGGGAAGTATTTGTCCAGCTATTGACGGCATACAGCTGAAATATTGATGATGATAAATGAATAGAAGGTCGTCAAAAATAATTCACTGTTCATTTCTAATAATTATAATTTAAAGTTTTAGTAGAGATAGTTTCGAGCAGTGGTAGCATAATGGTAGAGCGATCTTAACTTGCTGCTTCGATTCCTGGAATGCAATACTATGTTATTCACACTTTGTGCCTTAATTACATAGGATTTCCATTGCTTATAAACAAGCTTCCTAACGATCGACAGCAGCATCTCTGCATACTATAGCATCTATTTTTTGTTACGGTATATCCTGCTATAGATATCTTTGGCGGAGCCCAATGCCATATAGTAGGCGTCTAATAAAAAGAAAAAAAGATGTTTAGTTGTCATTATCTAACTTAAAATATCTATCTGTCATTTAATTTCGTTTATTTATCAACACATATGTTGGATTACAACTTCGATTTATGAATTATGTATTACTTGCGTCTCTTTTGAATTTAGTTTCCGCTTAAAGTGGAAGTTAGTTAACAAAGTATATTCAAATTTAAGTTAAAACAGTAAAGCGTAGTTAAAAAACCGTCTGTTACTGTGGTCCGTTAAATGCTAAAGCACTTAGAGGCAAACAAAAACTGCGTGCGCCGCAAACTGATTCAGTTAAAACCGCCCCGGAGAGATGGCCGCGGGGTTTGAACGTATTCCGGTATGGGGTGGTACAATTTGTCACACTACAAGCGCTAGGGTGCGACTGTGACGTTTATGTTCGCCTTGAAAACTTGGTTACCAATTATTTTGTTATAAATATTAAATTTGAGCTTAAACAAAGCTGTTCTACAAACATTTTGTAGTGTTATTGGTTATTCTTGAATATTCCGTGGTCGAAAACTATATAACTATGTTAATTTACCATTATTTGATGACGGAATGATTTAAGTGATTATTTTTGTTGTACTTGATGTTGATACAACATTTGCTGGCTAAGTTTAAATTACTATTGTTTATTTTTCCGGACGATAGACACTCTGCAAAACACAGGCAACCATCAAAGATCGCCACGAAGATCGGTTTTGCGCCGCCCGTACTAAGCGAACTTCCGAGACCATATCCTCGGTCTACCAGATTGTTAAGATTTATAGCAGTGAAATTTAGTCTCTCATTTTGGCAAGATCGCAGTCGTCCAAAACGCTATGGCAGGTTATGCCCGTGAATTCTCTACTAGATCAAATCAGGAATGAAAAGATTCATAAATGAATCTAGCGGATTGAATAAATGAAGCCGCAGTGAGCAGGCTTTATAACTTACTGAACTGACAACCCCTGGACTAGAGTGTAAACTATGGGTCGATAAGCTCAACGTTATACGTCTACAAGGTAAAGAGACGACGATGTTAAGGTAGTCAGAAAATTATAGAATCGGGTCGCTTTCAACCAGTCCATATTGTAAATCTACGAAGAACGGCCTGTTTTATGCAAGATGTGAACAGTTAAATCACCTGTCGATAGCAACGTATAGCTAAATGACTAGTGATAAAGGAAAAAAATTAAAAAATTGGTATGAAAGATAATGTTCCTTTCCTTCCCGAGCTAGATGTGAACGAGAGGTCCCCAAAAAGGCCCCCGTATGTTTCTTTCAAAAAACAATCCAGAATGTAGTGCGCCGGATTAAAGACTACAACTGTAACAGTCTGCAGTATTTGTCAAGTAAACCATTTTTAATAAAGTGGTCCTTCCGTATCAATGAGATCTAGGACAATCGCAGTTTACCCACACTCGTTGATCAATAAATGAAATGATAATGTTTTAATTTGACTAAAAGCGAGTCCCTACTCTATGAGGGAATTTTTGAGGGTTTACTGTTACTTCTTACGTATGTAAATATATAGTTTCATCCTCATAATTTCAGCCGAAGAATATACACAAATGGACTATGGCCTTCCGTTTGATTTCCAATAGGACTGTTTGGTTGCAACTTGCATCCAGGGTTTTCCGATTACTAGATCGTCTGTTTACTTTGTTGGTAAAGTCTTACGTTGCGCTACCTAGTTTATTCTGATCTAATTAGGAAAACAATAAGTAAATATTATACTTATACGAATACTTTACTGTACTAGTCAATGCGAAAAGTGAAAACTAAACGTGCTATGTTCGTTGTAACCAGACGAGTTATTAAAGAAAATGAGTACGATTTTATAACAAACAACGAAAGGGAGTTGCAATAAATTAAACACGATTCGTGGTAAACCGGAAGCTAATAGAACCGGAGCGCTACGACCGGCTCGTATCCGGGTACGCTGTGCGACGATGCAATTGTCATGCAAATGCTTGAATTAATCGCACCCGGTTAACCGGGAGCTTGGAACTTTTATCCGTACATATCCAAACATACAATAAGTACATACTATACGGTTGACCAAAATTTGTGTTCTTTTGTACTTTCATATATTTTTTTTGGCCCCCACTATTGAGAGCCTCTCGTACCCCCTATCTTGTGTTGGACAGGGACTATTCAACATTATTTAATTTTTAATGGAATCAGGCGTTACCTCGCGGAAGTCCATCCTAAGTAAGAAAAGGACCAATATTTAACCACTTCCGCCGTAGCAAGCGGCGACGGATTGAGCTCACTCTATGTTTGGCACTAATCGGTGTAACATAACTCCTGAAGATGCCCCGTGGAGGGGTGAAACACGTGTTTAGTAATTTAGTGTTGGCGGTTGTGTGATTCGCATTGTTTGCCGCATACGCATTTATCAGCGGGCTGGCGGGCGGTGCATTTCATTGCACGACTACCACTGCATGTGCGGAAGTGGCTAAATATTGGTCCTTTTCTTACTTATTTAATTTTTTTACATATTTTTTTATTTTCATTATCGTCTTTCATACATCGTATGATCTTTCGTTCTTTTCATTCTTGCCACAATTGTTCTGTCTTTCCCTTTCGCTCTGTAACGCCTTTCATACACCCCTCATTACTCTTTCACATTTTTATTATTTTATTTCTACATAGGATTATTACAATATCACTTGGTTTTACATTATTTTTTTTATTTTTGTTGTTTAAATTTTTATTTGCTTTTATTTCTTTTATTACTTTCAAATTTAGTTAATAGTACATAGAGACACCAGTATATAGGTTACCCAGAGAGCAATAGAGAAAGCTGTGCTGGGAGTTTCTCTCACTTCTTTCTCGTTTTCTGTAAGATCACCGATGTAGCTGGAGGAATTGCTCGTAGGAATTGGCAATGAGTGGGGTACATCGCTCGTGCAATCGATGGCTATTGGAGCCGAAACGCTCTCTAGTGGCGACCATGAGGCTTGGATAGGCCACATTATCTGGACCGAAGACATAGATATCGTCACAGGAAATCACTGGCTACAAACAGCGTAAAACCCTTTGTCGTGGTGATCTTTTGAAGACACCTATGTCTTGCAATGGGCATTTATTGACTATGCCTATGAGTACGCAACAACTACTTATGTTTTAACATAAACAAAAACAAATTTAGGTTGTTTTAAAATATTAAATTACTACTTTAATAAAAATATAAATAAGCTTATGCCTTGCAGTGGGCACGACGGCTGAAAAAAAGAAGATATAGGTAAACATACGGGGTGAGTTGTTATAGGTATTAAAACTTTTTCGGGGGTAGCGTATCCACGCATACCCCGAGACGGGCTATCGAAAAAATAGCACGGCGCGAGGGAAGATCGCGTGGCGATCCCTGACCGGGAGATACCTTGGTCCCCCGTATAGCGCAGAGGGCGACCACCGGAGGGGTTAGTTGGTAGAAATCCCACATAACCCTGTCCTCCCCCCAGAGGCGGGGCATCTTGAACACCAGAACATTCCCC
Organism: Battus philenor; assembly: GCF_028537555.1. Lineage (NCBI taxonomy): Eukaryota > Metazoa > Arthropoda > Insecta > Lepidoptera > Papilionidae > Battus > Battus philenor. The sequence continues at coordinate 14,084,918 of NW_027181726.1, read as the reverse complement.
CCTCCCTCCAGAAACCAAAAAAAAAGTATTAAATTTTAAAGGGGTGGATATATAGCTCATTCACTCAATAATATATAAAGTATTAATAATAATATAAGAAAAAGCTTTTTAAAAATTCGGATCATCAGATATTAAAATTTATTATCGTTTACTGTCCTTGCAGACTTTACTACTAGAAGTTATTTGACTGTCGCGTTGCAATGTAACATTTCAGAGTGACACTTTTATACGGTTTATTGGAAATAGATGATAAGCGTTAAAGTTTATCATTATCCATGCCTGTATGAATGATCTTGTACTGTTGAGCAGTGTTTCTTACTCTAATGTCAGTCATGTATCTATACGCTCCATAGATATACGCTTATGATATAGGTGTGTTAAAAGGTTAAAATACGGCTGAATGGAGGAAGCTTATTGGTCGATAGAGTATATGTAAGTAAAAATATAACTTTCGTCACTTTTTAACAAAGTCAAAGAGAAATTTTAATTGTAAAATGTAACAAGTTGGAACAAAGTTTTAATGACGATCGACGAATCGATTTCAGCAAGCAAACGCCGACAGAGCGCGGAACGAAACGATCGTGAAGCACATTTTTATTCGCGCATTTCCTTAATATTAACTTCCGGTCGCCATGGCGGAGGTATTAAAAATGAAAATCTTTCGTGATATTCGACTTGGCTATTTTAATAACATTTTAGATCGAGGTCATAAAACGTGAAATAGAATTGGATTATAAAGTCGTACGAACTCCCAGCGACTGCCGTATCCCAGTGTTATAACCTCTGTATATTTAAATAGGTTATATATATTACTTTAAGCAGTCATTAAAAGTTTAACTAAATACTCTTTTCTCATACATACTGGGCGAAGTTTTGAATATTGTTTTTTCTTATGTAGACTCGATTTTTATATTAAAATTAACAATATGTGTTAATGATTTGTTTCAGTAACTCCTTCGATCTTGTTTGCTTATGGCAATTAAAAACGACAGCTTAAACTATTGTCTTAACTATACTCGGGAAATCTTTAGAGAATTTTGAATAGAGCGGTAATTTCTCCAATCCTGACATAAGCTCTTCTATGTAAAGAGATACACACGGTTTTTTTTTCAAGTTTCTAAAAACTTTTTTTATCATGTATATGTTAATTATAAATATTTATAAACATATATGTCGCAGGAATAGTCTCAATAGTGATGTCACATTTAAGCCACTACTAGCTTTATAATTTTGACGAAAACAAAAAACAAATGCAACCAATTTTCACATTTTTTATTCGACTATCATTGTAATAATATTTTGAGAGATCTCAATGCAAATAGAGTTGTTGCAGTTAAAGGGACAATTCTCTATTTGTGCCTTTGTTAAGTCTTTATTCATATCGACTAATAAGGCTTACAAATATTCGTCTATAATCAATAATTAGTTTTAATTAGTCTCACCCATGGGTCTCTAATGGAACCGATTTGTAGCAACTTGTATCCAGCATCTTCCGATGACCTTAAAAAGGTCGCCTGTCTACCTCGTGGTCTTTGGTGTTAATTCTAGATTTCTAAGACTCCATAGTTCATCGGTTTCTCGTGCTATATGAACGCTATTGTCTTCGCATGTTCTCTTTTCTATCTCTGCTCTCTGTTCACGTTCTATACTTTTATATAAATATCTTTTATTTATAATAGAGAATATACAGATAAAATACTTTACTTTTCTCGTGCTCTCTCGTATCTTTTAAAAAACAATTCCGTTCGAAATTATTGAGTAAATACAATGCAATTTAAACCATAATATAAATATATAAACCATAGTCTTTGATCCCTGTTTAGCAATGTTTTTATTTGTTTTTTCATTGTTTGACTATAAATCATTATATGTTCTCAGTGAGATAGTTATAAGGTAACAACTGTAACTAATTTTATATTTCTAAGCTTCTAAGTTTGTACTTTCTTACTGCCTTTTTTTACTGTCTATTGTATAAATATGTATACCTTATACACTCCTTCACGTATAAAAGTACATATAAGAATCAAATTAAAATTTAAAACCGTATCACGTAGTGGAAGCGTTTCATAAAAGTATGCCCTAGAGCGCTTCTAATTACAAAATTCATCACCGGCATACGATATTTATTACTGCCGCTGGCGCCATCTACAAAAGGTTTTAAAAAACACTCGGCCCCCAATTGAGCGGACTTTCCCCGATTCCCCTTTCATAACGTATGAGAACGATTTCAATTAACACTCATATGAGTTATAGCGTTCAGTGGATTAGAAAATTATAGTACATTTAGTTACTGGAGTATTTGATTAATATCTTGAATAGCACGTATAAAAAGAACGATAGTTTTCAAAGTTTATTAACAGCTTGCTTCCGTAAGCTACCTGTAATGACTTAGGCTATCATACAGGGTTCTTTCTTAAATAAAAAGCTTAGATCATTTTCGTTGCTCAGGAAGGATTTAATGTACAATAAATAACACAAAAATACATGCTACGTCTATTCTATTCTTTAGGAGTTTATCACAGAAAAAAAGTACAGTACAAATGACGTAGATGATACGAAACTATTATAGTTATTTTAGCCGCAGGAGACATTTGAGGCAGTTGAACACTGACTTCAACATAAATTTTCAATGAGAACGGTTAATAATTGGTCTGCATCCAATGTTTTCTGACACTCTTAACATCTCATCTATTTATGTTTGGTTCGTAATCTCTTGTTCTGCGAGCTATATGGCCTGCTCACTGTAACTGCAGCTTGCCGTTAGAAATCACTTCAAAAGACGTAAATTTTCATAATAATAAATAAAATCAACACAGACATCTGAAAACAAATAAATTCTACTTGCAAGTCATAGGGTGACCATAACGCGTCAGGTGTTCCCAACAGGCGGCCCGCACCGTATTGCTGTTGATTGCCGTAATATTTCAGAACCCCTGAAAAAGACGCGGCCCCTCTCTTGATTTGCATCTGACAATCGCTCGAACGTAATAACCGAAGGCGCCCCCTGTCTTAGGAAGTGAAGAAAATTATAGGAAATGTACTCGCAATGTTCCTTATTATTGAAAAGTTCCTCATTTCGAAAATCAATCCCTTTCCCTGCGTTTCTCTGGTTTTGCTATTTTTTTTTCGCCGGCGTTACTGCCGTTATCGCAGACGGCAATCCGACAAAAGGTTCGCTTATTGAAACGATATTTCAATATTAGAAATGGTTTCCGGGCAATATTGGCGCTTCCTTTTCAAGAATTCCTTACTTATTTAATTAACAAATCAATTTCATTTATTAAATATTTCACTAATTAATTTATTATTAAGATCGATTGGTATCAATAACCATTTTTAATAATATCACAAAAAAAAGTGAAAACTTTCATACAAAGTGTCGTAGCGGAATCAAACTCGACATAGGAAGTCGCAGTCGACCACTGGGGTAACCACTGAACATAAAAATACACAGTAATTTAGTGCAAGCTGTAATATTGACTCACACATACGTAATCAAGTATCATTTCCGTCCCCGCGATCGTTATGACCCATCAGTGGGAATTGTCCCGCGCCGTTTCTCCATAGCGGACCACCCTCGAAGGCGACTGTCCACTTTAGCGTTCATTGGTCACAATCCCGACCCCTCGCAAATTATACAGACCACTTCCTGTAGAAGTTTACGATTGTCTCGTCTTGATCTCAAGGAATGCGTTTTTTTTCTCCATTATAATGACATAAATCATCAATATATATATTCGAAAGGAACTAGACTGATATTCTATTGCTGACAAAACAATTTCAATTGTGCATTTTGTACCAATAACAATATTTTATCTACGTAACGAACTAAACTTGATTTATCCACATCTATTTTGTTTTCTATTTATTTGATATCACTTTATTACATCTTCGTTTCGCCCAATGACGTCCACTTTTAGACACAGACCTACTCGGCTGAGATACATGGAGAGTGACATACAATTATACATATATATATATATATATATATATATATATATATGTAATATATATATATGTATATATATATATATTTATGTGTGTGTGTGTGTGTATATATATAATAATATTAAGATATGATATCATAGTGCGGTGTTATGGTACAGAGGACAGTGCTGGCAACTAAATAAATACACAAAGTGTAAATAATATAAGATAGTATTCCGGGTATTGAATATGTCACCTACAATCGCAAGTCTCAGTTCTCACCGCTGGGCTACCACTGATCAATTGTAATATTAATTGTAAGCTTTGATAAGTGAAACATTGTCATCTGCATAACTATTTGAACAACAACAAAATCGTTTCTGTAAGTTTAAAGTACAAAAAGAAGTCTTTATTAGATATATGTATAAGATCATCTTTGTTTATTAAATGAAATAATACAGAAAAAAAGAACAGCAATAATAACTATTAAGTAATATTAACAAATTCGGCATATTTTTGTATCTCGTATACGGTATGATTGCTTATAAATTTAAAAACTTTAAAGAGGTGAATGTGTAACTTGTCACTTAAAATCTTTAAGGCTTTTAAAACTACATCCAATCATCCTTTGTACAATTATCACTTCATAACTATTCAAGTGCGACATGCCAATTACTTATCATTACAAATTCTGCTGGAGCAGATATAATACAGTAAATAATTTTATTATGTAGCAATCTGAATTTTGTAGACGAATTTTATCTTACTCTCACCATTACATTATTTATTATTTCTGAAACCATTAATTTTAAGTAGAAATTAGCGTGTATTAATTAACAGCATATATGCTACACTACTATTTAAAATTTAATATCAATAATCAATCACACTGTATACGTCTAATAAATAAAAATCACAAGTTTTAATAACATTTATTATTTTGTTACAGGTAAATACATTATAACTGGACTGAAAACGTAGGTGAAGAATTAGAAATATCAAAATGCATTTATAATTCAGGTAAATAATATCTATACCATGAACTAAAACATGCTTTCTATACCGCTATGTTATTATATATATGAAAATAAATCTCTTGATCACGCTATAACTTAAAAACTGTTTAAGTGATTTCATTAATCTTTTTTGTTTCCTTTGTTGTGGATTTTATGGAAAAAACATAGAAAATTGCGCAGATACTTTAAATAATTCAGAATAAATTGTAACTTAACAGATTTGACAGTTTGATTTGGACTTCATGTGTTTGACAGTTCACACGCTGCATATTTTTATTGTAGTTTAACATTTAACTTGGAAATTTTTACCACATTTATTTGTTTCCTCTATAGAAATGCAACAGGCATACTTCTAACGCTACAAAGTCTGCGGGGACAACTAATGTGACGGCAAATAAAACAAAGTTGGCTCTGACTACTTTGATAAACGCACACGATCAAATACTGAATTTTATAAAAGGAGCAATAGCATGGCTCCATTGAATCCCTCTGCGTCAAGTTGCTTTCCATTCGCTTCCACTAACAAATAACGAGGGTACTTAAAAACTTTCAGAGAAAACACTGTCCCTTGCCGCACCGTCTAGACTACCAGGTGTTTTAAGTCGCTATTTAAAAAAAAAAAACTAAATGTCTCCCATATTTAACATCTCACGGTGACATTAATTTAAATAGCTGTTTTAAACTATAGTTTCATTTCTGAATCTGAATTAAACGGAGAAAACAAACAAATTTATAACCTCAATTTTTTAATAACAACTTCTAGATTCTTTGTCATATTTATTATAATAGTAGCCCTATTGTTAAGTAAGTTGTTAGCCTGAGAAGTTCCATTATTTGTAAGTGTGGAGTTTTATCGTCTTAAGATATTAGTGCATACGATCGTGCAACCGATGGTCGTTGGAGTCGAAAGGTTCTCGGGGGACGATCACAGCCGGTAGACGCGGCGTGGGTAGGCCCTCACTAGGTAGACCGACGACATAGTTAAGCTCGCGGGAAGTAGCTGGATGCGAGCAGCGTAAAACCCGACGTCGTGACAATAGATAAAGCCTATGCCTTGCAGTCGGCGTCCATTAGCTGATGGGAAGATATACGATAAAACGAATTCAGACGTCAGACTTTATACATAAAGATGAAGGACAAAAATACATGATGACTTAGATCAAAATATTTTTTTTTCATTTCGGTTGCGAGAACAAGTTAGGACATACTTGCACCGACCAAAACCCTTACGTTGTTCCACCATCATCGCATTTTAACACATCCGTAGCTTTGTAAGCTGCGCTACTCACGCTTTCTTCCCTCTTTTCCCAAACACCGAGACTAAAGGCACTATTGAGTTAGTACCAGAGTAGAGTCTTTCATCTATAGACCAAAGAGACCAAGAGAAAGAGTATACAGAAATACAGGTGCCTTTGAGCCCATTATAGGTAATTTGGTCTTTGGCTTCTCCAGAAAAGTAATAATCAGTAAAGGTTAACAGAGCTACACATTCTAATACAAACTTCTCTATTTCATATCAGGTGGAGTGCAAGTCTGTTTCTTCGTCCAAAGCGAAGACAGAGACAGACCTGCACTCCATCTGTATGTTTCTAACGGGTGCTCACCGGGCCCAAACCAGCAGTTTTGGGTCAGATAGTTCTGACTGGACACTCTATGTGGATTTCTCTTAGTATCACCGTGGATAACTAGGCCATAGGTACTGAGCTACTGCGTCCATCTCCCACAAAATCTCGGAAGCTGGACTAAGAGGAAAATGTACTAACTTGCCTTAGCCGGGCTTATTGCATTACAACTCGTACTCTTTTTCTCGAGGTTCTTATCAATATCGTAATGGATTAATAACTTTTAATCATCATTATCTTCATTTCAGTCGTAGGAAGTTAGTTTTTCGACATAAGCCTGCCCAACTTTGTATATCTATATATATAAAGAAATCGGTTGGCGGTTGCTGACTTATATTAACAATGGTCAATTTGAGTTTTGATTTCCCTTTTTGTCTATTAACGTCATTTGAAATAAGAACTTGCTGAAGATTATTTATCTACGGATGTTCTTTAAAATAACCGCTTTTCGAAGAAGGTTTATATTAAAATTAGTAATACTATTCCTTACTGGAAACTCGTTGTTGAACTTACTGGCTCAATGTATAAGATCTGTCACTTTCTAATTCGAACTTTATTCGTTAAGCAGACTGTTAAACGCTGTTTCAATATTGTTGAATGCAAATTAGTTTTCAAGTTAGTAACTTTACCTTGGTATTTACATCGGCTTTGTGTCTCAAGTTATTTTGTTATCCTTCCATTTATAATGTCGCGATGAATTTCAATGATGGTATTTCGAACTTGCGTAACTTGTGTGAATTGCTCCAGATGAATTTCATTGAGAGCTTATGGAGAATATTTATTATTGGCTACTCCCTTAGTTTATATATTTATTAATAAAATAGCTTTTTGCGAATATTCCATAATCAGCAAGCAAATTGGCGATCACAGTATAGTGTTATGGTGGACAGAGAACGCTGCCCGTCTTCTAGAAATTCGTTTATGGCAATCCTTAATAATGAATGGTAGACGTGAATTATATAAGACTGTACTCCTAAAATCGAACCCGCGACCTACGATCGTCTGAATCCTCTACCGCTAGTGTATCACTACTCGATTATTTATAGATTTATTTTAAACAAAAAAACATAATATAAGTTTACAATAGTTTCGTATAATATAGACCATATGTAATATATTTGACACTTGCCGATCGTTACTTGCTGGTTCTATTTTCAAATATGATCTTATTATAATTCTTACTTTGTGCATTAATTATATACTATTGCCACTAGTCATAAATAGCGCTTACAATACCGAACTAAAATCTGAAAACCGGTATTTGATATTTGAAAAATCGAAATTCCGGTATTAAAACCGGTATTAATAAAAAAATTAACTTGTTATGTTTTTATTTATCTCAGCTGTTGTATTGACTTGTTAACAAATTATATATGAAATCCAATAAATATTGTTCCTAAATGAGTAGGAGTAGATAGGTACAAAAAACGTGGAAGCAAAAGATAAGTACACATTAAATTGTATGTTACATTTTACATGTAACAGACTCGTGTGGCATTATATAATTAAATTAAAAAAAATATTGAGAGTATTTATGAAATAATATTAATATCTTACGTTTTGTGTATTAAAGTATGCTCTTAAAAAACAAACAATTTCGTTTCATCATCAAGCGAGGACGGAATTTTCGTATTAATTAAATTAGATTTATATTGCGCATAAATTGAATTTTTATTAACTAATGTAATACCAAAATACCAGTATTTTTACATGAATACCGGTTTTTAATAACGGACAAAATCGTCCAGCCCTACTTACAAACAAGTATCCAGAGGATGGGCAGCAGCATCCCCTGAGGACCATGATACCACACTGTGATCACCAATGCGGCTGCCAAGCGTGGTGATTATGGTATATCATTCCATAGATATCTTTGGTGAGGTCTATGGCTTGTGTGAGTGCTAGTCTATGGGCTGAAATGACGAAATGAAGTAGCTTTAAGATATGAGAGGTGGGACCAAAGTTTTAATAATACCATAAATTAATCGAAGCATCAACTTATAAAAAATAATAAATAATTGTTTTTAAAAATAGATCTTTTGATTCTATGCATCGTTTCATCTTGAAATTCCATTATGATTGCACTGGATCCTCTGTTCGGAAGTCTTTCCTACGGTGTTTTTGAACACAGTCACCACAAGTGGACATAACACTCTACATAGATTTCAAATATGACCAGTTGTAGTCGTATGTTCTGCACGCTACGTGAGTTATGTCAGTTTAAACGTAATATAAGCCACAAAATTTAATAAATCCTAATTTATAATTTTAAAATTAAAGAACTTTTAAATTTATTAAAAGCTTTGTCAGCTAAGAAAACTAGCAAACACGCCTGTGAACCCTTACACTAAACAACGACTTTAAAGTTTAGCTGAACAATCACACAAATTTTAAGGAGAGCCTTCGCTACCCGCTACCCAATTGCAGCTTGCAGCTTGTTACCATTTGCACCCTTCCCTTTTGTTTGCATAAGTCACTAAAACGCACCCCAACTAATGAAAACCTGAGGGAAAATTCGGGAAAACTCATAATAATAGGGGTGCGATACCGGCCTTGTACATACAGGCTGTGTAAAATTGCATAAAATTATATTAAATACCTAAATGAATTTTCAATTTCTATGTATTTTTTAATCTTACGTGCGTGCGTGTGTGCGTTTGTGCGTGTGTGCGTGTGTGGGTGTGGGTGTGTGTATCATGTTAGTTGACTAGTTAACCGAAAACAGCGGTAAATAGCGAGCAGTGGTATTCCAACGGCAGAGGATTGAGCCTTGCGATTGTAAGACAAGAGTTCGATTCCCGGGGCACGATCTTTTATAATTTCTACTGTGTACGTTTATAATATAAAAAAAATTGCCACTGCTCACAAACAAATGTGAGTTTGAGGATGGGCAGTAGCGTCCCCTGCAAACCATAATACCACACTACGATGACCAACCCGTCTGGTTAGCGTAGCGATTATGGTATATCCTCCTATAGATATCTTTGGAGGCCTTGCACTAGGTGTCTCTGGTCTGAAACGACGAAGACCTTTAACTGGTTGTCTAGTCTTACCTACATATAATCAATTCAAACTTTACAAAATAATACGACATATCATCATCAAAAACAGGTTTTTGTACGTTTACACAAAAGTGTTAGTTTTATTTTCAGGTGCGTCAATAAATTTTATCAATGCTTTGTCCACATGGAAACAGGCAACATTTAGCCATGCAAATAGTATGGATTTTTAAGACTGATGCCAGAAACACTCGAAAATCCCTGCTATATTTTTTTAATGAATATTTAATAATTTTTATATTGATAGTTTTTTTAAAGAACCTTCTGCAAAGTAATGTAAAACTTAAAATATAAGGTGTACGAAATCGGTCAAATCGTTTTGAAGTTATGAGCTGTCCAAGAGAAATAGTAATTCATTTTTTAAGGTATATGACCCTGTTCACACTATCATCTACGTTTTAACCATGCTGCACCACATGTTCCTATATTTGATAAACACAGCTAGAGGATTGGTGTCTTGTATATGATCGAATTTTGTCCCATTAACTTTGACTGCTATCCTCAACTTTTTCAATCTGGAAATCTAATCGTAATATCCATAATGCATTGTTTCAATAAATAAAAGACTATAATGTAAAGGATCAGTCGAATAAAACTTTTTAAAATAGCGACACCCTGTATAAAAGTTTAACCGACAAATATATAAATTTAAAAGGCCGGCGGAGGATCAAATTGGGCGAAATTCAAACTTATGCAGATGTGAGACAGATGTCACCCCTCTCCCTCCGATTATCGTATGCAGATTAAAATGGGAAGTCCCGCCCGTTCTGTGTTCAGTCCGAAACGTGGTTACGGCACCTGTGTTTTCTCAGAAAAACACTCGGCTGTTTTTTTTCAATTGAAAATCTACGGACGTAAAACAGCACAACATAAATTGAGACGATAACTCAAATGGTCGCTTACTTATGTACTAGTTTAATTTTTAAAGCCTCCACGTAAACACAGACATATACAAAAACATTACATTAATCTTAAAACTATTACTTATTACATATGTGCACAACATTTTTATTTATATTACATACAATATAATGTTACTCCTATAACAATAGGATCTGTAACATGATCGATAAAATCATGATCGCATGTCTAGGTGAAGCAATTTTCAAAAAAAATTATCAAAACTTAATTATAATATGACCGTGCCTCTAAAATTTCGGGGTTTCAAAATTATTTTTCTCGTCCTTGTACTCTTGGCAGAAAGTCCATGATCACGAGGTTCATGAGTCGGATCTTCTTGCATACTTTCATCTTCTTTACTTTTCTGGAACACTTGACACGTATAGATTTAAAAATTGATTCCATGGAAGCGTTCACTTCACCAATTCACACTGTTCTAAACAACTTACATCTCTATAAACCGGTATGTCTTATTTCTTTGACATAACATGGTGAAAATATTCTAAATTTAAAGTCATTATTACTATTATTTTAGCATCAGACGCCCACTGCTGGATATAAGTATCCCACAAAATTTTCCAGTAACACTGATTAAAGTCGGCCTGTGTCCGGCGTTTTTCTACCACGTTAATAAAGTCGTCTGACCATATTATGGACGTGTTACGCTACGCTTTCTCTTCTTTCTTCTTCTTCTGCATACTGTGTCTTTAACTTCCCAATCCGCTAGGATATGCCGATTGATTTTGTTCGTCTACGGAACTCCTCATTCCTGATTCGATATCACAGAAAATTCTCTAACATAGTCCTCTCCACGGAATATTGAGGAACTGTAACGTTGCTAATTAGGTCCGAAGAAGGAGACTGGTTCACCATTGTTAGTCATTACTAAGACACATTAGTCGTAGATCTTCGTCACAAGGTACTGAGAGATGTAAACGATTTAATAATTTCAAAATATAATTTCCAAAATCCAAAGGTAACAAGTGGCAGCTGTTTATATTATTATATAGTTATCTATAAAAACTTTCTTGACGGTTAAAATTTAAAAAAAAAGTCATATTGTCTTATTTTAATTTTCAGTCTAATCTTCTTTCGCTATTCGGGTCACTGATTATAACACAACAGCTTGGAGCCACTGCATTTACTATAAAAGAAAACATAAAATATAACTCGAATAGAATCATATTAAATGCGATGAATGAACATATGTATGTACTCTATAATCCAACGTTATAGAGTGTAAAAAATGTTTTCTTTTACCTTCGACATTTCTACGTTATAAATATCTATGTTTATCTACTTTAATTTAAAGATTCTCTTATAAAACTTAAACTCCATCTCTGTTAAATAGTTAAATGTGATATTACAAAACGAACGTATAAAAAACATGCGAAGATTTTATATGCCTCACTTTCAAACGCCTTGAAACTGATTGAGATATAAATATAACTTGAACAAATTGAGATATAAAAACACATTTTATTTTTACGAAAGCAATATTCTCTCTTAAAAAGTATATTCGATTATCATAAAATACCTTATTTACGCTTCAAAAGAAAGTATGTTATATCATATTAAATGTCAAGTTATACCTTTTTGATACATAAAGCAAATATCTTTTACGTTATAAATTTTAGAGACGATCCGAGCTCCCCCATCTCCGGGTTGACGCCAGGTAACCAACGCCTCCTCATCATTTATTAACGTGTGCGTAAAAGTCTTTCCCCTAATTTGGGTAATTATTTGGGAAAGGGAAATCCTCTATTCAAATATTGAAGGTGGTCCCTTTGAAATTAAGGAGCAAACTTCGCGATGAAATGACGACGTGCCGTCTTGGGACGCGTGTTATGTCGTCAGGTGGTATGCAGATTAAATATTCAACAGAATGTTATGTTTTATCTGTGTACATACTGTAAAATTAATTCTGTTATTTGTAGAAGGTAATTAGTGTGTTTTAATAATCTTAACACGAATTATATGAGCTAATAGTTAAGAACTTTAATAGTCTGTGATAGTTGGTTTAGAGCAGTGATTCCCAAAGTGGTCTATATCGACCCCTAGGGGTCTATGACAACCTGCAAGGGGTCTACGTCAGCGAAAAAAAATTTGGGGATCAATGAAATGAAAATGGAGGTCCACGATAGTGGATCTCAACACATACACTGATAGTACCTATTTACTTACATACTATCTTATAATATCAAAACATTTACAGACTAGACATCATTAGTCTAGGAGATTTAAGATTAACCCTTACAAAATTGACAAATGTTGATAATTTATTTTTAAACCATCAGGTTCATCCTTCTCACTAAAAATATTGAATTATTGCTTATGTTATTTTATTTATAATTTATTATATGTTTATTTAATGTTACATATATTTTACATAACAGATACAAAATTTTATTTTGTGTAGTTTTAATTTAAATTCAATTAATAAATGTATAAATTAACATGTGTTTTTACTTTAAGTTTTTAACACTAAACTTTACTACAGATAGAAATTTACAGGAAATCAATATCAGGTAAGTAGGGGGTCTACCCAACACGGAAAAACATGGCGAGGGGTCTACGACACAAAAAAGTCCTCTGCGTATCATTATACCAGACATCGATCGTCAACCCGCCTGTAAAGCTTGAGGTTGGATGTCTATGCTTAGCAGTGGGCACTTGTATAGGCTGTATTGACAAGTTAATGACTTTTACGGTTAAGGCTTCGATTGTCAGTAAAACACTGATCTATGTAATATCGTCATTAAAAATATTATAGATGTGTTTTATCTATCTATATTAAATTACTGTAAATGTATTCCTATATATGTAATTAAATATTAACCATAGTATTTATAATGTATATATAGATCGCTGTTATATATGTAGAAGTTTTAAAGGGGTGAATATATCGCTCACTTGCTGTCATTTGATGTATGGATCATCCTATCCAAAAATCAACATGTTCAGAAAGAATGAATAATATAGTGATAACCACAGTAAAAGAAGAGTTTTCAATATTCGAATTAATACATATTAAAATTAATTATAGTTCACTATCTGTCTAGACTTTGTTACGCCAAAATATAAATTAACGTAACATATTATGCTTTATAAAACCTTTAAAGTTACATTTACAAATCGACACACAACATTACAAATAAACTCTTTATTTACCACTTTCAGACATATTACCAATCAACCTATATTTAAGCAGTACATATAGTACAATTACAAGTGTTTTTTCTATCACGACTTTCACATTCCCAGCTACTTGTTATCTCTGCACTATTGTATATTAAATAGCAGAGAACGCCTTTAAGACCGTCATTACATAAATGGCAAATAAATTTACAAATAATTTATGAAGCAAATATAGATTGCAATGTAATGCTACAGCTACGAAGGTTCAAATTATTTCGATAAACAATTTGACCCGCAAACCGAGTGATTTTCGGTGCCACCCGGAAACCTGACAATAAGCGCTTTGTACAAACAAAAGCGTCAAATTTCCATTTCAATGACCACCCGTGATACCTTAATGCTTTAAATGTATACGGTGTAAGAACCCAAAAGATACACCCGATGCTACGGATGCTCGGTTGAACGAATCCGAGTGTTTTTTGGTTACACTCTGTTGATATTCGTCGCAGATCAAAGACATCGACGTTAAACATTCGTCTACTTTATTTTTATTTGAATGTATTTATAAAAATATCTAAGATATACTAGGTGTTTTAAATGTCGGATCTACTATCGTTAACTCCGTAATAATTTTTCAAGGAATTATATAAATCAAATATTTCATGAAATACATCATATTTCGCAAAATATGCGTCTTAATCTCGGTACTGATTTTAATTGAGAAATTAAAACGCCTTATCTATTAATAGCACAAGACTTACAAATATTGTAAGATGGTTGTAAAATGTATTTTTTCTTTATAATTAATTTTATACAGTCAATTCATTCGCGGTAACGCTGTCATATAGTATTTAATGGAATCAGGCGTTACTTTGCGGAAGTCCATCCTAAGTAAGAAAAGGACCGATATTTAGCCACTTCCGCACATGCAGTGGTAGTCGTGCAACAAAGTGCACCGCCCGCCAGCCCGCTGATAAATGCGCATGCGGCAAACAATGCGAATTACACAACTGCCACCATCTCACGAGTCTCTGTGAGTCTGTGTTTGACACTAATCGGTGTAACATAATTCCTGAAGATGCCTCGTGGAAGGGTGAAAAACGTGTTGAGTGATTTGACGGTGGCAATCACTGTATGTGCGGAAGTGGCTAAATATTGGTCCTTTTCTTGCTGTCATATAGAATACTTTTAGAAATCGTCGTCTTAAAAGGAAAATAATAAATGAAGAGCTGAAGAGTATCGAGTGACAGTCAGTAAACGTGGCGTGAGTAGCAGGACTGGTCGTCGTGACGATCTTTGATGAGGCCTATGGCTTGCATTGAGCGTCGATCGACAAAGAAAAAGAAAGAAAAAAATCGAAAGAATCATTTCACTCATGCTAATAGGTAAAAATTCCAATCACACAATTAGCAATAAAAGTTAACATGACAGTCGATTTTCAAGCGAAATCATGTTCAGTATTATAAAATAGTTATTTTAAATCATAACATTACGTCCGCAGAGTATGAAGGCATTGATGCTCTCAAAGACCAACTCATAAACGTAACTTCGTTAACATAATAAAAAGTAAAAACAGGTTTTAAAAGAAAACTTTACCTTTAAAATTTACTTTTGTTTCAACCTTTCATAATGTACTTTAGAATTATTCGATTAGGTGTATTGACGATTATATTTCTAATTCATTGTATATTTTTCTAATATAAAATTATTATAATAAAAATCCTTAGTTAAAATTCATTAAACATATCCTTTTTTTATTCCTATGAATTCGAATATATAATTTTAATCTTTAAATGTATTGTTTAAAAAAGATATTACAGATGCCATCATATTATAAACAATCTCTTTCTGTATTTTCTTTCTAAAGAGAATTTAAAAATCGAAACGTGATTCAAAATTTAAATATTTGTTCATTCATTAAGTCCTTACTAAATGTAAGTGTAGATTTCCATTAAGGTAATATAAACCAGTTAAGAAAGCCTTCTTGTACCTAAAGCCTACAAGTTGTAGGTAATCTTAATATATCTCCCGAAATAAGGTACCGCATAGCTACGGCTATCGTTGAACGGTTCTCTTTGTGCTCTTTGTTCACACCGGGTCTATAGCACCCCATTAGCATTTAAGGGTTATCGTCTTTTGTAGGCTTTAACTTAATCGGTTTGTGGCCAGAGCTCGATTTAGTGCCTACGTGCTATCGATATTATTGAAACTTACAGTTGGTTCAAGTGAAAAACTTTAAGCGTTTTTGTTTTAATAAATAAAAGAAAAACCTTTAAGTTTACCCCCGAATTTTGACCCACAAAATACTAGCTATTACATCTTTCGCGTGCATTATCTTGGGGTATATAAACATATACTACATATATGTAATCTTTTCTAGCCAAATTCAATCTTTCTTAACGCAATCGTTCGATCTATTCTATAAAGTAGGTTTTGGTGATAACGAATGGTGAAAAACAAATTAAAAAATTAATGTATAGAGAATCGAAAAGCGAAGATTAGAGAAAAAGAGAGAAGCCAAAGCGCCAAATGTGACTAGCGAGCCAGCTTTACCGACCTCTGTCTTAAACGACCTATTTTATTAGACTGATATAATCTAAGTTAATTAATATTAAAAAATTATAAAGAATATTATTCCGGTAAAGTTAATATGTACAATAACAAGTTTAAATCTAAATAAAAGAAGAACTATATTGAACAGTTTTTCCTGGCGTGACAAAATGCAAATATAAATGGGTCGGTCACATTGCCAAAAACAACATCTCAAAATGAAGACCATGAGACCAGAAACGACCACGGCGAAGCCCAAAAATGTGAAGGATGACTGACATTACGAGGGTGGCATCACTGCTCAAAAAAGGGAAAATCAGAAGTGATTTTTTAATTTATAGTCGAAGAATGGTAAAAGGACAAAGAAAGAATATTTCGTAGAAGTAAATATAACAAAAACAGAACTGCATATATGTATTAAATCTAATTGTAACATAGTATATTCTTTTTTGTACTGCTATTCATTCTCACGGTTAGTTATATTCGAATATTGCATAATAGGATTTCATATTAAATCATCGACTATCCTGTCAGTCTGTTTCGTGAAGGGCCTACCCACGTCATCTCTACTCAAGGATTTTTGAGCGTCGTATCCCGCATTTTAAATAACCTCTTGCAACTTGTACAGTACCCTTAAAGTTTTTATTAAGCAATGTATTTCTGGAACAATAGATTGTACACTATATCGATGTAGCAATGGCTTCGGTTGGAACGATGGTGTTTTCTATGGTGTATTGTCCCGTTCGACTTTTGTTCGTTTCACTGACACCTTGATATATTGCTTCTTCGATTTCTAGTTTCATTAAGAGAGAGCCGTGTCAGATTATAGTTACCTACCACCATAAAACTTAAACATGTAACCAAATAAAAAAAGATCATTTAAAAATCGTGCATTGTATATAAGCACACAAGTATATAATAGATGTAGATATAAAAGAAATATTTGCTATGTGCATTACAATATTTCCTAGACCTCTTTACAGTAATTAATCTAGAAGGACCTTCTCAAGAAAAAATCAACAGCAGAATCTTTTGATGAGTTGGCCCGGCACATTGTCCTAAATCTCAAGGCATTTAACGCTTGGGCAGCGACTTGAAATAAAATAATGTACCAACTAATATATTATATTAATATAATTAATATAATTGAGTATTCCAAATTGTATTGTTAATATGTATAAATTTTAGCTGTATTCACCCATAAGAGAAAATTGTGTAAGAAAAATTGTAAAAAACTATAAAACGCTGTCGTGCCTCACAGCTGAGAGAAGAGAGATCCGTATCAAATAGCGGCGACCCTCTCCAACCTGTCTGGGTTTAGTTAAAGCGAAAAATAAATACTGTAAAGAAAAAAAACACTACCGACACAAAAAAATCTAGAAGGCTACCTAGGAACCTCAACTCGGAGAGCGTTATTTATTTTACAGGATTGAAGAATTTCCTTCTCCTTCAGTTACAGCCGATAGACTTCTACTTCTTCGCCAAGATGACCGCATCCAACTAATTCATGCGATCTTAACGGAAATGTTATCGATCCACATTGTGAGAGTCCTACCAACGGCTCATTTACCGTATCATTTCTAGTAAAAAGAAATCGAATAATTGCTATTACTAATATACAACTATATAGTTTCTAAAAGTAAATTTTAGTTAGACACATTTATGTATAGCAAATTTAAAAGTGCGGTGACAAAACAGGGGTAGGTATAAATATCCCTGAGGGTCTGTATCAAGGGCCCCCTGTAATAAATCCAGCATCAGGTGTCCCATACAACAACGATACTACTTAAAAGGAACACACGCACCAGTGTCGTTTTTCGGCGACACAGTGATTTCATTGAACTACTGCTTTGGGACGGAAGCCATTTTGTATTGTTGACATGTCTTTAGTACGTTCGCAACTTTTTTACGAAAACCATAGAGTCGACATTCTTTTGTCTGTTAATAATTTATGAACTTTTTTTTTAGCGAAACTTTATTATTTTTATATCTCCGAAGAGTCTAGAAAGAATTTAAAAGAAGCAGTAAATTTATTTGTACTACAAATACACGGTTGAGACTTTGGATGTCGGTCTAAGTATGTGTTTATTCAAGAAATATTTTCTTGACTTAAACAGTTATTTCTAATTTATATTCACCTCTATCGAACCGATGAATATCAAAAGTAAAAGAAATTTTAGACGGTAGGAACGCACCAGTCGAATGTTGACGAATCTACGAAAATAAGAAAAGAAATAGTGTTTATCTGGTGATTCTCATTTATTTTTTACTCAATATAACCATTATACATTTTAAATACAAATAATGTTGGATAGTACCATATTTTTTTAAGTAAAATTTTGGTAACCAAAGGATTAAGTATTATCTATCCCGTTTAAAGGCTTTGCCCAGCTGGGGACGTCTTAAAATTCAAATGATAATGATTTACTTACGTTAGGAAATCTTATATTTGTTTCAATTTGAATTAAAATCCATTCTTCGAATATATACATGTAGTATGTCTATCATCTTGTCTTCATCTGTTTATCTACAATCACATCCCATACCATTTTCTACCATACTGGATTTTTCTGGAATTAAAAAAAATATTAAAGTAGAAAACTGCAATGAATGAATGAATGAAAAGTGCGTTAACTGCCATTCTACTTGATAGTTTGTAATGCAGCCTTCGTTAAAAATGCTTTACCTTATAATATCCTGCGTAATTCTTTGAAAGCACTATATTTTAAGTTTGAAGTGATAATATAGTAAGATAAATAGTATTTTTAAATTAAATATTGTCATATGTCCCAGAGGACTCTGTACTGTCAGAATTTATTAGTTTGTTGCATTCCAATATAAAAATAAATTAATTTAACAAATTTAAAATTGACCTCTTTATTCAATTATTGTAAATAAGTAGAAAAACTTAAAGCTTTTTGCAGTATAATCAGCTGATCATTCACCTTGTTAAAAACTTTACCTTTAACTATTTATCCTGTTCATAAGTAATAATGTAACTACCGTTTCTTGCTAACAACGATATAAAAAAAATTTATGAATTGAAAAAATTTTCACTGAGTTTTGTGAGTTGAGCTATACATTCATTTCTTTGCAGCTTTTACACCTACATATTTACAATAACCCTGTATAGACAGGTAGTTGTATATAGTTATAGTATATAGGTACACAATAATATACCATTTTGAACACTTTCGATAAACACATATAACTTTTTCAATATTGACGCCGACTGCAAGGCACAAGCCTCTCTCCATGATATCTGTGGTGGGATATTCCATAATTGCCGTGCTTGGCAGGCGGGTTGGCGATCGCAGTGTGGTATTATGGTACGCAGAGGACACTGCTGTCGATCCTCTGGATACTTGTATAATACACAAAGTGTATTACTACTGAAAGTGCTACTACTACTGAAGTTATAGTGATGTTGAAACGCATTATTGTTCTATGAAGGTTTAGTTATTTCAAAGTCCATGGTTTTTTGATGTCAAAAGAAAGGTTCATGATTCATACAAGACATTATTAGTTATGTAATCTGTTGTAGTTATAAAAAAGTCTAGAATAAAAAAACCGTAATGAATTTGTTACACTTGATTAGTTGGTTGTTCAACCGAAGGCCGGTAGCAGCCGAAAAGTCCAAACGCGACGTTCCACCAAATTCCGTGCTTGTTTTCTCTATTCTTGGCGGCGGCATAAAATCTAACTCGGGCCCGTGTTAATGGGCGCGGTGAAGTCTGGAGGGTTCCACGATTTATAGACATTTCCACATACTGCCCGAGCTATAAGAGATAGCGATTTTACTAAACAATTTATTTTGTTAAAAATATATCGATAGTTTTACAAAACTAATTTTTTTATACAAAATAAATATGGATACACGTTTGCTTGATAATAAAACTTTAAAGCCCTATCCGTAAATAGAAAGTTTCATTGAAAAAAAAAATGGTATTTTTATATATATTATAGTACAGAAATCGATAACTTTAACTGCAATCCAAATTAACTTAGATTTTAATTCTATATTCCCTTAAAATATCATAAAGTACTAACATAACATTGTTTTTTCTAATATTTATCATTTACTTGTTGTTAGAAAACCTTTCTGGTAATGTATTTTGGCTCTATTCAGTTTTATGTACCCGAAATATAAACAAATAGAAAGTCGTTAGGAGTTTGTTTTTCGTTTTGGTTTGGATATATATGAAGCGCAGATACATATGTACATATAAAATATATAATATACCGAAGTACTTCAAATGCAAATTATTTTTTTTTTTAAATATATAAAAACTTTTTTCCTTTCTAACGAGAGTAATCACGTCCCAACAGGAACTCTGTTAAAATGTTC
Organism: Battus philenor; assembly: GCF_028537555.1. NCBI lineage: Eukaryota > Metazoa > Arthropoda > Insecta > Lepidoptera > Papilionidae > Battus > Battus philenor. The sequence continues at coordinate 14,064,358 of NW_027181726.1, read as the reverse complement.
GCCTCTTCTCTCGACAAAGGATATCATGAGCAATGTCTATAAAAATAATATATCTCGCAGCTTACTTTCATTTAAAGAAAATAAAATTGAAGATATTCTATTTTTTTCCTGATGATTAATTATTAAATCGCTTCAGTTTGTGACTCGTAAATCTAATAAACTATGGCCCTAGAGCTCCTTTGGTGGCAGTATAAAATGCACCTGTTATACGCAGTGGGCGAATGTGATTGCTCCGTATAATTGAATTACACACGGAGAGATATACGATTTCATTAAGACGTCTGTTTATTGTTTGGACATGTTTAGATCTTTCGACATGGTTCCATATTTGACTTACTACTTTACACGTGGACTGAATATTATTTTTATTTACGTAGAGAATCATTTTAATATCCAACTTATATTTTCTTGATAGCTTAACGTAACAATGTAATCTTCTCTATCTATATATCTATCTAATATTTTAGATAACAAATACAAGCATGTTGATTTTTGCACTTTAATACAAATTACAAGTTGGTACTTCTATTCTATTTATAATTTCTCTTGCTACAATTCCTAAATAAAAAATAAGAAGAAGAGACAGACACTCCAAATAATTAGTGACTGTCAATAAAAATATAACACAAAACAATGCGTATCATAAATCTATTCATGCATTACGTAAAACACGATATCGTTCGCAAATAAATGGTAGGTGTATATTATTAAAACTAATAAAATCCACGGGGCATCTTCAGCAATAATGTTACACCGATTAGTGCCAAACATAGAGTTCCATTGTTTGCTTCATGCGCATTTATCAGCGGGCTGGTGGGTTGTGCATTTTATTGCACGACTACTACTGCATTGGCGGAAGTAGCTATTTATTGGTCCTTTTCTTACTTAGGATGGACTTTCGCAAAATAACGCCTGAAACCATTAGATATCGAATCTCACCTTTTCAACAATCACATCCTTAAAAACTAAAAACTATATTTTGATATGTTTAAAATTCAATCCCATATATTTCTATATTTTGATAACTCTAACAATCTTATCATTTCCTCGAAAGGTCCGAACTAAAATGCTAATTTCTCCTCTATTATGAAACACATTCATTATGTAAGGTAAGGCTTAATACATAAGTACGTCCGTAAAACCCATGGTGTTGCAATAAATTACCCTATTATTTTAGTTATTCTCAAAATTTCCGCATTAATAAGGGACCCTTTGCTGTTTATACATTCATATTAAATTTCCCTGTTACGTAAATAGATATAATGTTTCAAGCTAATACATTCTAACGAATCTATCAACAAATCTTCCGACGTTTGAACAAGAAACAATGGGACGGCGACTGTGGGCGTTATTATTCAAGACCATTATAAATTGATCCATTCATAACTAACCAATTTACTAATTTACAAACAACGCTCGGGACCCGGGCAACGGGATGTCTAGGTAAACTGGCACCTGCAGAAATTTGAACAAATATTTGTCCATTGTGTTAGTCGCACAGACTAGGTGACTGTAGCTCATTAAAATTAACCCTTCGGGATCCGAGGGGCCTTAATTGGCTTGAGGTTTTTGTTAACGAGTTTAAATTTTTAACGAATCTTCACGGAGATTACGTTCGTTTTTAAAATTTCTCGCCTCGATGTGTTTCTTCGTTCCTGGACGGCTCGAGTTTTCATTTTCAAAGTTTATTGAATCTATTAATGTTTTTTTTGATTCAATTCACAATTAAATTCCCCTGTTAGAAATTTATCTACAATTTTATTGTATGTAACGGTGATCAGAGTTTATTCTAGACTGTAGAACATTTATTACATTTTTTTATTTATTTGTTTTTGAAACATTCCAATTTATAAATTCGACAGTTTTGATTTAACAGCATTTTAATAGCATCACGGTTGTCGCTGCGTTCCTATGAGAAGCAATTTAAAAATTCTAAATTCGGTAATATTCTTGCTTTCGATATCGCGTTCTATTTTTAAAATTTAAAAAAAAATTACCAATGAATATTTTATGCCAAAACTTACGCGAATAAAATTGTTAATTAAAAAAGTTTTGTTTCCAATAAAATATTACGGTTAATATTTAATGTTAAATTATTCAATAATATTTTTTAAAGTTATTTTTTACAAATATTAAATAAATGAAAAGTAAAAAAATTAAAATAGAACTGCCTTATGTGCTCTTGATCTTAAAGAATCAAACTGGCACTTTATAATGTAAATATCTGTTATAAATATAAAAGAAACCTTTGTGACAAGAACTATGCACGTCAAATAGACGCATATCCTTTTCCGTAGAGAGAACGCCGCAAGCTCAAAGGGAAAACAGTGGCTGAGTAACAACCCATGACTTCTGGCTTTTTGCGACTCCCTCCTCATTTGCTAATTGCTTTTTTTCATACGTTTATGGCGATGTTGAGACTGCACGGTTCTAAGATGCATCTGTAATTAGCCGTTACATTGTACGTTTTTTGAACTTTACAACGTCGTTATAAGATTTAAAATTAAATCGATTGTAAAAGAATCGGTTGCAACAATCTTCTTTTATTACATTTTACACGTAGTAGATTCTATTTACTACTGGTTGTTTAAGTCCTGTTGTACTCACAAGTTTTTTTCCCATGAAAATCGTTGATCACTGTGGTGAAAATGTTGGATCACTGTGAGTGGTTGTCAATATAAATAGTGGCGAAATTTCACGATGCCATAGGTTCATATGCCATGTCTGCCCCTCGGCAACCCACTGCCGCGTCTTTATTCTTAATTTTTTTTCTTTACCTAAATACACAGTATGCAAGGATAGCAGCGGTAAAGACACGTTTTCCGAGACACAGTCTAATAAAATTCACATTTTAGGCGTTGATTATTAGCAGCAGCGTCCTTTGCGTACCATAATACAACACTGCGATCGCCAACTCGCTCGCCAAATGTGACGATTATGATAGAACCCACAATTTGAGAGGAGGCCTGTGACCTTGCAGTGGGCGTCTTATGTCTGAAATGGCGACAACAACCTCTGTAGTTTAGCGCAGAAAAATCCAAATAAGAAAAGGACCAATATTTAGCCACTTCCGCACATGCAGTGGTAGTCGTGCAATGAAATGCACCGCCCGCCAAGCCGCTGATAAATGCGTATGCGGCAAACAATGCGAATCACACAACCGCCACCACCAAATTACTCAACACGTGTTTCACCCCTCCACGGGGCATCTTCAGGAGTTATGTTACACCGATTAGTGCCAAACACAGAGCACTGCATGTGCGGAAGTGGCTAAATATTGGTCCTTTTCTTACTTAGGATAGACTTCTGCGAGGTAACGCCTGATTCCATTAAATATATAAAATCCAAATAATTAAGAAAATGTGATTTGGTTAACAGTTCTCAGCGTCTATACTGACCAAATGGCTCGAGAGTCATAGTATTCGGTGTATTTAATAGTATAACTGCAGAAATTACTGGCTAATATGTGCAATCTCATGTTTAAAGTTTATTTTTTCAGATTTTGGATATTCTGATACATATTTATCAGAAGATTTTTATTAGTTAAGACGTTAAGAAGGCGGTATAAATGAGATACTTTTAGATGAATTAGGAAAGAATCTGACTGAAGGCCTTACCTACGCGAAAGCAGGTTCCAGGATTTTTCCTATATAAAAATGTTTGTGTATGCCAAAACTTCAACGCCTTTTGTAAATATATATACGAATATCCGACCTTCTGTTATAAGGTACTTTATAAATAACACATATGTCTTGCTCATCTTGTTAGTTTATATGTATAGAGAGAGAATCCTGTGAAAGAAACATTAGTGATTATTTAAAAAATTAAATGTCATGAAGAGACCAAGCTACAACGGACGTGTTCGAATTTCAAAAAGCATTCAAAAATTTCCGTTAACATTTAAGGGCTCGCCGACAACGCAGACAGGAGTGCAGACGGCCAGACTAACAAGCGAACTCCGTAAATTGGCCCCGCGCCACGTTGTTAAGCGAATATCAAACTAATTGTGTTCGACGGTGCATGTCGCTAGAGCACAAAGTTGCATGAAACGTCTTGCATATACTTCCACATATCTTATGAGTCTCGCTGACAAGTTTTGAGCAGACAGCGAATTATTATTATTTTTCTATTATCTGTATTCAAATATATCGTCACTGTCAAATCAATAACGAGTATTGCTTGCAAAGTTTTCGCAACGACTACTATATAACTCTTATAAAGGATCCTAGACATTGACGTCCGTGCCTTTGTATTTCCATTTATGTTTAATATTCCTGCTCTTTTTTGCTCAAGCTTTTTCATTTTATAACATATATTTATTAAACTATTAATTAATATATTTCATATTACTAATTTTAATGGATCATTTCGCTGTTCAGTTTATTTTTACTTTCACACCAACTGTAATGCTTAATCGTATGACGTCTATTGCTGGAGATAGGCCTCCTTCGTAGATCTCCAATAGGTCCTGTTGGAACCTACCTGCATCCAGCATTATATAAAGTCATCTACTTGGTAGGTGGTTCACTATTACTTAAACTTGCTAATCCGGTGAGTTATGTATACTTCGTTATACTTTCTTTCGTCTCGGGATTTCCTCATTTTTGATTTGACTTTCAATGTGAAAACCCGAGAATAGCCATGTAGATGTTTCGTTTATTAAATGTGAGTTTGTCATTGGATAGTTATCTATCGTGAATTTATAAAATATATTGTAATTTTTCAATAATTCTATAATTTACATAGGAACTATGATAGATAATAATTTTAACAGAATAGTACTCTGAAACAAACACCTCCATAGTAAGCTAGTAACTCATTGAACGCAAGCGGCATCTTTGATCCAACAATCGCACTCCCTCCACTTTCACAACTTAGTATTCACGTCACGGCGCGGACTCCGATTCCTGCCGGGTAAACAACGCCTCTTCCACCACTTAAAAACAAATTTCAATTGTACACTCGGCGTATTTGTTTCGCTTAAAACACCTATAGGTTTCCATTGCTTTGATTGTAGAATCGTTTTCAATGCTGCATTCCTGAACAAATTACTCTGATTGCGGATAAATGGTAAATTTTTACGTTTACTCGTAAAAAACAATTATTTATATTCGTATATAGTTACTATGTATATATGTAAATATATTTATTTAAGTATCTTTGTGTAGTAATGTATGCATTTGTATGTATGTTTATGTGTATATGTGCAAATGTACTATACTTAACTTTTCTATGTAAAGAAGGACTTTGTTAAAAAAAAACTTTTAAATATAAACAAATATTAATACTAATGAACACATATAGGATAACTATATTGGCAGAATAAATATAATGTTTTGTATTATATATAACAATATATAAAAAATAAAGCTAAGATTTTACGAAATTTTATAAATATATACATATTATTTTTATTTACTAATAATATTACTATTTTTATTTACTAATAATCTTTATTTTATAGCTTTGTTTTAGTGGAGCTTTTTTGTCTTCAGATTTTATTCTAATGTATTTTTCTTTTATGTCAAATTATGCCTGAAATAAACGTTTATCAATTTATCTATATTCCAGAGGATTCTGTAAATCAAACAAGTTGCTACTCACCTACATCTTTAAAGTCTCGAATCCCGTGAGGCCGGCAATATGATAGCTCAATCCAAAACAGCACTTGTCTGACACAAACGTGAAATTAACCTGACGCTTGTCTGTCTTAGAAAGCGCGGCTGACTCGAGGCGTTTCATGACCCAGCCCAGACGAGATCTCTGAGGATTATCTAGATTGCAGCCTCCACGCCGCCAGAGGGTTGTAATTCTAGGCCCCCGCTTGACAGCTACTTCCTATGTTTACTAGGTTTTAACTTAAGACTTGACTACTACCGTCAAGGGATCGAGTTTAATCTTGGAATGTCGGTCTTCACATATTTACGATTCAACGATAGTATTTTTCCTAATACACTTATCTTTTATACAGGCTGATTGATTATAAATTTAAAGTTTTAAATCGGTTGAATGTACAGAATTTTTCCTATCAATAAATATATTGTACATGATATCCAAAAATCAATTGTTTCGGAAATAACAAATAACTTAAATTAAATTGAGTAAAAGCTTTTAAATTTTTTTTTTATTAAAACTATGAAATATAGTGGTAGTAGTGTACAGATAATCAAATCAACCGTTGAAACTAAAGATAATGTCGTATTAAGAAGATATTAAGAAAAATTAATGTTTATGTATCGTAGAATATTATTATGTATATTTCGCAATAGCATATATATTTGTATATATATATATATATATATATATATATATATATATATATATATATATATATATATTTATACATATATGTACTATCAATTTTTGGATAGGGTGTGCCATATTTATTACTTTATAGCCGAAAAAATCATGCTTTTCCATACATTATGGGACCGTTACTGCTCCATCCGTAGTATAACCTGATCCTGTGTAAGAAAAAGTTGATTTATCAAAGTTGTTACGCTATTATATTTATATCTTTTGATTAATCTATTCATTCGCATATCTGGATAATGATATATTAACAAATCTCGACGTTCACTTGTAAAGTAGTACTTACATAAGTATCATTCTTGTATCGTATACAAATATCAAAGGGTTCTGTTACAGTTCGAAACAAAAGACGACATGCTCCATATTCTATACAAAAGCGTACCGAAAATTGAAACAATACGATCTCGTTATGCCACTGCATGGTAAAAGCCTTTGCATAAATAGATCCGTGGAAAGAAAATTGGGCCACAAGTCGTTATGTCTCTTTCATTCTTACATTCTTTAAACAGAAAGCTTTTATTATTAATATTTCGAAATTCTTCGCATAACACAAAATTAACATATAAATAAATTAAACATCAACTTCTGTGTATCTTAACCATTAGTTTCAGATAAGACAGGTTGGACTAAGACCTGTAGAGTAATATGTAGCGGCCCGAGTCAAAGCTCCCCTGGGAGCCCTCGAGTTTTAGTACCCTTCAAAGAGGTCTTAGACTGCGCGTTTACCGCATTTCTTATCATTGATGTAACATATTCCACAATGATCATTATACAGGTTGATAAAAAATGAGTATAAAAGCTTATAAGTTTTCTTTGCTGCTATAGCATAAAATAACAATATAAATAAAATATAATATTCACCGCTTTTAATGTTTTGAACCTATCAATTATTCTGTTTACGAACGCCTTGATAAGATTTATTTTAGATTAATAGATTTTTACTTTATTTAGATTCTTGGTTTTGGTCATTTTTAGAATGGCTAATTTTTGATATTTTAATGTAGGCGCTTTTTTATTATAAATTATTATAGAATGTATCTGAAGTTTCCTTATAGAAAAATCAAGCCCTGCTTTTGAAAATGGAACCCAACGTCAGTCAATAGAGCAGATATATAATAATATTAAATCGCCCGACCCTGAAATACGGCTTGTCTATACCACACGAATTTATTATCTGTGCTTGACAGTTCGGGGGAGCGTGTACAGGTTAACAAATTAAAATGGCGGCCGTATCCGTGCGCGCCAAATCACAGCGCACGTGACTGGACTCGCGAATCGTGAAGTAGTACGACAACATCGATGTTGCCATCAGAAAACTTTATATTCATATTGACTTATTTAAAAGAATGAGACTTCTAAGTTATTTTGTGGTCATGTAGTCAAATTTTAAGTTCATAGCTGAAGAATTGGTAACTATTTCATACCACGAAATCTGTGCTAGTAAACGAATATAACTGACATAGCCTAAAGGATTGTAAGTTGAATTGGTAGTAGACATGCCACATGGCACTCAGAACAGAAGACCAGAAGCCTTAAGGTTCTGAATGCAAGACCACGGACCGGCAACCTACGTCTTGGACAAAGGAACTTGTCTCCGGAAGACGCTATATGCAGGCCGCTTCATGTCATTCGTACTGGAAATCTATGGGAACAACTAGTATCGATCGAGCTGTAAGTCTCTTACGGCTAAGGTGTTGATGATGATAATGATGACAAAATCTATCTTTAATTAAATTTTCTATAAATTTTCTAAAAGATGGCAACACTTTTGTTTCTAATTGCGCCATGCCATCAAAACCAGGGGATTCCCTTTCTAACTAAAAACAACGCAATTTGAATACAGTTTTATTTTCACTTTGTTTTGCTAATTTTAGAGTTCAGTTTCAATTACGTAGAGTGTTGTAATGTAGTGTGTTGTGCTTCTTTTAAAAAGAGAATAATAAATTTATAAAAATTGTAACGTGTTGTTTCTGGTTACAAAAAAGGTAAATATTTTTCCAATTTATTTATTGGCAGAGCAATTTATTTATTATGTTATTTTTGTTTTTTTTTAAATGTTTACTTTGTTCAATTTTCTTTTCAAAAAGTAGCATTTTCGTAACCCTGGAACCTATCTTCAATCTTTACTTGGTTTGCTATAAAAAATCTTAATTCATTTTGCGGCGTTTCAATTTGCGTCGTGTGTTTTTGGAACGTAACCACGACGCAAAGTGAGGTATTGGTGTACATATCTCTCTGATCGTTTACTTCGTCTCTAAGTATCTTGACTCCATCTGATGCTGTCAACCGTCTCCATCGTTTGCGAGCCTTCTCTTGATATTATCTTTACTTTTTTAAAGATGTGGTTTTTATTATTTTGTTTTGATCTTTTTCATTACTTTATTTCCATTAGTCTTGTTAACTTAATAAAAATGATAAAAAGTTAGCTAAATTAGTCGAACCGAGTTCCCGAGTTTTGCACTTAACACACTTGACGATTCATTTACAAATATATGTACATAATAAAACAAATTATATTACCTGTGTAAGGGTTGAAACACGTCAGCATAATGTTGACATGATAAAGGCTTTTCTAGAATTCACAAAGAAAATATTTCTATAATAAAACGAAGAATATGAGGGACTGGTCCTCGCTCCTTTGTAATTACTGGAGCCACCTAATTTAGATCGAAATGATAAGATTCTAATTCAAAAAGTAATGATTCCAGAACATTCTCACCCCAAAGGCCATAAACGTCGCGATATGATGTACTGTCGTGCATAAATGTCAACGAAAAGTATACTTTAATTTTTTCTTTGTATTTATCTAATGTTAGTTCTTTGTACATTATATATAATACTTTTAATATTATTAATATTTTTTAGTTGACTTAATTATTATTAAACAGGCATATACTATCTATTAGGGGGACCGGAAAGTAATGTCGTTTCTGTCGACTTATTTTACAGAAAAACCGATTGATTTTTACCGCTCCGGCATTGAAAATTTATATTCTAGATAAGAAAAGGTTATTGATAACGAAGGTAAATTTATTGTTGATTAGAAATAAAAACTTGTTGAAAATGTAATCCTATGAATTTAACTTAAGAAAGCGACGTTAATTTCCAGACCCCCTAATATATATTTCTCTCTGAACATACTCATAACTTTACTTATAGTTTAATACATTTTACTCAAATTTTTTGATCCATTTTATTTAAATGTTAAAATTGTTCAAATGAACAATTGAATGTTTAAAAGCTTATATTCAAAAATGAATATTCTCTTTTGTTTTATATTTATAAATAAAAGTTAACAACAAATGTTCATAAAATAAAATAACAACCCTGGGCTTTCAAAAATTGTAGATTCAATATGTAAGTTCTCTGGCATATTATACAGATAATTATTATAAGTCGAATTCTATTGCAAAACCTTCTTAGATGAGCGCAGACATAAAAATGATATGTACATAAGGAATGAAACCTTAGTGCATTATATTTACCATCATAACGAAAACTTTACACTTTTAATAAATTTAGCGTACAAGTAAGCAGAACAAATTAAAGAACGCAAGTAATATGCGAGACCGGGGAAACAATATACCAACTTTACAACTCTAATACATATATTATAATATGTAACAAGGATAATTAAAGTACTCTACAAAGAAAAGTCTCTTTACAGAAGGAATTCAATGCAAATTTTTATTATATATGCTTATTAGTGTTTAAAAGGGATTCCGTTTGTTTCAGTTCATACATATAGTATATACTGAATATTGTGCGAATAATAACACGTGACATGTCTCAAGGAAAATTGAGCTAAGAATACTACCCGAACAATTTGCGTTACGAAACCTAAAATATGATAACAGTTACTTATCTTCAATCGTCGGTTTTTAGTATAACTAATAGTGATAATAAATGAAAATCATAAATTTAAAGCCACTAAGGTTATAACAAATCACATAATTCTCAATCTTCATTCTTTTAGGTGCCTACAGGCGTTGCGTGACGTAGTTAATAGTATTGGTTCAAACGCGCCCCGCGTTTAAATCTATGGGACGATATATCATCTTTTGTTACAATTTATAGCTAGAAAATTAGCTAGGAAAACGTGTATGAAATGAAATTGCATTTTGATTATACAGATCCTTTAATAATAAGGCAATAGCACAAGTTTTTTTTGGTTTTAAGGGAGAGTTTGATTTCGATACACTTCCTTCTAGAAGTTAGATTTGGATACTGTCTTTGGATACTGTACCATGTGAAAGTGGTTCAAATTTCGTCGGTACTATGGATTTGTGATAGAAACACGAAATTACTTCACGTTTCTATTCTACGCAAATTCATGGAAACTTATTTTGTTTAATATTATTCCGTATGTTTGAACATGAAGAAGTAAACATTTCGTATGATAAATGTTAACCAGCTACAAACGACATAAGATTTAATATTTAAAATTTTGACTACGCCAAATGCTTTTAGCAATGTAAAACGACCAAGAAAAAATGTATAAAAGAGTTTGAAATTTTATCTTAAATACGCATCCTGGGTATGTAATGTAAATGAGGAATTTCTTCAATAAGACGTCTAAAATACAAACTCTATAGATCATAAAACTTGTTTAAAGCCAAAACCTGAGTAAGTGTGTAGTGGGATGTCTTGACCAGGAGGTTTAGACTATTTATAGCTTTTTTACACCCGTATATTTTAAAAAGAAGCTTCCATCATAATCAAGCTCTAGGCTTCTTCGTGGTTGTATATTATTAACGATCCAAATTGGAAAATAACTTAAATAACTGGAAAGAGATTTAAAAATCTTTTAATTGTGTTCGTTAAAAACAAAAATGCATGCTTCATAGCAGACAATACTTAGTAAATAGAGAAGTACTAAAAGAAGTAGAAAAGGAGATATGTTCCGAACACAAATTCTACAGTAAAACTTAAAAGAAGTACATTTTCCTTCTTATAAACAAGAACGCTCGTCGCAGTGACACGGGATAAAATCTCTATTATTTCCCAGCTTGCTCTTGTCACAGAGTAATGGTAATAGACGACGTGTTTCGCGCCGCTAGATGGCGTTGGCGCAAGCCGCACATTAACCCGTCTAGACTACGATTATTGACAATTAGTTATCTCAATGTACCGCCCACCTTTACTGTTGTACAAGTATATTGAAAAAATGTTATCTTCAATAATATTCAAGTAACATTTGGTTTACACTTTCATATGATTTTTTTTCCATTTTAACAGACGAGTGGTCATAAACCTTCGAGTATATATAGAATAGAGGAGATAATTATTCTTTAAATATAAATTTAGTTCTAAAAAATATAAGCGTAAGGTAAGTAAGCGACTTTAATAACAATTAAATTATATAGCCAACGTTATTTATGAAAAAACTAAAATTTTAGTTCTAATTATTTTTCGAATACATCATACATAAAAAGTAACAAAATTATAATAAAGGTTTTTTAAACATGTAGTGGTTGAAAACTGTCAATGTATACACACAGTGAGAATTATAATTTCACCACAATAGTTAAATAGCCTTGTATTATCTGGTATAAGTTTTCAATAAAATCTATCTCTTATATTAAACATGTTCACTGGTAATAGATATAAATGCTTTTAAGGGGTGAATGTATAGACCAACCATTATACACCTAAAACCAATTACCTTTTGTATCTATAGTTCAAGGTTACCCTTACGCAAAGAAACTACCAATAAGCAACAATAACGCAAATTAGAATTTATTCAAAAAAGGAACGTTCCAAAAAGAATAGCTCAGTAAAATTAATGGGTTCAAATAAAATTTATTATTCTCCACTAACTGCTGTTTAATGACTGCAATTACTTGAAACAAACCATCACATCAATTCGGCTGTAAAAGCAATACCAAGGTCTTTGACTCCGTCGCGTTACACGAAGATTTATTTCTCCTATCGTCTGCGATTTGTTTGGCAAGCAAGAGACAATGTTTTTTGCCTCTTTTAAATAATATTGACTAATTTTTGGAACCATATGTAACTACAGTATAAAGTGATAATAAAACTTATAAATTAATTTCTTTAACAGTAGAGGACAGAGACATGCGTTTGCAGGTCGAAGGTTCTATTCCCGATATACATTTTTATGTAACATGTTACATGCTATACATGAAGGCCTCTTATTGCGAGATAAACTTTAAAAGATTGCGAAGAAAATAGAAAAATCAAAATTGTTCTTAATTAAAAATGTTTAATTTGCAATAAAACAATAAAATATAAAAACTTAAGTAAGTGTTACATACAGTACTTTATTCACAGAAATATATATTTTTTTTAAATTATCAAGCCAAACATCGCCGTTGTCGTTTTACCCCATAGACCTACAAGACGTCTCCCAAAGATATCTATGGGAGAATATAACATAATCGCCACGCTTGGCAGTGGGGGTGGCGATTGAAATATGGTATTATGGTATGCAGAGGATGCTGCTGCCCGTCTTCTAGAAATCTGGTGGTAGTCCTATATAATTAAAGCAAAGTGTGAATTATATATTATAAATTTTCATTCCGGGAATCGATCCCACCGACGCTCGAATATCTCAGTCTTCAACTGCTGTGCTACTACGCCAGCCATGCTAACTAAAAAAATCTATTAAAGGTCCATGTAATGAAAATGTTCCTATGCAAAAAATATCGTAATACAATTTCAAATTAATACAAACTAACAAGTGAATGAAAAAAGACAGTACTCAAAATATAACGACGTATATCAACTTCAAATTATCATTTTCAAGTAAGCATTTACACTAGTCGTTGTGTACTGTAGTATCGTTAATTATTTTTAAGAACACAAAATCTGTCAGTGTAGTAAGTTCGTGAATAAACTACCATCGGTTCAGAATTTTGATCTGCTGAAGAGTCGTTCAGAAACTAACCTGTTGCTATTTTAAATGAAATTTAAAAGTTCATTTAACCAATCGTATTCCAATTTTAAATCATTTTATATACTGTCAGAAAGTGTGATTCAAATATTTATCTTACCTTTCGCAGTAAAAGTATTGTCTACACGTAAAAAAGGTCTCTCAGCGACTCTTTTAAGAAATGTCAAAAGAGGTAAGGAGAAACTCTTGAGTTCTCAAACGTAGCAACTTTTCCCTTAGCTTTTATCGGACCCAATTAGTGCAATATGGGGTCCTTTGTGCCCTCACATAACAAGGGATTAGAAAAGAGCACCCATTATACTCCCTTTTTTATTTGTTTTGTGGTGCACGTGTATTGTTAGATGTATACGCACTTGTTGGGTATAGTTAAACCAAATTACAAGCAAACATTGCGGTACTTTACGGTATTGATGGATTTTTATTAAATCCAAAATAGACCGTGTAAACGAAAATCATTTAAGTTAATGACAGAAATAGAAATTATCAAATGTAATGCCTTAATTTCGTCTTCATTTGGCCTTCACAAATCCTTCATGGATCCAAGTACGCACTTATTAACTTAAGTCTTATTGATATGTAGCCATAAGAGAAAATTGTGTAAGAAAAATTGTAAAAAATTATAAAACCCTCTCTCTCATACCTCGCAGTTGGGAGAAGAAAGATCCGTATCAAATAGTGGCAAACCTCGCTCAACTATCTGCGTTTAGTTAAAGCGAAAAATAAGTATTGTAAAAAAAACACAAATTAGAATTAATAAAAAAAAGTCTTAATGATTTTAAATATAAAATAAAAAAAATATTACTTTAACATTATGGAATTTAAAGGTTTAGCCAATAGACATGCGTGGAACTTGTTTATTCGACTCATATGCAATGTTGAAATTGCAATATATATATATCAAAAATTTATATATTTATTATGAAAAGAGCAACTGTTGAGTTTCTAATATATATGAAATAATTGAGACAAAAACTATATTTATTTGAAGAATAAACAGTTACACATTGAGAAGTACAAGGAAGAATACGATATTAAAAAAAATGCTTAACTCACAACGTTGTCCTCAGATTAGATATGTATGTTATATGTCTAAAGCTAGTGAAAACAGTATGAAACGAAATAAGCTATATATAGCTTATACAGCTGCATAGCTATAACCTTTCACTCTGTAATATGCTCCGCGTGCCCCGCAGAATAGAGGTGAACGTGGTCTTGGTTCAGATCTTCGCGGGGTAAGTGGGATTCTCCGAGTACCTTCATCGGTTTAAGTTCAAAAAGAGTCCCTCCTGTTTCTATGAGCTGGGTGTGGACCAGACCGTGATGGTAGCCAACTGTTCCGCATTCGGAGGACTCGGAGTCGACTCCGAATGCCGGCTAGGCATAAATATTGGCAAGGACTCTATGGCCTCGCTAATAAAGGACAATGAAATGAGACCAACATTCCTCCGTTTTTAAGAATTGCAGACACATTTAACAGCAATGAAAGTTAAAACATAAGAACAATTTTAAATGGTAATATAGCAAATAATTTGAAATAAATATGAACGAGAATATAAAACATTGTGTAAATAGAACAAAATAATGAATTGTAATAATTAAGGTATAAGGAGAAGATAGAATGGTCGAACATAAGGAAAAAATGGTATGAAAGAGTAAGGTGGAAGAAACATAGAAAGAAACAAACAATACGAAAGATAAAAGATAAAATGAATAGAAGAAGAGCGCGAAAATAAAATTACTAAATGAACTAAATATGGGTCTACGATAATGATTATTATTAGTGATAATTTAAACTGTTAGCATTATGTAAATAAACTCAAATAGCCCAAGTCATACGCGACAAACCGTTGCCGCCCATCGACGTCTGGTCGGTTTCCATCGAAACGGTAAATTGATATTTCCCACCCCATCATTAATTGGGTCCAATTATTACACTTTCCGTCACAATTACACCGTACGACTTGATAGAGATGGATGTACGTCGGGCCGAATCCGGGTCAGTTGGTTTATTACTAATAGGTTGGGAATTGAGCCGTTAATCCTAACGATTTCGTTTAAACGAGCTTGCATAGAGCAAATTAGAATTTGTGTTTATTTTTCGTTTCGTCAAAAAAAAACAAATAATTCTAGTTTTTTTTGCTATAATTTTGTCAAAGACATCGTGGACGATAGACGCGGTGAAGTTTCCTCGCTAGGTTGACCAACGACACATTCAACTGACACGAATGAATGAGTCATCTGTAAAATTTTCCGATGATCATATTTTGGATGAAGTAACTTAAAAAATAGTTCAGTTATTTTTTCATTTTCATTTTCATTTCATTCACCACTTGTATACGTCAGTCAAAGCCCAAATCGATAGAAACCATTGAGGTCCCATATAATGAGATCCTCTTTTTTCCGTAAAGAAATCTCGCATAGGATGCGCCTCCGACGCGAGGCAATAAAAGGGTTATGCCGGAATCCTACAGACTAAAACTAAAACTCCACAGACCTGTTCGAGACATACTACTGTAGTTTCAACGGCGCTAACCTAGTAAACACTACTTTTAAACTAAACTCCTTAGAATACCAGCTACATTCTTCCACCCGTTATCATAAGCACGCGAGATTAAGTTATCTGCCGCTGGGTCATAAGTACGGCGTATCACCAGGAAAACTTCGCCAAGTCCATTGTTATTCCAACGCCCATGTCTCTGACTACGGATGAGGAGCTCAGATGTTCTTTCTCTCCAAATGCGAACTAAACTTAAAGACCGCTACGAAATCAATTTTTTTTTTGTGGTCGCTTTTATCCTTAATACAGCTGCAGAGAAATTAATTACCAAAACATATTATCACTTAAAAAACACCTGAAATTTTGAAATTTATTACATGATAATTTAGATACAATACATGGTAGTTTTTTTAATACTGTCTATACTTCCCCATAAGATAATAACTAATTATAATAATATAAAGCCTATAAAAAAGTACAACAAGCTTATATTTATTTCTAGTGATAACGATTAGGCTAATAAATGTATCACATAGCTCTCGTGTGTATTTTAAATTTAAATTATCGTAAATCTGTCTTAAATATTTTATCCTGAAAGCATAACAAAATAAGTTAGTATTAAAATATATACTAAAAAACTAAATTAATTCAAGAGTACAGTACAAAGGCACAAACAGCGAAATTTTTTTATATCGTAGCTTGCACGATTATACCGTTGGCTATGTCGTATCACCCGAGCCACCAACCACGTCAAGCTCCAGACTGGAACTAATGAACAATACGTGGGAAAATGATAAAAACGAAATCCCCCATTCGCTTGGTCGGTAATTGCTAAAGATGTAGAGACACTTCATGATCGTACTTTTCATTTATTTTCGACAAGTAGCTCTTTAAAGTAAATTACTTTAACTTTTACGTATGTATTAATAAGGGCGAAAATTCTATTCACTTTGAAACTCGATTAAAATTCAAATTCGCGTCTGCCAATCACCAGATTCGAGAGCAAAAGTCAAAAGTACAAAAAATGTGTCAAAGCG
Organism: Battus philenor; assembly: GCF_028537555.1. Classification (NCBI taxonomy): domain Eukaryota; kingdom Metazoa; phylum Arthropoda; class Insecta; order Lepidoptera; family Papilionidae; genus Battus; species Battus philenor. The sequence continues at coordinate 14,047,596 of NW_027181726.1, read as the reverse complement.
GCCCGGCCTGTACCGGTTCTAACTAGCTAAATCCAGTTAAAACCGGACACCCGAATAGACCGGCGGGCGGTGGACGTGGCGCTAAACCGAGTTTCACAGTCGAACAGCTCAGGTGACGGACACTCTCGCAATTAGCACCCTGCACTGACCAATTTACAGGGCAAAAGAACTTTTCATCACCGGCTCAACTATTAACTTCATTTTCCACTATGGACCATATTTACAGGAGACAACGAACCGGTTCTTTTCAGCAAAGTAATTTTTCATGAATATATTTTCGCTGGGGTTCCGGTATATTAAATAAATAATCATATTACAAGTAATTATATTATGATTGTACATATGTAATTAAAACATTTTTTATGAAGATACATACAAAAATGTTTTATTAAGTAAGAAATAAATAAATAGCTTAGAATAAACCAAAGTAACACGTACGTGCTTATGTCTGCTTGCTGTGTTTATGCGTACATGCAAATAACGTAAATTTATAGGAAAGAGATTTTTAATTTTATCTATTTATAATGATTTTCATCGACAAACTTTAAATCTCAACTCAAAGTCGAAAGCAATGCAAGTTCTGATTGTATTCAAATCAAGTTAATGGCAATAATAAATGTATTATACATCAGTTCTGTGAATCGTAATTTAAATAAAAAGTTCTAGTCCAAGGTTCTATGGAACCAATCAATTTTAAGTAATTTTGGTAATATCACTCAATGACAACCGGATAACTTCAACAACCTAGTAGTAGGGGAGATACACGGTTAAAGTTCACGTGAACGGTCACCTACTCGCTGGACTGTTCTAATCAAGTCAATAATTGGACTCATTAATTCCATCAAGGTGTTTCAAGACGTAGGTCACCTTAAAAACAAAGAAACGACAGAAAACGATTTTAAGTCTTATAAAATAACTTACGCGGCATTTGATTTGACACATCGGATAAACCTTATCCTTTTCAAATGCATCTGGTTTTAAATATTTCATATTCACACCGAACTTTTGGGGCATTGTGCAATAGATATGATGCCTCTACGAAACTGTAACAATCTGTCTCTTTTTTTTCGCTAATTTTGTCTCTACTGTCTGATTTTCCAAATCAAAAGCCTAATAAAAAGAAACATGGAGAACTTTTAATAGAAATTTAATTGTTTATTTAATACTGTTATATATTAAGATGCAAGAAAAGAAAGTAAATCATATAAAACTGTGGTCTTTTTATATATATTTATTCTTCACAACAGTTGGAAGAGCTTGATTATTCTTCTGTAACTTTTCTGATAGACGCCCACTGAAACGCATAGACCTACCCAAAAGATAGCCCCGAAGGTCGGTCCTGCGCTGCTCGCATCCAGAGCTTCAAGTCAAGAACCACTCGAGACTTTGTGACCATTTTAAAATAGACCGGACGGTCATCAATTTTTAACGCATTGTGTATAAAATAATAACTATTTTAAAAAATATATCTGTTCCCAAAGGTGGTATGAAAAGTGTACATATGATTCTAAATCTAGCTTAAACTACTTACATATATGTTAGTAAATATAATTGTTCAAATGTAAATACGCAAATATTGCTTGGCTCGAAATTACACGCATTTCTATTCAAAATGCGTTCGTATAATTTTCATCAGGACAGACGCAACGAAATTGGCCTCGGCATCATTACACCGCACCTGGACCACTGAAATCTATCCGCATATCATTTTAAACATTAACGTCCGTGCAGCGTTTCAATTCCGCTCCAAGCGGCCAATTTAAAATATGTAAACGAATATAAACGGTAATCGATGCGCAAAATGAATAACAATCGACTGAGCTTCGACGATTATGAGGACGCACGGGTCCGAATAATCGCTCGGATCGGGATCGCGCCGAGCCGTGAATAAATTAATAATTTAATTCCCGTGAGAACATCGACACGTGCTGACCGTCGAACTGATATTGTGAACGCGCCCTTATTGGCCCGCTTATTACCCGAAACGAGGATTATCGAGGTTGAAAGTGTTACGCTGATTTTATTTTTCCTCAATGCCGGGTAACTTCGAAAAGTATCGAAGGTTTTATTTTTGATACACCGTTATATCGTCAGCTAAAAGTGTTCTATACTGTACTAACGAAGTATGAGGATTACCTATGAAGAGATTAAAACACGATGTCGATAATAAAAAACACTCGCACACATATCCGCCGTCTTAGACACTATAAATGTTAGTTTGTTTTAAAAATTGCTTGTATAAATTATTATATTAATCATTCCATTCATCCGTATCTATTGCTGGACATAGATGACTAAAATATTGACCATGAATTGGCGTGCTATGACAAAATTATGCGTTACTCAGTTATGCTTTCCTCTAGTAGATATATCGTATATAATCATAGAGTGTGCTGGAAAGAGACGAATATATAAATTTTTATATATACTATAATACGCAAGCTACACAGTTACTATATAATATACACACATATTCATTGATAAAATAATACATTGATAAAATCCGATCAAAATGTTTTAGTTATACTAGAGAATAGTTTCCTAACACCAAGGCACTTAGTATATTTGAAGGCGCTCCATCGACTAACTTTTGAATAAAATGATATAAAAGAAATGATCAATTTTATTATTAATATTACTGTTGTTAATATTCTTACGGGACGCCCTAGAGATTTCATCAAAATCGGCTAAAAAATCTTTATCTTAGTTTCAAGTCATAGAACGTTACTATTGGACATAGGCCTCGCGATATATTTACAGTAGGAATGGTTGGAAGTAGCATCGGTCCATATATAAACTGCTTTAAATAAAAGAATATCGTGTATATGATTCGGATCTTTTCTAAACGCAATCGGCTTAGAGTATTATATTAAATATTTACATTAATGTAAATTATTATATAATTATTTCGTCGTTTTTTCAGTCTACAGACGCCTACTGGAAAGCATTGACACCCCCAAAGATATCTATGGGAGATCTACCAAATTGCCACTGAAAACTTGCTTGTGAGCAGAGCAAATCTATTTAATTAATGTACAAAGTGTGAATTATATTTTGTACAAGAAATTGATCCAAGTAATGGAACCCGAGACTAAATTAAAGAGAGATTAAAAAAAAGATTTAAGATGCGAATATTCGGTTCAATATTTCAGTTAAAGTTTGGTAATGATTACAATTAGAAAAAACTTTATACCGTTAAGAAAACAAGTTCTAATATTATCAAAATATCGAAGCTTTTATCTTTCGTGTCTATAGAATTTAAGTGTATACCATATTTTAGTACTATTACTATAGAAAGCAAGGGGAAGAGAAATTTATTATTTAAAAAGCTGCACCTTCATACTTCTGCCTGTAATGAAATCTTAAAAAGCTCGGGAGCGCATGCGAGCAGGTTCAATTTTAAATTTTCTCGCGAGTTTACACGGCTTTCTAGCCTGCCTTGTAAGTTTTATACAGAGTACTATCTATTTATCATTTCTTACACCATACCATGCCATATAAACCATATAAATTCAATAAAGAAAATTAACAAATTAAAAACTAAACACATCGACACGAAACGATCGCAAACCGATTCTGATCTTTTCCTATAGATCATTTTGAGATATAATAGAAATGGATATTAATGTTTCAACATGTGTATTAAAAGTTACCTGTGTTAAACAAAAGGTCAAAATTTATATGGACATTTATAAAGCATGTGAAACTTTATATCACTTTATATTTATTATTATATTGTGTGTATGTATATATGTACATTAATATGTTTATTCTATTTTAAATTAACTGTATATAATTTGTATATAGTTTATTATTAATTATATTACACATTTTCAGTTTCATTTTCCATATTAATCGTGATCCTTTTGTAAATCTTTTTCAATCCATCCAAAGATGGTCAGTAAATAATGTAACGAGACCACGAATTTTACTTCAGTGTTGTTATTAGTTACATGTTTACCGTAAACAATCAACAAGGAAAGTCTAACTTTGATAAATAGGTCAATCTTTGATTCCCAGTTAGAATGGCAACAAAACATCTTTGCGTCAAATAGTCCTCAGTACTTGAAAACAAAAACCAAAATGACGTACGGCATTGAAATGCGATTTCTCACTTTGACCCTCATTGGCAATGAGGTCCACTGTCTCTTAATAAGTCATGGTGATGGTTATGCTTGAGATGAGAAGACCCTTAGATAAAAATAATCAACATTGCCCAGCGAATTGACAAGTTGAAGTGATTGTAGACAGGCTACATTGGGTGCAGAACAGCTGGCCGTTGGGTTTTTAAGTTTCTGGAGTGAAACTCACAGACCAAGCGCAATGTAAGAAGTGCGCCCACTGGGTTCAAAGGTAACCTTGTCAAGGGTCCTAGTATCTTAGGGTAAATCCAGTGTGGACAAACTGGACAAACTGATCTAAATTTGCATGCCTAAATACTTAAGAGAAAAAGACTTTGCTAATGTCGCTGGTTGTATGTTCAGCATTGGATATGATATTGTTAGTAAACCATATTATGTTCATGAGATATACAAATATGGTGATAAATTATTGAATTATACTTATGATAATAATACGAATAATTGAGTACGATTTTAAGTAAAAACAACAATGCTATACACTTCTAGAAGCGTTACTTTACCGATGTTTTCTTATTCAAGTACCATAGCAGCGATTGGCAATCGTTTTGATTTTATACCCTGTCACACACCACATAAGTAATAAATCTAGACAATAAAGCGCATTCGTCGCGCGATATCGCTGATTCATAGCTGTTGACATTCGTAAAACTATAGCCCTATTGCTTGATAGGGCAGGGAATACACGCACTTGTTGGGAATGCCCACCGACCACGACAAATATGCATGCGAATATGCTAAATACAATGCATCGAGTAGTGAAACGTGATTTTAATGTAATGTGTTACATAAAAAAATATTTTATCGTTACTTTTAAAACTTCTCTTTCTTTATATTCATACTTATAGACCACAGATTAAACATGTCATTAGGATTGTAGTATTTTAACTCTGAATCACTCTTCAAATCTTTTTTTTGAGTTATGTTCTCTAATTAAAACGTATTTTCCCGCCTATAAGGTGAACAAGTGACCTTGGTAAGGTAATTAGAAGACGTTGGATGAAGGCTGCTTCTACCCGGTTATATTGGAAATTATACGGAGGCTTATATCCTGTAGTGAAAGTCTTATAGCTAAATGATTATAATGACAGCAGACGGTTTTTACCTTTGTTAAAGTTATCTAATTGTCTGGATTGATGGTAACTTTATGTTTAGTAATAATCCTCCTCTACGAAATTTTTAATTTTTATTTCATTGTTACAGGTATGAACTCGTTTAAACGCTGGGTAAAATGTAACTCCAATACTGTAAAGGTAACATATTTAAAAGTGTTATATCTGTCATGAGATTTTTATATTGCACAAAAAAAAGATTCAAGTCCGTAGTTCTAAATTCGAAATTATTATATTCTTAAATTGGAAAAAAGTAAGACGTAAATTCGAAATTTAAATACAATTATATTACCCTTTTAAAATTCAAACTCAAAAAAATAAATTCAAACTTGCAGATAAATTGTCTGTGACGTTTCGTTTGAAACGTCACTTTGGCTGGATCTACGCGACGGGACAGAGCATCTCGCCTGTCATTCTTAGGCGACCATTAACAATGGAACACATTTCAGGCGTTAACATGAATTATTATTGTTGTCCACCGACATCGCTTCTTGTTCTTTTAAAAAAGTTCGTCTGTCCTGACTTGTTAAGTACCTGTCTCGAAAGACTGTTCTAATCATAAAAATTGAAAATTCAAAAGAAAAATTTAATAAACAAAACGTATTTAGGAGTAATCACTTTAGATTTAGTGTTCTAATAATAAACAACATTGGAAGACTTTAATAATAAAGTTTTATTTAAATTTTAATGCTTCATGGTATACGAGACTTGGTGTGAGTAGTAGCCAAGATGTACTTTATCTCACGTTGACATTTTATAGTTTTTTATGTCAAATGTTTGACAGCTATCTGCTATTAGCTGTTTCAATTTACTCTGTGGTATCAGTATAGCAATAAAAATAAAGACGTGGTTTTCTTAAACTCTTCTATCAGAAAAACTACAATTCACAGCACAGTAAATACTTTTGTTCCACTTTAAATACTCTTATAGGCCAACTAGCATAGTTTCCACTAGACAACTTATCACCTCGACGGTTATCGAACGAGTGACCGAACTCCCGACTCAGTATTTAAAGCGCTGTTTCAGCCCCACCACTCTCAATCCTTTTACTGAAAGTAGAAGTTAGAAAATTAAAACTACCTTTCATAAAATTATTAAACTCATTGCAATAATGTCTGTCCGTAAGAAACTTTCTAGAAAAATAAAAATAGTTTAATAGATTTGCTGAATTGTTTTAGCGGGTCTATTTTATTTTATTATATTATTTTATTTTAAAATTATAGCTGTTATTTTTTCTTTATTAATTCACGTGGATTAGTGATAGCATAAATAAAATATTGATCGGATAACAGCTGATATAATCCATTGAATAGGTCTTTTTACAAAAGGATTTATATAAAACGTTGATGTTTATTACAGTCTGTTCGCGTTAAAATGCATCGTCATTGTCTGTGGGTCTATACTAACCAAATTCGAAAAATTTAAAAAAAACAGTTAAAAACATACTTTAAAAGGCAATTACTAATAAAAAAAAACAATACTAGATTGATTACAAGACATGGCTAGGCGGACGGACAACGTTGGATTCCCTGAATTCTTAACACAAACTGTGAAAATTTTTTTTATTTTTTTCTATCCATAAACGTAAATGGATTTATTTCTATTTAAAACATTATTCATTGGACATTTTTCTGACGTATCCGCCCACGCAAGTTATGTCCCTCGATCCTATAAAACTCAGCGTTTTTACAGTTAACGAGCGACCGACAGGATGTCGAAGACGGTCGAAAGGCACTCGCGGAAAGATTAATGCACCATTACAGGCACGCCAAAATAAATATTTGATATATACCGGCATAACTCTGACCGGGATGCTTTAGTATTTGACATATATATGATAAATACACAACAAATAGAAACATTTAAATATACAACATAAAAAAAAATTGTAAAAAAATTATAAAACGCTGTTGTGCCTTGTAGCAGGAAGAAGAAAGATCCGTATCAAATAGCGGCAACCCTCTCCCAACTGTCTGTGTTTAGTTAAAGCGAAAAATAAATATTGTAAAAAAAAACACTAGCGATACAAATTAGAATTAATAAAAAAATAGAAACGTTTTTAGAAAAGGTTCATATTGTCGTACGAAACCGTATTTGCGGTAAAGCTTATATTTTTAATTGTCTTTTATAATACGTAATTGAGCATTGAAAAAAAATATTTTGAGCAGAGATAACCCAGTGGTATACTTATATTCATGATTGTAGGTCGCGAGTTTGATTCCGGGGATTTAATCTTGTATAATTCACACTGTGCAGTAATTATATGGAATTGTCACTGCTCCTAAACACGCTTCCAGAGGATGGGCAGCAGCATCCCCTTCGTACTGTAATACCACACTGCGATCGCCAACATGTCTGTCAAACGTGGCGATTATATGTTAGTATATTCCCAAAATTTAGTGTAATTTAAATTTAAAAAAATCTCTCCTATGGTCAGAATTCCATAATTTTAAGTCGTAAATAAAAAAATTTCAGCGACGTTTGTTTTAATAAAACTAGTATATTTTCACTGTAACATAAAAGATCGAAATTTTATACATTCACTAATTCTCTGTAAGAGTTATTTATTAAAATTCTAAATAAATAATAAATTGCACTATATTACTGTTTTTATTGTAATAACAAGACAGTTTTCTTCTCTACCATAATGTAATCGACTTTCCGAATAATATATGCATAATTTAAGTTGTTAGAGAAATAAAAAAACCACAATGCTTTTGATTCATTTGTTACTAACGCCAATTTTACAGTAAAACTTCAATGCAAGATACAGTCCTTTAGGGCATATATTGCAAAATAAATCATCATTGTCCGTTGACCTAGAAACCAAATAAACAATTATCAACGTAAGCACTCCCTAATCAATCAAATTATTTTTAATTCATGACTTCTTCTTCACCGTGCTTTGCTTCTTTATCTTATCTGTATAGTTCGTTATTTAAACCAATTTAAATTTCGAAGCGAAATAGAAATATTTCTGCGCCTTTTATTTCGTGGACGACTACGTTTCATCGGCCAAAAACTTGTTCTTCGTAAGTCACACTAAAGGCTGTATTAATTAATTAAGAGGTTAAGAAAGAGATCCGAGTGTCTCAAGGTATCAGACCAACCAAGCTGGTAGGTAACACACGGTTAACAACAACAAGAGAATCTAATCATAAGTTACATTGTCATTAGACAAAGTATCATTAAGTTGGCATTAAAGAAGTCAATTTTAGTGAGCCCCTATTTCGTAGAAGGACTAGTAATACCTGAACGGCAGTACTACGCTAAGTTTCACTGTGTTAGTTAAGTTGCAAAAAATATAAATACATTTAAAAAACTTTTAAATTAAACGGTTTTTTGATACCCATATTGTGGTGGTTGTGGAAAAATATGTACCTAGTCCGCCATATTGGAACGGCGTCCATTTTGAATTCTAAATTTTGACATAATCATCGTGAAAGAAAAATATGTAATCCACCATTTTGTATCGGCAGCCATCTTAGATTTATAATGTTATTGATTTTATTTTATTGTATTGTCATCTAAATTAAATGTGTGTACCAAATTTCAGATCAATCTGACATCGGGAAGGTGCTTAAATTTCAATTTATTATTTTGACCCAAATAAACAAATTCCGTACGGGTCGAACTAAATAAAACCATTTAATAAAAATACAAAAGGTGAAGGAATTTATATGTTTTTAAAATCATGTTTCTTCAATATAGTTTTTGAGTAAAATTTGGTTTTCTTATGTTAGTATTAGAGACTCTGTTGAACATATCATTTACTTTATATATGATTAGTTGACCCCTTGGTTTGGTTGACATAATAATGTACACATCGAATATTGTTTAATTTATTTTAAAAAGAGCGACATTTGAATCCTTGCTGGTTGTTCTCTGCAGACATGAATTTTTAACTGAAGGAACATACGAAGTAACTACACTGACTTTTGTATAATGTTAAAAATAATTAATAATTCAAAAATGTATGTTAATACGATGTGAATTCATATTCATTGAGATCGAGTATAAATGAATTACTTGGATGTGCATAGCATATGTCAAGGCATCACCAAGCATCGTCTTATGGCGATAAGTGAAAATGTGTAACATATCTTTGAACGACAAAATTGGGTTTATTTGCAATTATCACATGTTAATCTAAATGTAGTTCTCAATTAGAATAATAATAATTGTATTTTCTCATTAAAAGTGATGTGCACAGTAGCTTGCTATGATATCGTGAAAATTTAAATCAGTTAAGTCAAGTTTGGCCTTATGACGGTGCCAAGCCCTCCGGCCGTCCTTTTGTCGCCATCTACATGCAAATTGCGCGTTCCGGGATTGAGCTCACTGTATTTGGGAGGCAGTGAACTGAATATTTTGATATCACACTTCTTCGTAAACGTAATTTAAGGTTTATATAGTTGGGACCACAAAAGTAAATATCTGTATAAAGTTTTAGGATGTTTTGAAAATAATTTCCTTTTCATACCTGCTAAATATTTGCTATACACAAAAGTATAATTGAGAAATCAAATAAAAATGTTTTGAAAAAATTGCTATGATGCATTGCATATTTTTGTAACGTTTGGAATCAACTAATATTCCATTTACAGAAAAATAATAATGAAACTGGTCATAATAGTTGAAACATAATACAACAGAAAAAAATGGCCTTTGTCTGATTTGATAAATTTTCAACTAAAGCTACATGTAATGTATAATAAGTTTTAACAGTACATCAATCTAATATATAAAATTCTCGTGTCACGGTGTTCGAACTTGAACTCCTCCGAAACGGCTTGACCGATTTTTACCAAATTTTACATGCGTATTCAGTATGTCTGAGAATCGGCTACTATCTATTTTCCATACCCCTAAGTGATAAGGGTGGTCCACCCCTAAATTTTATTTTTATTTTTAGACAATTTTTTTGGTTTTTATTTTATTATGATACAGCATACAAAAATACATACAAACCTAAATTTTCACCCCTCTACGATCAACCCTTATCTTACATTTGTTAATTAAAAACTTTAATTTTTTTGCAAAACAACGTTTGCGGGATCAGCTAGTAACTTATGTTATCATATAAAGTGACAATGGGCGGGGCACATAAGCTAATATTGGGATCTAAAGTTTCTCAGGTGATACCATGAGTCGATAGACGCGAAGTATGTAGGTTCCTGCGGGTAGCACCAACAACAAAAAACACAAAAAACAACCTATAATAACAATCTTTGAAGAAGGCCTATGCTTTTCATTATCATTTGCAGTATTTGTGTCGTTATAATAATTGCTCTGCATTATCTTTAAAAGCGACCAATGAGCGATTAATAACTGAATAATTCTATCCAAGTTTCATAATAATCCATAACACAATGAAACATCTTGGCCTCATCCCCCCTTGTTGTTTATTATGTTTTTCGCCTGTTAAGAGTTAGATTTATACGAAATCTTTGCTGTCACGACCAGAGACGATAAATAATTATTTTCCCGTTAGACCTTCAGTTGTTTTTCCAATATTACTATTAATAACGATATTTTGCTTTTATCTTTACCGAAAAATAAAATCACTGTCATTTTACTTTGACATTTAATTATTTTGTGTTTAATGTAAATACGTAGAGAATCGTTGATATTTATTTTAGCTACTTTATGTTAATATTTTATGCTTTTCGAGTCGATTGTTTTTTATTTTCTACTAACTATATGTATGTACGTTTGTATATTAGTATGTTTTGTATTTAGATAGATACCTGTTATATATAATTCAACTGTTTCCGTACTTTGGTAGTTTGGAAGAAATTGTCTCGTGTGATAAAACCGTCCTTTTGTATTTTTTCTTTATCATTATGCAATTATGTATATGTTTTTAGCGTGCACAATAAAGTATATTAACTGTTCTAATTCTACAAATTTAAATTAATCACATCAACCATATTAGATATCATTAAATCCATACGTAGATATTTAATTTACGTATTTTAAAGTAAATAACGTTAACAATAAGGTTTTTTTTTAACATTATGGCCCCCGCTATTGGAGGCCTCTCGTACACCTAATTAGTTGGGATCAGGGTCTTTGTTTTTCAGATTTATCATCTTTATTCTTCACTCACTGACATACTTCTCAATTTCTTTTATTCTTACCTTATTTCCATCACAATATCTACTCGTATCATTTAGTTTTTTCATTCTTTCTTGCTTTCATCGCCTTCCTTCCATCATCTTATTACTCTTAGGTGGCTATAACAATAAGGTTTAAGTGTAAGTATTTGTATTTCATATCATCGTTTCATCATCTTTATCATGTCTATCAATAGACGCCTACTGCAAAGCATAGGGCTTTGCAAATGATCACCACTCGCATCCGTCGACTTCTCGCTGCCTTGACTATCGTTAACTTTACAAAAGTATATTTTTCGTTTTTATAGTGTTACCGAAACTGCTGAACCGAGCCTTAGGTATTTGCAAGAGATATGGAGTATCGACAGTGCGCCGTTACCACCGCGGTTTCGCTAGCGCGATAATAAGTTAGGTTAGGTTAGGTTAGGATTATGCAAGAGTAGATGATCTTGTTAAAGTCGTTTGAAGATACTGGATACAGGCCGCTTCCATAATATCATAGAACTGGACGTACTATGGCTGAAATGACGGTTTAGTCTGCTATGTTACTTTGTATTTTTAACACACAGTGTTGAAAGGTTGTCTTGTTAATTTTACTTACACCAATAAATTAATATGCTAGAAAACATAATGTAAAATCATATCAATATGAAATGTAGAAATCATTGTACGCAGTTATATTAATGAATCTGTAACTAAGCCGTGTTTCTGAATGTTTCCGTTCGAAATGATCATTACGCAATATTATTAATTGATACGTCGGATTGTTTGCCCCACGCATCGATGGTCGGCGATAAACGCATTAGCCCCGACAGCCCCTGTTTACCAGACACGTACGCAAGGCTCCGCATAATCGTGTGCCGACAGCGCCCTCTATTGTTTAGTGTTTGTATTGGTTACGTCCGCAGCTGTATCGACAGCTTTTGTATTCTCACCTTTGATGCGGTAATAACTATCTCGTTTGGCTTTTGGAGTTCGAAATCTAAAATACATATTTATTGTATCAAACTATTTAAATATAATTATAACATTTGTAATTTTTTATTAAGGCAAAGTAAATCAATTTTGCAACTGACAGCCGTTAGGGCCGTAAGTTTTTTAAGTGGCGTCTACGAACCGGTAGATGCGCCATGGGTAAGCCCATCTCTAAGCACAGGTCTGGTCATCGATGCGATCTTTGGAGATGGCCTATGTTTTGCATTGGCCGTCTGTCTGCTATATGTATTAACCAGAATATTTATGATTTTAGTCTTCCGGAGTCAACTGCTGAACAAAGGCCCTTCTCCATAGGAACCATAAGAGTATGTATATAATATGTACCGATTCACAACACGCTTGTAATGCGGTATGGCGAGTACAGTTGGCCATTTTTCGTGAAAATATTTCCCTCGGTGAGATCTTATAACAACCGCTTTCTCTTCCATGCACTGGTACCATTACAGCAAATGAGAAAATTACGTGAAATAAACCTATAACTAATTCATGTCATTGTTATTTTGATTATATAAACTTGTTAATTATTGGCGTGTAAATAACACAGAAACATCTCACGATGATTTAAAGTCTTGCAGTGTTACGTTTGACTTCTTTTGTGCTTCCTTTCGGGAAAGTAACCCGAGACTTGTGATAACTATTCAAACGTTATTTATATATATGCTATTTATGCTTTTAAATATATAAATTCAGATATAGAGACTTTAATATGTAGCTAATATTATTTATCGGTATCCCTAAAGCCACGTACACACGCGTATCCAATCTTGTGATTATTATGGTCGCTGGGCTGTGTAAACACTGCCGTTAGATTATCAACACGTTCAATCAGTCTGTCATCGGCAGACTTGTCAGCGGCAGTATCGATGTTTCAATGCTTTCGAATGGAGAGCTATTATGGGTGATTTTGAAATGTTTACTATAATGTTGATCCTTTTAGTAATTATATAATGCATTGAAGGAAGAAAAACTATTTATAAATTTGATTACATTTGAGATTCTTCGTTATTTACTTATCAAATTAAATTTTACGACATTTATTTTTACTTTTTAGCCTATATAAAATAAGTAAACTATAAAATACCTTCGTATGTTTGTATACATATGTATAATTTTGTACATGGTGGCCGAAGGATAAAAGACTAGAAAAATTCACATAAAATTTTATATCATTTTTCTTCAGTGTTAAGCGCTAACATCATATTTTTTATTTCGTTCATGTATTTTATTTGTTTATTTTATAATTAAATGTAGATATTGTAGCTTGTAAATATATTTATGTTATTTTGAGAACACAGGTTTCAGATTTTTAACTACAAGTTCCCTTCATTCCGTTTAGTGCATGCTTCTACTAAATTTCATACTAAACCGTTGTTATACCGCTGTGGCTCAGAGGTTACAGCTTGTTGACTACAAGAGTACGCGTGTTCGAAACCCTGAAGTGTTAAAATTTTATAAAATAGGCTGACAAAAACAATAATATTTTTCGTATATAGTGATAAAAAATTAGTGTATTAACATTACAACTTACTATGCACGGAGGCTAATGTCTGTGGGATAAAGATTTAATAAAAACAGTACTAAAACATCACAAAGAAATATGAAGAGGTAAATTTTTTTTAAAGATTAATTGTTAGCATTCTATCCTAACTTGATCCAGAGGAAGCCTATATTAGAACATTATGTTAAAAATGTTACTTAGAACCGTAATAAATTACAATTTAAGTTAAGAACACTGTAAAAACTTTCTTCGAGTGGGAAACTAAACAAGAAAGTCATCAAAAATTTTCTCAATTCGCTGTCAAGAGTTTCCTTAACTACACAACCGCTTCTATCTATAACATCGTCTTCGACTTTCTCAAACTTTATTGCCGAGGTCTACAGTTCTAACTTCAGCTCCGCGGACTATATATTTAGCGTATTCTTACAAACCGGTCTGACTTTATCGCTGTTTGCACAGTAGATTGCTTTTGCAAGGGAAATATTACTCTGCACCCTAGACGCGATCATTTATATCTCTGAAATTATTGTACTTTATATTTGAAGATATGAACGCTAAACTATTGGAAACTATTATTATGATACTGAGGTTTTGTTGTTTATATATGTATATACATGATTGTTAAAAAATTAATCATACCGATGGCCGGTAGACGAGAGGTAGGTAGGCTGGCTACCAGATGTACAGACGTCTAGTCAAGGTCGCGGTATGTCGCTAAATGCGGGCAGCAACTGGGCGGCAAGCGGCTAAAATAATAATGATGATGATGAAATTATAAACATTCTTCCACTCTCAAAATTAATCAAGGGCAAGTCAACTGCTGAGCTTCTGTGAACCGGGCGTGGACCAGACCGTGGTCCACCTGATAGCCCACTATCCCGCATTCGGAGGACTCGGAGTCGACTCCGAATGCCGGTTGGGCGTAAAAATAAATGAAGGAAACATCGCCTCTATGTTAGAAGATGTCAAAAGTAGGGAATCGTTTCTCAGTTTTTGTAAAGTAATAGTTAAACATGTTACAAAAATAAACAAGTCAAACAGTGTAATAGAGTAAGTATAAAACTGTATTAAAATTTTGAAATAATGTAAACAAAATTGTAAAATAGAGAAATAAAAAGGCGATGTATAATTGAGAATTAGAATGAAAAAGAAAGGCAGAATGAATTGTTGAAAGCAAGAATTTAACGATATGTGAAGAATGATAGTAGAGAACGAAAATGAAAAGGACAGTGAAAAAAAAATTAATAAGACAATAATACCTACCTCTGGGAAGAACAGGGTCGTTCCCAAAGGAAGGGAAACGAGACAAAAAAAATCAACTGCTGATTGACGAGATATATCTTAAATACCCCCTTTATATTATTTTGGTTATAGGCGTAGTTGATTTGTCAGCAAAAACCTTTAAAGCTTTTACACCTAAATCCAATTACCATGTATAAAGTTTCTACTCTGAAAAACATTGCATCAATTTATTTTCTCGAATGGAATGTGACGGGTAACCACTGACGACATTTTTGTAGAAGTTATTTCTTACAATATCATTTATTTAATAGAATCAGGCGTTACTTTGCGGAAATACATCCTAAGTAAGAAAAGGACCAATATTTAGCCACTTCCGCACATGCACTGGTAGTCGTGCAACAAAGTGCACCGCCCGCCAGCCCGCTGATAAATGCGTATGCGGCAAATAATGCGAATCACACAACTGCCCCCGCCAAATCACTCAACACGTGTTTCACCCCTCCACGGGACATCTTCAGGAGTTATGTTACACCGATTAGTGCCAAACACAGAGTCTCTGTATTTTTGTCAAGAGTGTAATGAAATGGTAATACCATAATCAACAGCAAATGAGACATATATCCAACCCTTTAAAACTTTTTTTTAGTCTTGGGATTTAATTCTATGACCATTTAATTATATCATATATACATTGACATAAATTTAATTAAAAAAAATACACAGCACATTGTTATTTAAACTGAATTTAAAATATTTTCGAACCATTTTGAATAGACTAGACAAACAAAACTCTAATCCTTTTGCCCGCATTTTCACCTCTATTATCTTTTAAAGCAGGTGTTTGCAAAAATCCTAGTAACTTCCTGCCAACCCCAGACGTGACTTCGCATCAAATTATATTCAAGCAGACAGCGTTTATACTTCTAATTATAATGTTACATTTTTTTTTCCATTTTACCTTCGAGCTGAGCTAACAGAGTTTTGAATAAACATGCCGCTCGTAATTGGGCAGGGTCGGTCAATATGCACTTAATTAAGGTTTTACGTTTGTTTACAATTACATTTGTACATTAAATGTACTTAATTCACTGTCTTTGTGTTTGATATTAATATTACTAGGACATAAAATCGACTTTATCTAACATTCTTGAAATATTATCTTTTACATTTAACATAGCGTTGAAATTATAAAATATTAGACTTACAAATAAATGTTTGTACCTGTGACTTTCTCACGACGTTGACTATGTCGATGGTCTATCCATCCAGTACTTATATAATTTGAGGTTATTAAACTTGTTATTTTGTTTTTCTTTTGTAATAAAATGTTATTGACGCATTATTGTATTAAAGGCCGTATCACCACGCGCATTCAGCCTTCGTTCTTCTTTTCAGCTGCCACTTGCATCCAGCTACTTCCTGTATCTTTAACTATGGCATTGGTCTACCTAGTAGGGGTTCAACCCACGAAACGTTTGCCAGTTAGTGATCGCCACTTTTTCATCTTTCAACCCTTGCAGCAGTCAGCTGTCTGAGCAATGTGCCCCCCGATCTAGCGCTGAAGCTCTGAGAGCCTTTTTTGAGGCCAATTATAAGCGACCACGTCACAGATCTGTATGTTATCACTGGCAACACACATTGCTCAAACACCTCCATCTCCATACACATATATCGCACGAAAAGATGTTTCACAGCTTCCGGAACGTTGCTCATCCAAATCACTAAGAGATATCTTTCTCAGAGGTAAACTTGCCAATCTGGACAATTTGTCCAAAGCATATAAAGTCATCTACATCTTCGAGCATAGTACCCAATATAATAATTTAATATGATACAAACACAATTGATTATCTTGTCAGTTGAGGTAAGCATTGTATAGGATGAAAGAAAGGTAGTTCGTATGGAAGTTAAAATAACTGGCAGTTGACAGTTATAAGATACAACATAAAAATATACTTGTAATATATTCAAAACGATAAAAAGTTTTTCATAATATATTAAATATAAACAGATAAACACATAAAAATAAACTATAATATATATAAATTCTATATAATAATAAATTCCATGTACGAAAAGGACCAATACATAGCTACTTCCGCCATGCAGAAGTAGTTGTGCTTAAAAAATTAAAATCAGTATTCCTGCATGGTGTAAGTAGCTATATATTGGTCCTTTTCTTGCTTAGAATGAACTTCCGCAAAATAACGCCTGAATCCATTAAAAATTCCAAGTATATAATATACATATAAAAATTTAAAAAAATTATATTACGGTTGAAAAAGTTATTTCAATATTTAAAACTACAAACAATAAAGTATAAAAAAATATTAGCTAAAATAAATAGCGTTTTTGCTCGTATTTTATGCGTAACCTTTAATATAAAATTGCAAACATAGAAGAAAATTATATCTAAAAGAATAAATATATGTTAACTTTTTTAAGGCGAGTACGTACGATTAATCCAGAAGTATTTCTACCAAAGCTACATGTATTATTGTTACTGATTTATAATCTAGCGTTCGTGCCAATAAATAACGTCTCATTAACCAAACAATACACTAATAATACGTTATCGGGTAAAGCGCGTATTAGCACAGCTCTGAATAATCGAGCAACATTTACATTTGCGCCGGCGAATAATAATGTATTATTTTCACGAGAGCTTTGAGCCTCCGTGCTACACCGCTACGTTGTTCTGCTGCTACGCGTGAGTTGCTACGGGCCGGGGTGACCACAAGTTGCGTTCTAAGACCAGATACAATAAACTGGTTTAGAAACTATCGTCATTTTATCCTAAAGACGCCCAAAGATATCTTTGTGAGTATAAACCATAATCGCCTCGCTAGGCAGGCGGGTAGGCGATGACAGTGTGGTATTATGGTACGCAGAAAAAGCTGCTGCCCATTCTTGAAAACTTGTTTGTGAGATGTGACAATCCTATATAGTTAATGCATAAAGTTTAAATCATGTAGGACTGTATTTTGGGAATCGAACCGGAGATCTACGATCACTACGGTCCTGAACTGCTAGGCTACCACTGCTTAATTATTATTAAATTATTGTTATTTATTTTTTAATTTAATTTCCCATTGATCTTATGGATCTATAAAGTTGTAAATTTATCTCTCAAAAAAAAATAGCTTCACCTATTCAATCATGAACATTGACGTATCTCAATCACTCAAATAACTATATTTATACCTTTTATTCATAATTTATCAGATAATATTAGTAGATAACTCATAAGGATAAAAATTGGTTTAAATCTCTATTGGTTTTAAAATCAATATTTTATTAATAGATTCAACAGTAGAAAAAAATGTTAGTAAAAAGAAAAATTTTAAGGTTTCGATTAATTTATTTAAAAACTTTACGTATGCTTTTAATTTTTGTGTTAATACAAAAGTCAAAGAAATTAAATGATCATTTGAAAAAAAAGCTATAAAATTCTTGATTATTAAGTATATACTTATAATATTCTTTTCCAAAATTATTTTAGTAATTAATACATCATAACTGATTTATTATAACAAAGTAGGAAAAATCCTTATTACTGAGGGTAATGTTGGTCACCCTAATGATATCGGATATCTGCTGATAAGAAGCCCGTAGCATGACGTGACTGCGCACTGCGCCACTCCGCTTAAGCGTGATAACATTGTTTCGGAGAAAAGAAAGTAATCGCCCGCATAGATTCAAAGTCAATCATTTTCATGTTTAATTACGATATATTCACAAAGAAAGATTTGTACAAAGCCCTGGATACAAGTCAACCTAGCTAGAATAACTAATAAAGCGATAGTCAATTTTTGAGTGCAGGTCGTACCAACACAGGTTGAATTTGAATTTTTTTTTTGCGAAGCGGTAAAATAAGAATCTTTATTTTTGAACGCCGTTGCAATTATAACAAACACAGTGATATTATTACATACAGGGGAATTAGTTATATATATATAAAAGCTTTATAGGAGTCAATGTACAACTCAAACCTTTGAGCTTCTGCATCTGCTATCAATCACTTTATAAAAAGTTATCACTCTTAAACTATTGAAATGCGACAGGACATCAGAAGTTAGTATAAAATATGTAGCGACAGATAGTAAGCAATAATTCATTTTAAAATCTAATAAACCGAATCTTCAAACGACTTTTGATATATTACTGTTACGATTTTCGATTAGCGTCTACGACATATTTATTGACAGCTAATGAGCTATACATGCATCATTTGAATTTTTACACCTATAACCAATTACCATAGGTCAAATATCATCAGTTAATCTGGTAACATCGTAAGTTTGGACGACCTGAGCCGAGGTTCCCTAGAAAGCCTTAGAACTAAATTACGTAAACGAGATTTAGGGTATGCTCCTTTCGTGCACTACCTTTTCAAGCACACGGAATCTATAAATGCCAACAACGCAACATTGTAAGATCTAAATATATACATACAGTCATATAAACGGTGACGTAAATTTACCCTTAAAAATGTCAAGAAAGATTCAGAAATTATACGACATATCTAAACTATAAAAATATAATTAAAAATTATTTTAAAATATTTTTTACGAATAGAGGTGATTTTAAAAGAAATGTGTTGAAGCAATTAAAATAATTTAGCACGCAGGTTGTTGAGGTGCAAAGAGCAGGAAAACCTTTATTCAGTGGCAGTAGCCACGAGGTTCACTTTAAATAAACTTCTCGGCGTCTTGAAGAAATTCTATTTGAAATATTATTTATTTAACATACGATAGATAACATTTTATATTGACGGTTAGATTAATCTACCAATTATTCAGAACTATAGAAGACGATAAAATAAAATATTTTATTAAGATTAAACTAGCTTGGAGGCAAACATATTTCTTTTTATTAAATACCATATGAGCTACAAATGCGACTAGAACTCTCTTATGGAGGTATGGACCCTTTTAGAATCGATGAGCAAAAAATTTAAAGCCTTCGAAATGTATACGGGAGAATACCCGAGTATATCTCGGAGATATAAAGTTACGAATGAAAAATTAGTAAGAAGCCTACAATAAGCCTATAAATCAGAAGTGCTTTAGCTCACATAATGAAAAACTCAAAATCCGAGTTGCTGAACTGCTACTTATGGTATAGAGTTCCCACGGAATGCGAAGTGTGGGTATAAGACAAATATCCTGACTAAAAGGCTCAAGGTTTTAAAAGAGCACCCATTAGTTTTTCAGAGCCGCGCTGTCAAAAATTAAGATCGCGCTTTGAATATCGCACCTTTATATGAAGATGGAACTTTAAAAATTAAAAGAATACCACGTTATTAACAGACGGACCAAAAAGACTGAGAGATGATAACGTAATTGAGAGAGATGATAACAGAGAAAGACTAGTTTACCAAAGACAATGGAATAGAGACATGAAAGATGTCAATTTTTAAAATACCTAGATTGGAAGTATACAAACCAATAGTTCTTACATAATTTATATGTATATATAATGTACAAAAAATTGTTCGTCGATGAACTACATAATTTTTTTATTTTATGACTCAAGATTGCCTGTCTTACTTTCATTTAATTTTAGGTTACTGTGTACTTCCTATATAAAATATTGTACACTCGCTAAATTAAACCGAAGTTATTCTTTATAAGTTAACCATTTCAGTGTTATATTACTACTAATAATACATATTTTTATTTATTCTACTTTTTTATTTCTTTCTTAATTTTACTACTGTTGTCTATTGGATACGTTTTACACGCATGCTGTTCATAAAGCGTGCGTATTCGAATCCGGTCGGCTCTATCGATGCGTAAAACGAAGTGAAAAGTTTGTTATACTGTTCGTACATACACGAGACAAAGGCATTCCGTACATGACGCCATTTCACAAAAACAACAGCGCGAATGTCATTTAAAAAACAATGGCCGTTTGAGAAGCGAACGCTGACATTTCCCGTCCGGGGCGACCAATGGGCCGGCGGGCCGAACGCCGAATTTACGAGTCGCCTTATCGTCCTCGGCCCTACGTAATTCGATGATTCCAATTTTATTGCGGAGGCCTCCGGTGGCGATGAATAAAGAGCCGCCTTTTATCCTTAGTAATGGAATTTGAAACTTTTTTCGTGTTCCGCAACGCTTCCAGCCGACTTTTAACGATTTATTTCCGATAAATCATCCATTGTGACACTTTATCAATTACCATTTTGAATTATATTAATATTAAGTAATTTTTAATTGAAATATAACATGTGAAAGTTCTCTCGTTGCGTGTATGTATTTGTGTCTATTTTATATTTAAACAAATTTAACACAAAGTAAATATTCGTGTTTTAATCCTGTCTCAATATGGTCGTCTAGATTTTAGAAAAAGATGCATTGCACAACAAAAGTTTCGTATCATATTTTTTATTTAAAGATGTTTTAAAACTACACAGCAATTTTTGGTATAAACATAGACGTAACATGATTTGACGACGTGCCTTTTCGATATTTTCTGATAATTTCTTAATGCACAAAATATTATTAAACTAGCCAAACTAAAGTACACATTGTGCAAATTAATAGATTCATTTTGAATTTTTTTCATCTTTTTTATTATTACAATCTGCATGAAGTCTCTTCTGCGAATTCTTAATACTTATAACCAATCAATTGTTAAAATAACACGAGATAAATATATGATTTTTTTTTAATAATTTTTATTTTTAATTTAGGGTTATTCTTGTTAGAAGACGCTAACGCCATTACATACAATAACACAATCTAAAAAAAAATCCGGAATTCTATTTTTAAACTTCGGAGTTCTGAAGACGTTATTGGCATGTATTTATCCGTCTGAAATTTTTTTTTGGAAAGTGTTAAATCAGTTACGATCTCTATTTATTAATATGCTAGTGATGTATTTATTTTCTCTTGGTCTACGCAACCAATTACAACAGATCGGTCAGACATTCACGCCGCAATGACTTCGAAAGCGAGTCGCTTTTATCCCGTGCAGACGGATCGGCGAAAGTATGAGAATCGATTGGCGCCTCGCAATCTCGTCGCTCACCAGTCTGCCGAGCTGGTAAAAGCCCCGCCCGAGGGCTACAATTCCGATCGACTGCCTTTCAATGGCCTTTTGGAACGTGGCCACGAAACTGGCATCTCTTGCAATGCACATTTTGTGGCAAATTATCTTTACCAGCGAGATTATAAAAGCATTCACAAATTTTAACACAAATTGTAAATAAAAAATCTTTAGTCATTAGTAAGTAAGCAACCTTCATAAGTAAAAATGATTTTTATTAAAAATATATTACATCCAAAAAGTTAATCTATATTTCATAATATATATTGTTGACTACGTGTTAGTATATATAAAAGAAGTTTATATGTTCTAAAATACAATGCGAAATTTATATTTAAAAATGAAATCGGTTTAAAAAATAATATGATTAAATTATTATTATTATCGCTTATTTAATGGCCTTAATGTCAGCGCTAGACTTTCGCCAGCACTTCTGATAAGGGCTTTCAGAGCTTTATACATTATTTGTATGTGGAAGTTAACGTTTCGGTCATGTTCGGGATATGTGCTTTGAGTTAAAGATTTTATTTTAATGCCATCGCTCTTTTCGATTCGCTTCATAATTTTCCTAAGTAAATTAAATTATTAACTGTCATTTTTATACGACACTCTGTAATATTCGCAGAGTGGTTGGTCCAAGATCTCACAAGGACATAGTGGCATGCTTACTTTAATTTATAACAATGTCCTCTTATAGTTTTAAGTAAAACAAATCTTCATGTATATTTTGGTGTCTGCAATTCTTATTGATACATAAATAATAAAGTTCGAGTATGATAATTTTCTAAATTATTTATGATAGTTGAGATTTGCGATAGTAGGTCGCAGTTACGATTCTTAATTTAGAGTGGCGATTGTGGTATATCCTTTGCACATTACGTTGAAATTGCACACACTATCAATTTAAAGGTTACCAATATTAAGTAGATCTTTTATCCACTCCTTAATATACGAATAACGAGAGTCAGGGAGAGTTAAAGTCATGTCTGGTAAATATTAAACTACCAGATTTATGATATTCATTACTTGATGTCCGCTACTAAATTCAGAACGGAAATTTCGTTTCGTCTTGTGTCCAATATAATAAGGTTTATATGACGGCCATCTTGTAAATGTCCCAGCTTGAACAACTAGAATAAGCTCTACGGCGTAGACCACACATATGCTACGTAACGTCTACGTATCTACTAATATATACGTAAATAACTGCTACACAGAAATATATATTTTTTAATTCTTATCTTGTATTAAATCGACGTTTGACAACGTTTTGTGTTTTGATGTTCGCTTAGTAAGTGATAGTATCCAGTAAATACATTAAATATAAGTAGAACTTAATAAATAACTAACACGAACGATGGTGCTTTATTTGTCGTTAATAAGATACTTCATTTCGGCCCATAGACACACACTTCATGACACAGGCCTCTCAAAGATATCTATGAAGGGATTTACCATAATCGCCACGCTTGGCAGACGGGCTGACGTTCGTAGTATAGTATTATGGTACGCAGAACACCCGGTTGCCTATCCTATGGAAACTTGTTTTATTCAGAGAATCGAAACCGCGACGTACGATCGCAAGTTTCAGTCCTCTTCTGCACAATTATTATTTAATTATTATATAATTTTCAATTTAAATTTCTATTGATTTTATGGATCTATAAATTTATAACTTTTTCTCTCAACGTAATAAATTAGATCTAGTATCCAGTCCTAAACGCTGTAACACTACTACCAAATAATAATGTTTACTTATTTCATTTGTTTTACTACATATTATTAAACGCTCGCTGCTCGCGAGATAATTACTTTTTAATTATATAATTAACTTCCTATTTATTAATATAAGAAGTACGTTAAAGTAACAAATATTTACGTTAACCGTCAAGTAGCTATCACTTTTAATGTAACAGCTGTTTAGAGAACCCAACTAAAAAGGTAAATATAATATGAAATATGCAGCTATAGTCTTCGTCAGCAAAAACCATAAAAGTATCATGAAAACAATCCCCTGGTACGAAGTCATCTCTTTGAAATATATAACGTTAATTTATTTTTTTATATTAAAATGTGACAGGCCACTGACACATTGCCAGTACTTCAAAGTGTTCAAAATCTACACAGATAGTAAACAATAATTATTTGCAATGAATAGTAATTCGAATTTCGAAAAAGCTATTTCTTACTATGTTATAATATTATTACATTTTTTATTATTTCTCAAACCATTGATTTATAGATAGTATATAACTTACATGGTGACATTTATAGATAGTCAAAAAGGTTTACATTCGCTCCTTTAATTCTTTTATACCTATATCCAATCACCCTGTGCCTATTGAATTATTACTAATTGGAATAGATTTACTTACCTTCATTTCGTATTCGTTAAAACGTATACTAAAAATGTTGCCTTCGAAACTTTTCCTTATATATAGCCTTTAAAAAGCTCAATGCCGCGATGTTTATAAATTGTTACTAGCGTAGCTTACAGAATGCTAGTAGCCTTGGCTACGATGGCTACGGCGTAGCATATTATACACACACCGCGGGCTTGCTAAGAAATTGCTTTCATAACTGAAATGGAACCTTGAATTTATAGGGGCCTTGGATTTGATAACTGGATAAGTAATTTACGTTCAGCTAAGTTATAATTTACGTTGTTTTTGAGGAATGATTTACGTCAATGAGAAGTTAATTTTGCAGCAAAAGTTTGACTAGAACGATTTTTAATTTATCTTTAATTTTCTTTTATTTTTATTCTATCTATCGCATAAACCTATTTTGATTAATATGATTTATAATATTTTTACTTCAAGAAATTATTCGAAATGTTATTTAAGTTACAGTACCACCTTCTAGTTATAAAGCAAAAGTTTAAGTAATTAAAATACGTAAAAGTTGGCGTTGTATATGTGTGTATATGGTTTCACCTATGTACTGACTCTCCGCAATATTTCTATATCCATAAGGCTTTACGCCAAGTGAACGAGGAGATTAAATAAGCGATTCAAAAATGTATACCTTTAAATTATAGCTCTTATAGAAATGAAACGCGTCCCTAATATTTATATCGGTTAAAAATTATCATAAAACATTACGATTTTTTTAATTACACGCTCAAAAGGATACCTAAGATACACTAAGAGTGCAGAGGACATTTAATATGTTAGGAGGACCGGAAAATAATGTCGCTTTCTTAAGTTAAAATCACAAGGTTTTTAAAAAGTTTTTATTTCTAATCAACATTACATTCACCTTCGTTATCAACAACCTTTTGCCATCTAGTATATAACGTCTTCCAAGTACATAATAAGCTAGCAAATATCGAAAAGAGCAGAAGCGACATTACTTTCCGTCATTACATAAATATATATATGTCTACTATAATATCTATCAAAAACAGCAATAAATTGTACCAAAATTACGAAATAAGTTTCATATATATGAACAGCCTCTCAAAAAGGAGATCAAGAAAGATATATAAAAAAGCGCGATCACAAAAAACATAGTTAATAGAATCAATTTCGCAAACAAACGTATAGATGTACCCCAAGTGTTAACAGAGGTCTAGATAACAAGCACAATGCACAGCCGCAACCGCGACACGGTCTACGACAGACGTAATTTCCCGGATGCCGCCAACATTAGTCAAGTTAGCCTGCGCCGCCCCTACGCACTGCACGTGGCCTGCGACCACAACGCGCTACGCGTGTCTTACTCTCCCTCAGTAGCCACCGCTACGCCGTAGTACATAGTACATACTTAATTGTATTACATGGCTATAACCATCTATAATAATACATACTAGAAGTATATTCGCACACCTAATTAAAGTTTGAAGAATAGAAGAAATATATTTATTAGAATCTTAAAATGCTCTAAATGTTGAAACATTCCTTTAAGAAAGATATGTTATTTTTTATACTATTTATAAAGGAAATCTTCTGAATATACAAAAACTTTATATGTCATTTATCGTTTCAGCCCCTAAAGGTCCATTGCCAGGCATAAGCCTTCTCCAAAGAAATCTATGGGGGATTTACTATTATATATTATAGTATATTAATTAGTACTATAGTACTATTAGTATATACGTACTATAATATATTAATAAGATTTACTATACTATATTATAGTAAATATTATTAATACATTTATTATTAATATATTTACTATAATATTTACTATAAAATGTATATTAAATCCCCTAAAGATGCCATGCTTGGCAGGTGGGTTACCTATCGCAACATGGTCTTATGGTACGCAAAACTCTGCCAATGCTTTGGAAAATTGTTTGTGAGCAGTGGCAATCCTATATAAATAATTTACAAAGCATGAATTATATAAGATTATATCCCGAAATCGAAGGAAATCGATCCCGAGACCTACGGTAACAAATCTGAGTCATTTCGGCGGTCTCTACCGCTGAGCTATCACTCCTCATGCACTCACCTACTGAAATCCGCTCGATATTAATGCTCAGTACTTTCTAGAAGCATAAGGTACGATCGACACTACTCCTCATTACTGTGCAATTTACATAACTTTCGTAATAACATAGCAGGCTATTTCTAAGCAGTTTCAAATCAGTTTGGAATCGATTACGTAAACTGTAGTACTTTACCATCTAGTTAGAATAACGATCTTTGTATGGCAAATAAATGGAACTTTAAGGGTAGAGCTTTCACAGTCTTACAGTAAAACTGGTGATTTCAGCAACACAACCTGAATTTGAGTCACTACACTCTGAGTTTGAGTGGTATTATGAAGCTGCAATTACGTCATTATTTTGAGGGGGCACCGTTGTGTTATGTAGGAGGTCTTGAAGATTAATCATCATCATAAAGCCATAATTCATGTCACGCGAGACATCATTTCAACGGTAGTACGTCCCCTGATAGACTATGATTATGCTACGGTCCGCTGTGTTGAAAATCCCGAGCCTATTCCAAAGTTTTCTAGCGTGTTCGGATAACTTTAACAAGGTTGTCTGTCCATATATCGGTGGGTGTTCTTCGCTGCTTTTGCCGGTTCATGGTCCCTGATTATAAAAGCTATCTCTAACTTTAGCAGTATATATTCAAAAAAAAGCTACCATTTTTGGTAAATAAACATCACGGAACACAGTCGAAGGCCGGGTACGAAGAGTTACGGGGTCAAAGCGTGCGGGCGGCGTTCGTAAATCTGGCGGGTCCGTCGCGAAGATCGTTCCCGTATCTCCGTTGAGATAAGACGCTCCGCTCATACATTACGCATGGCCGTAGGGCGGTTCTCGTTTTTCTCGCTGAATGTTTTAGACCTTGGGCCTTTAGGCTCGATTTACTGCTGGAAAAGATAGCTGAATACCCTTGTTAAATGAATGTAAACTGAAATTACGTGAACCTTTTCTATTCTAATTTTTTCAGTACTTAATTGTTAATAACATTTACTTAATTCATTACAGTAACCAGTTATTTAACACAAATCTGATTTAGATTAAGCTCTCCCATAATGACATCCTTTAACATAAAGCTACGTGAGTTCCAATCGCTCCTTGAAGTGACGAGAGGTTTTATGATTTTACTTCCAGAGATATCCTTAATACTGTAATAATGAAATACACACGGTTCAGAAAAACCGTACACTGCTCATGTAGGTTAAGAGTTTTACTAAATTTATGAAGCCTGTATTAAGGTAAACACCTCGATCGCCAACCCACCTACCAATCGTAGCGATTATTGTCAATACTCCCATAGATATATTTAGGGGTAAACCTATGCCTATATAAAATGTTTTTCTATGAGCAGAGACGAAGTATGTAATTAATAATAAATAAAGTACCTTTGTACGTGAAAGTTTTTTGATGATTTCTTGTAATATTTTATATATTTGCTGCATATTATCACTAACTGAACGAAAAAACGAATAAAATCGATTTAATCCAACAAAAGGATTAAATTTTTTTTTATAGGTTCTAGTGTAAATGTGTAAATATCTTTAGGGAAGCCTGTGCGTTCCAGTGGGCGTTTATGCGCTCTACGATGTCAAGTTATATTATATATAAATTCTCCTACATGTATTTTATATGTGTGTGTATATATATATATATATATATATATATATATATATATATATATATATATATATATGAGTGTGTGTACATGAGTACATATAAGTCGTGTTAAAAACTTACTTAACTTACTTACCTCCAAACCTTTTACACCTATAACCAATCATTGTTTGTACACAATGTATGTTTAAATTTGGAACGCAAGTAAAAACATCGACTCGCGCATTATCCTTATCATATGTGTTCACGCATCGCTGCCCTGTAACGTTATCTCCGCAACACACACAAACAAACAAGTCATCATAATTTTCATCTACACCCGACGCTCCTGAGAGAGACGATAAACGGTTAGATCGCGCGGAAACCCCTCGGGAGTCTGCGCTAATCTGTACCAAGCTCTCGGATCTCTCGTAGCTTCTGCGGTTTTCTTATACGATATACATTTTTATCTTTAAACGTTTGAGAATCACTGTGTACTCAATGATTGTAGACGGAAAATCCATCAATAAAAAAACATAGCATCTTTTAGAAAAAAAAAACATTCTTTTAGAATTAAATAGGAAACGAAAACATTGTAACAGAGTTTTTTAAGTAAGCTAATTTCCAAATGTCACTCAAATTTAATATTACTCACCGAGCTTATATAAGTAGTATAATGAAGATAAAACTAAAACGCTGAAAGAGGCTGGATGCTGGCGACTTTAAACTGGTCCCAATGGAAATCTATGAGGAGACGTATGTCCAACAATATACCCCCAAAGGTTGAAATAATTTTACTTTAAGGTGGCAAATGCGAAAGCTTTACTGTCCAAAAGTTCGACTTCAAACAAACTTGAAATATTACATTGTACACATAATACATTGTATAAAAATATTGTAGTCATTTGCTATAATAACAGCTGTTTCGAAGTATTAAAACCTTGAAGTCAGCTGTTAGCTTATACCTTAAAGTGGGTCGCCATCATACCACTAGGTCAGCGGGCGAGGCTTACGTGTTAATGGTGATTTCGATTAACATCGTATTACAGCATAGCATGCGAGTTACTCATGGGACGGCGGCGTTATGTGTTAAACAACGCGTTAATGTAACGTGCATTTATACCTTCAACCGCATAACGTTGATAAAGCCGCGCCTAAGTACGGGAAGGAATTATCCAAATTATGTTTAATTAGAACATTTTTTTCTTATTAAAATATTAATTTTTGACAAAGCCAGGAGTTTATACAGGAAGTAAAATATGCGCAATATATAGCTGCCAATTATAAAAGATTGTTGTAAAACTTGTTGCTATTGAGGATTTTAAGATTCAAATTCTTTGATGATTGAAATTGACGGAAAAGGCTTCTTATTTAATAAACAGATATTTAAATGACTAGAATCCTTGACTACGATTTCACTTGATTAGGTAGCTAGATTTTTCATTTAGGCTATATATGACAAAATTATATGTACATAAATCTGTATTGTTAAACCTTTTTAAAATTTATATTATTGTGGAGTTTCGTTTTGCTTCTTCTCCACAAATATAACACCTTGCGCAGCAGAGTAGTGTCAAAAATTAAAAAAAAAACAGTTACCGATCAATAAATGAATAAATAAATTTTATCTCTATCCTATCATCATTTCAGACGTAAGGCTTCCATTGCTGGACAAAGTATATTCATTGATTTCCAATAGAACCGGTAAGAATCGGTCCGCATCCAGTGTCTTCCGAAGACCTCAATAAGGTCGTTTATTCACCATGAGTATGGACGTGCCAGGGCGTGCTTCTTTATGCGTGGACTCTAAACTTTAATGCTCCATTAGCCATCAGTTCTGATCGTTATGTGGGAAAACAGAAGCCACATTGCCACTTTAATTTACCAACATACGTTATAATATTTATTTTTATTATTATTTTGAATAATTACTAATTTATTCTACTTCTTGATATGAAACTATAATAAACTGACAAAGGTATTAATTCATAAAATAATAGTTTACTTACATGAATATTTATTTTAAAATTATAAAAAAAATATTTAAAAATAATTTACGAAAATCAACATCAGTAGTGGAATTGATTCCAAGTGCATTTTAACCTCGTAGCCTATAGTTACAAAACACTGATGTTTCGTATCAAAATAAATTGTTAATAAAATACGTCGTTAATTGAATATATGATAAAAACTAACGACTAACAGCTTTCCGGCATATATTGAGCGCAGTAAATCGCACGAAAATTGCTTGCCGACATCGTAGGATACGCCGTAAAGTATCTGAAAACGATATGAAAGGTCGGCGCGGGGACAAATGGGGCCATAATGCAGATGCAGCGACCGTTATTGCCGCTGCCCAAACGATGCGCCCATAAAACACACACAGACAATTTTTTGTTGAATTATATGCAGTCATAAATACTCTAGATCTATTTACTTTGAACCAAAACACTGTAACTTATATAATCTAATACAACTTTGACGGTAATTTTCTGTTACTTCATAATTTTGTAACGTACTTAAGTTTTTATCATCTCTTGTCTTCATATACAGGATGATTAGTTTCATATGTTAAAGCTATAAAGGGGTAAATGTATAGCTCATTTGCAGAAATAGCAGTGGGAGCACAAAACTAATAGATTTCCAATGGCAAAAGCATCCTGCGTCCAACGTCTGCCGACATCCTAGAGCCTTCATCATTATTATCATCACTTTAGGTGTAGAACGCCTACTACATAGGCTATTCGCCCGCGTAGTAACCTGCCACGGAGGGGCGTGGGTATCGCGCGGTCAGGGCGGGCGGTCAGCCGCCATTGACATTCATCGACTATATTTCAAACGCAACGACTAAGCGGGTGCTATTGTATATATATTAATTATAAAAAAGAAGAATAAACAAGTCAATCAATCTAACCTGAAACCATCCCAAAGACGAAACCCCACCTATGCCAGATTATGCTATGATGGGCATATGTCCAGATTTTCAATAGAAACAATTGCTGAAACGATTTCTTAGGTGTTCGAATATAAAATAACGATTTTTATATTCATAACAAAAACTTTGTTACACATCCTATATATGATATAATGCTTGTTAAGTGATCTTGTGTCCACACAATCTAAATCCTTCTGAAGACAGAAACTTATGAGCCATTGTTGTGAAATTAAAAAAAAAACTGGCAGGGGCCTGCGTCTAGCGCCTTACGACGACCTAAACAAGGACTTCCTTTCACCTTGTAGATGGACTTCTGTTTGCAGATTCGGCTCCATAGAGTTCTGGAACACCTTATAATTTTACTAAATGTATTTAGTGAAATCGTAGTATCAATTAAAAGAAAATTGCGACTACATGTAACTCAATATTTACACTTTATTGTTTTTCTTTATTTATTTACTTTATGGAAGATAGACAGTAACAAAAGGCAGTAAGAAAGTACAAAATTAGAAGCTTTGAAATATAAAATTAGTTACAGTTGTTACCTTCTAACTATCTCACTGAGAACATGTAATGATTTATAGTCAAACAATGAAAAAACAAATAAAAATTTAAAAAAAGTTTTTCTTATATCTAATGCACTTGATGGTGAATGTTGTATGTTCCTGTAATAGTATTGAACAGCATACTGCAAATTTGATTTGTAGTATACTGTTGAATTTTTAGGACTTGTCAAAAGCGTAGCGTAAACTGCGACCGGGATGCGATCGTTTTTAGTACTGATCTCACCCAAGCCCTGTTGCTCCGCTCATCTACTGCGCATTTTGGCCACTTGCCACATACTACCCTATTTTGTATATATTTGCTTCGCGTTCAGATTTCAATTCAGTTTTTGAATTATATGCGAGACGCGGTGGGAAAAGGCAAATAATAGTGGATCGCACCTCAACCCGGTGGAGTTGTAGCAACCAGACGTCGCTCGATAACGTGTTGCTCCGTGTACGGTTGACATAACAAGGACGTTTCAAAACGTTCCATTTATAAAAATAAAAAACTTTTTTGTTTTTATCTCGTATAAGTCAGTATCAATACCAAAATTTTCTATCATAGTATTATTAATTTGTAATTTATTTGATACTACATAATAATAATTTAATTCTCAACAAGTCAAATTTTTATTATGGAACTTGAATGTTCAATCCATATTTCAGCTGGCTCCCGGTGGGGGTTCCTGGTGGGGCTGTTTGGAAGCGGTGTATATCCAGCTTCTTTTGACGACCTTAACAAGATCATCACCTTGTTATGAACCTTCTACGCTGCATTTGCCGATCCGTGGAAATCACCGGATAGCCACTTGTTCTACGCCCACCTGTTTTATTTACTTTCATCCATCACTGATATCCTGATTCCTTTGATCTTTTAAAAATTCTGTGGCCTGTTTATAAGTCCATCTGACCCCTTCTGACGCTACACGCCTCGTCGCTCAGACATCGCTATTTCCTGCATGGCGGTATTCAACGAGAATCCTACCGGGATAGCTTCTCAATTCGAAATCCGTATATTACCTACATCATAACGAGTTTGTGAAACCTTTTTACCCTTTTAAAATATTACCTGTCTGTTTTATTTAATCTAGTACGAGCGTAAAGTGAAATAATTCATATAACATTGCAGTTCTATACAATTATCTATCTCTTTACCTGTCATATTAAGGCAAGGGATGTTTACTCTAATAAGTACTACATTTATTTTAGTCAATTTATAAAGATCAATGTCCAATAAATCAATGTCAATAAAACCAAGTCTTAGATTGATTAATTTTTTTAGATTTTCACTAATAAATTAGTAAAAAATGTGTCAAGTTTCAACAACGTCGGTTTAATTTTTATTTTATTACTTTGATAAACAAATGCTTTGACTGATGCAGACGCTGCAGATATTTTCAGACGGTCATTTCGGCTTACGTCTTGCGACTAAAATGGCGATATTTTAATTCATATAATTTAATTTCGTATTCATATTTTTTAATTCATATAATTTAATTAAATCGTACACGAGGTATATGTGTATTATAAAGTTATGAATGTTTATCATTTGTAATATGAAAAAGTTAACACTGTCTCCACGTGGCACGTCGAATATAAGGGCGACAATAAAAGGTAACCCAAGTAAGCGGGTAACGCCGAACCGTTTATAGGGTAACTTTTTATTGTTTCCCGTTTAAGAAGGCCTATAAAGTTGGTCTGGTCGTAAATCTGACTCTTCTAAGACGAATGAACATCGCCTGGTCTAAACAAGTTATTGACCCAATTCTCTCAAACGTTAAACTTTTAGATTCTATCGATTTGGAACAGTGAATTATTGTTAGAGTCTTTGATATTGACAGCGAATAAAATTGGAAAGTTCTCTTGAATTATTTCGTGTGTTATTATTTAAAAGATTTGTAAAACATTCTCTGTGATGTATAAAGCACTATCTCTTTTAAAATTTCTTGTAGCACTAAAATTATCTCACGATTTGCATATCGTTCAACATCAAATTGAGTTTTCAAATCCTAAGACAACAGATAACGACGGTACCATAAATCGCTGTTCTTATATAAAGTACCTCATATTTAGCATTATATTAGCAGTAATGTGCCGAAGTAAAATAATAAAAAAATACTCCTTTTTCAAATTGATTACTTTTGAAATTATATTTTTGTTATTAATTTTTACTTTTATTTACTAAAGTAATATTCATATTATCTATTTTAAGTTATTTTATGTTTTATTATACCAATTTTTGATGTACGTCAAATATTTGAAAACAAAATACTGTGTAGTTTAATGAAGACAAGATAAATTTTGTTTTTACTAATTTCCTTGCAAATTTTTAATTTTTTCGTTTTCTGTGCATCTTCCTTAGTCGAGCACGTCTAGTTATTGCTTAGCAACATTTGACGACTCATTTTTATTTATATAGAATGAAAATACGCTGTAATTTTCAACAACCTCCAATCTAAATAAGGCCCCGAGGATTGGTGATTTATTGGCATTAATAAAATAGTAAGAAATAAATTATGTCTCTAGTAAATAATGATTAATTTTATAAATAATAATCTAAATTTTAAAACCCTTTTTATTGCTAAAGTTATCATTAAGTGATTTATTATGTCTTGAAACATTGATTTTTGGGACAAAATGTAACATACATTAGTTGTCAAAAAAATAGCTACATATAATTTCTTACCTATTTGGTCCATTAATATGAATGTAATATATAAAAATTATAAAACTTTAGTGCTGTTTGAGTTACACATTAATTTTCGAATTTTACTATATCTAAATTTAGAGTTCAGATACCGCTAAATAAGAACTGCTTAAATTCGACAGTCACATTAGTTCGTCTGAAAAATACATCGCGCGGTTTTTTACCAATCTCAGCGCCAACACGTACTGGAGGTACGGAGCGTGTGTATTCGTGGAGCGGCCAGTGGGGTGGTCACGTCCCCTGCCGTCGAGAAAATGAATTAATTCGCGCCGGCCCTGATTTATAACGCGTCTGTGATACGACTGTGCCTCACGAACTTATTGTCTTTTTTTTCCGTCGCATATGGCCGGTACAGCTTTTTCGGCCAGAAAGAACTGATTTTTTGCAATGATGCTAGACGCTATTTCCTGCTAATAATGATTATAAGCTATAAACAAAAACATGACTTATAAAGAGTCATACATAAGTAGGTAACAGAATTATATTTGGATACTTATTACCCATTTAAAAACACGTTAGGTAGTTTATTTAAATTTAATTTGAATAATAGTTATGACATTGTACAAAATATTGTTTAAGTTTTACAAATAATAAAAGCAATTAGCGGATATATTCAATAAGACTTTTTAATTTATCTGTCGCAAATATAATGTATAGTTTATGTAATGTCATATGGATTTGTTAACTAAAAATAATATCAATTACAAGAGTTAATAACTCGTTAGGATTAATAATTATTATTCTTACTGAATCATGGTTAGTACATTATATTAATATAGATTTATAAATATAATTATACTGTTATTTTTAAGAAAGGTCTACATATTTTTTTAAAAATATAATACATCCTTGCATATTATTAGGCCGATTCGCAAAAAGTGCGTGTAAACTTATTATAAAACCTCTTTGGCTATACTCTTTGTATCTGGCTGGTTTTGATGACATTAAAAATGTTAATTTAAAAAAAAGAAACAAGTGTGTTAAACTTTGTTACGAACTGTTTATCATTTGTTTATTTTTATCAAAACGAGTGAACGTAATGAATATATTTGATACAGCATAATAATTTATTAAAAAAAAAAACAAAGAAGTCGCGAAAAAGTTTGAGGACCTTTTGCAGTGTCTGTATGTATGTAAAAACAATAATTATTATTACTGTACAAGCACTTACTTATATAAAATGTGATTAATCAAAAACAAATGCAATTTAAACTTAGAATACTGTTGAATCTGAAGATATCATATAAATTCTCGCTTCCGCACGTTCGAGGCTTAAATCGGTAAAAGCACGTCTCACGTCCTCGAATACGTATTACGGTAACGGTACGTAGATATGCAAATGTTTCTACGAACTTAAACTTCAACGTTAGAAGCAACAGACAGTACTAAGTACTAATTAACTGTTTACTTCGCCCGCCATACTAATTTCTCTGCA
Source organism: Battus philenor (assembly GCF_028537555.1). Lineage (NCBI taxonomy): Eukaryota > Metazoa > Arthropoda > Insecta > Lepidoptera > Papilionidae > Battus > Battus philenor. Next base: position 14,011,778 of record NW_027181726.1, on the reverse strand, counting down.
ATGAGCGTATCGTTTTAACTGCAGTCTTAATCTATTTCGAGTTGTATTCATGTTTGTTACAAACTGACGAGGTTAAATCGATTTTGTATCTAATCCCTTTTAAGGCCTGAAACTTTATCGTTTTCTTCGTCAATTCAATCTTACAACATTCGTCGATCAATCAACTGGTCTTATTGCTAATTACTTGCGAAGAGCAATATCTAGTTACCAATAAGACCAATCCTAAGCTGCCTTCATCCAGCCTTAAACACAACCTTAACAAAACTTCTGACCACAACTTAAGTAATTAATGTAAAATCATATTTTCTTAATTATTAATTAAGTTACATAAGTTACTCTAGTAGTACGTAATAAATGTTTCATTGCGACCATGTCTCTCATTACTTTCAATTCGCTTCATAACAAATTATAAAACGGGTTGCGTTAATGATGGAAGTCATGGTAATCCTTCCCGAGCTGCGCCACTTGCAGCGTCGGCTTCAATTACGACTTCACGGATAGTTTTAACCCAGTTAACGTTTCGTCCAGTTTCCGTGTCAGGTAATTTAAAATTTAACCTGATTTTATGTAAAGCTGTTTATCTGTGTGCTTATGTAACCTATTATAGTGTTATTGACCTTATTTTTTATCTTTTAATTTTATAAATAAATTAAATATGTTAAAGATGCATTATTTTATTAAAGGCCATGATAGAAGCCTTCTACGAGGCTTTGGTCTCTCCCAAAAATCGCTTACAATTATCGGTCTTGCGCGGACCTCATCAAACGAATTCCGGACTTTAATTACATTGTCGATCCACCTAGATGGGTCCTAACTGCGTCACATTTTTCGTGGTTTCGACTCGAGAATATTTCAGCTCCAACCGGAGCAATAGAGCTTCATTTCAGCCTGTATCGATGAAAAACTACAGATTATAAAAAGTTATTTAAAAATATCTATCTCTATCTTTCTGTATCTCTATTAATGCTATCTTGTACGTATATCACATAATAATACTTCTTATCGTTCATCCATGATATGCTGATATTTCTAATATATTTTGCTTTATATTTATCAAAAATACTAATTCGTGAAATGATCGCATACAGGCGTCCAGCATTGAAAACATTATTAGACAAAAAATCCAGAAACTGGTCGCAAATGTAACAATAGAACCTTTGGATTAAAAAATTGAAGATTCCATGTATCTCATCATAATCATACAACATGATTTGAATAGAAATATGATAATTTAGTTGACAACATTTTAACATTCATAGCAATAAATTAATTCTAAAGTCAATGAAAAAGAATTACCTACGTCCGTTATTCAAATCCGATATTTACATAACCTTATTCAGATTATTAGTTCAGGGGCTGAATGTATAGCTCATAGGTCAGCAAAAAGGTTTCAAGTTTTGACAGCTTTATTTAATCAACCTGTACATAGTGACTCACTATTAAACTATGTTACATTAATTTTTTTTATTAAAATGACAGTCTAAATACTTCTGGCAGTACAAAGTCTGCAGGAACAGATAATAAAGCATAATTTATTTAAATATGTAGTAATCCAATTCTCGTGTAGACTTTTTACTCACAATACTATTATACACTACATTATATAATTCATTATCATTACGTTATAGTTATGTTATTTTTGAAACCCTTAATTTTTGGATAGGCTAGGGTCATAGGAGATATTTATTGCATAGCATTTATTGCACTCGCATTCATGACTTTAAAGCTTTTACCCTTAAAACAATAATATTCTGTCTCTTTATCAAGTACGTGTGGATAATAAATCGCACACTTCAACTCAAAGATCAAGTTAAAATAAACAGTTACATTATTTAGTAAATATTTCGCAATAACATTAAATTAATGATCACTACGATCCGACCAAAATCGACTCAAATAAACCAACACCATCACTTAAAACAATACCTAATTCTGCTTATTTATTGACATTAATCTATTACAACAAACCAGTTACCTAGAACTCTTAATTCAAAAGTAAAACGTGTAAAGAAAGGTCTCATTTATTTGGAAAATAAAGTACAAAAACCATTGTAACATGATTTTCAAATACGTGTAGTTTAAATTGACGTTGGGTTCTCTTTTAATTGGTTGCTTTGGGTATCAAATAAGGCCGACTCAAGTGGTCATGTCTACCAATTTAACCAGCTAACGTAGACCTTACTCTACGCTTTTGACGCTTTGTTTTTGATTAGCTTTCATGAGAATAGTTGAGTGGTGCGTGTCACAGTTAATTGGTTGAGTCGTAGAGCTTTCAAGAAAGGCCTTGTCATGACCGCAGTCTCTCTCAGCATCTTGCGTCTTCTGTAATACAGGCATACATTTCCTCAGCATAAGCGCTTTATGAGGATATTATATATGGTAATATATGTTAAGTGGTCGGCTTAATACCTGCTTCGTTTCACTGCTTCCTCCTAAATTTATAGGTTCTATAATTCTAGTGTAACTACATCTAAAATTGTGTTAAAACAAAACATTATTTTGCTAATATTCAGACATAAAAAGTGATTAAATGTGTTTAAATTATGTATTAAAAGTTGTGGATGTATTTATGTCAAATTAAGTTTATATGCTAGAAAGATTCAAGTCCAGCATGTTTTTTTTTTATCTACGATATTCAAGATTATATTATTGCACTAAACTATTTGGTTCAAATCTTAAAATACAAAATTATGCAATCTAATGACTTATACTCTCTGTCCAGTTGTTTTTCTTTTCTATGCTGAGATACTTGTAGCTTTGAATATATCAACTAACTGTCTTTAACTGTGGCGTTCTGTTGTTTTACATACTGTACTCATTGCTACGATATCTTACCATCGCTTCGGATTCTTGGTCTCTTTCTTTTCATTTTCTAAATCACTATCAGGCGACCCATGTTTTTGTCATCCCTTCGAGCAAATTTACCATATTATACTGTTCTAAATCAGCTAAGACGCTCGCGAATCAAAATCCAGGTCATAAATTCCATGAGGTTTAAAAATTAATACCTAGTGATGGAGACTTCATAAGTAGCTTTTTTTTTTTAATTGCCTCCTTTGGTGCTACTCGTTTAACACTATCATGGGAGGGACAGTGTATTTTACGATCTTATCACTTTTCTGCTCTTTTAATTTTTTTTTAATTTCTGCATAATTTTCACACACTTCACGTGATCTTTCATTCTAATTGATATTTATTTTCCGTCTTTACATCATCTCTCAGCCTTCCTTGCGCTTCCTAAATATCACAGATAGTAGGCTTATATCACATATTTATTACAATTACTAATTTGTTACTACTTATGTGAATGTTGCTTATATATCATTGGTTTTAAAATCAATAAGTTGTATAGATACAAATTATTTCAAGATGTAAATCAAAATTGACGTCTAGAGCGGCCAAAACATTTACCCGAAAGAATTTTTTATTTAATCGTCTTTTCACTTTGATTAACTGATCCACATCTTTGAGTTTTATTACACCGGCAATTCCGCTCATTGTGCATTTCCTGCCGTCCATTTCGTTTACAGGCATTTGAGTTTTTGTTACTTCTTCATTATCTTTGCCTACACCGTCGACAGTCGATTCAAACAAAATCAGACTCTATCTACTCGGTTTATGATTCAAAACAGAAATACGTGCTTTTGGATTAATAGCGTTCTGGTTTTATATTATGCTATGTATTCAGTCCATTTCCCCAAAAAAAATCACTTCAACACGCCCTTCCCGTGTCCACTGCTCCCTGAATTAGACGATGTACTTAAAACCATCCGGGGCAAACCCGCAGGAGTATTAGATAGACAGAAGAGCCTTAAGGGCTTTAAGAGCCACCTTTTAAGACCCCGTCACTTATCTTAGGAGGTATTAGGGAGACATGAAGTGCCCACACATTCTTGTCTATACATACTTTTAAGATACCTAATATTAAACGCATACCGATGCAGTAAATGAACCACAGCTTATAACGAGTTTTATATACACTTGCTTACATATTTTCAATAACACACATCAAGACACTTTAATAGTAAGATTTTATATTTATAATTATCGATGTATGTATAGGTAGATTCAATCTATCGTTTACAAAATTTTAAAGTAAAACTTGCATTAGATTTTTCTAAAACAATTTCAAAATCTAAAGTAATCTCGATGTGATCGTAAACAAACACTTAAAACAGTTCATCAAAATGCCATCTAACTTATTTAACTTATCCTCAATTAACTATCATAATAAAGTAAACGACAATAATTTATTAAGTCATATAAAATTATTATAAATTATAACTACGTCGTTTTGTCTTAATATAAATCCAATTCTGTTGTTATGTTGGTACCCATGACAAAATGTTAAAAAAATCTAGAAACAATCTTTATAATAAAAAATACGTATGTATATTTTAAATGAATGCAAAGTTAACTATCAATTGAAAGAGCCTTTTCCGTCTGTAGTCATAAAGTTAACCCTATTCAGTTGGAAGCAGAATTAAAATATACGTACAATCGGTAGCTTTGCAATCCACTTAAGCTTCGCCCAGCGATTTACATCCCTAAACCGATGAAAGTAAGTTTGATTTCGATTGAACGGAAAGTATCTCTATAATTAGCTATGTCGCCTCTTGTACGTGGAATCGAACAAATCAAATTAAGTTTTTTAAACCACATATCGAATACAGATGTTACTAGGAAACAATGTTGTAATAGACGATTTAAGTCTTTTTAAGTTCTGTAATTCGAAATTCTTTTTTCGAATTATTTTGTTACACTACGAGTCGCACCGATAGTTTTTACACTGTTAAAATCATTTGTCTTGTCATAGTTCAACAATAGAACTAATTAAATAAAACGGTTTTTGAAATAACTAGTTTTTATTCACTTAAAACCCCAATGATAAACAATTTCACACGATTCGCGAGCCAAGTATTCGTTACTGCTTCATAGAGAGAAATATCAAAGCCAAGAGTGATCGAGATGGATGGAAAAAGAAGATAAGTACATTCTTACAGGCACTAAAAGTATTTACAGTTTACGACCCTAAAACAAAGGCAGCGACCACATCACTGATGGCGTTCGAATTTAAAACAGCATTCCAATTCAAATTCGAACACTAAGAATGATTTAAAATAAGAATGTTGTTACCGTACTGGCCAGCAATAGGGATTGTGTACGACATATAATAATAATGTACTAAAATAAATTATATTTTTCATATCGTTTATTATGCTTTACATGCGATAATTTTTGTTTAAATTTTTTGATAGGCAATATTTTGTAGCTAGTAAAAAATGTTTTAATTTACGCTGCCTTTTGTGTGTAAAATCAACAATGTTTTTTTACTAATTTTATATATATTTTTTTTAACTATTTATCATCATAACTCCTTTTACGCTTAGCAAAACATTTAATAATTAATATTTGTACAAAAAATATTTTGTTTAATAATAATTTTGTATATAGGAACATTTTTGCATATAAACGACAGAAGTACGTATATAATCGTTTCATTATGTGCTCTAAATTCCCGGATTCCGCCGATTCAATCACATCAGCTCATGTGAGCGCTTATTCAATAGGACAGTATTCGAAAATCCTTCAGTATCGTATCCATACAATTGGACGACACATCGTTCCTTTATATGTATTTGAAAGGATTGGAGATAAGTAATTTGATTAAAAACTAAATCAATTCTTTATTCATAACAATTCTTTTAATATTATCTAATGATACATCTAAAACACGTTGACTATAGTATTAAGAATTCAAATGAAGCCTTTGCTTACTAATTGCTTATATGTTCGAACATAAGAATTGCACTAGTTAACATTGTCTAGGTTGCTAGTAGTCGCTGGGAACGGGCAGTGTAATACCGTTTATCATGGTCATCTTTGGAGGGTGCCTATTCCTTAATATGGGCGTTTAATCAAAATAATACACGGGATATAGATTTAAAAGGTAGTTATTGAAACATAGTTATATCGATCATAATATAAACTTGGATCTACAAAGAGAGTAATGTATTTGAATATATAAATCTAGTTATAGAATCTTAAGTAATATATTAACTAACTCAATGTGAACTACCCTTTATAAGTACTATTATCTTTTCCTTACTATGGTTGTCTGTAAGAGATTGCCTTGTGTGATAAGACCGCCTATTGTACTTTTCTGTATATTATTGTATCTGTATATTATGTATCTTATCGTGTACAATAAAGAATATTAAATAAATAAAATAAATAAATAACTAACGTCGACGTAACTTTCAACGATTCATGGATTCACTGTACGTGTATTAGGAATATCGCGTTATAAAGGTATAGCTTCTAAGAAGGCCTCATTTTAATGCATTGGACTTCTCCTTCACAGACCTGATTCCTTTCCCATTCTTACCAAATTTTAAATGAAACTACCAATATTGCTTTGGAAGGAAGTACCAGAATTGAGCAAGTTACAGATATTTTTCACAGTTATACTCTCTCTCTCTCTCTTACCTCTGCTACATATATTCGCTATAAATTTATTTCTAACTATTTCATACTAGATCGTAGTGTAAAGTGAACAACCTTAGTTATGTATGTTTGTTTATATTATTATTAGCAACAGTAAAAGAAAGTTATATTTTTATTTTATAATCAAAAAACATGTGTACTTAGCGTGAGTTCGTAACATATGTAGTAAATCAAAAATAATCCGAGAAGTCGAAAAATTATACAAATACCATAATATTTATCGTAAACATGAATTTAATAAGCACATACCGAGGACATTGGCCCACCCTCGCTGGCGGCGACGCGATAAAAGACGATAGAGAGGACGAAGGAAACTTAACGAAACGTAGCAAAAAACGACGCCATGGGAACAAAAAGACCTCATAAAGAATCCTATCTAAGAAGTTTCACATGCAACGAATATTATGGGAATTAGATATCTCCCTTGCCTCCAGGCTGGAATGTTCTCGACTTTGCTCACGATTTTCCCTTGCCTTTATAATGTTTGTTTCGTAAGAACAGAAATTGCCGCCGGTGTCGACTCGTTAAGACTTTATTTGTGAAACTTGAATTTTTGGTATTCAACCATAGATAATGATGCATTGTTATCCTAATTGGTGTGCTTGTTCATTTTTTTCTACACTGAATGCCTGAATACATTTTTCTCTTTCAAATTACAATTCAATATTATAAAGCAAGTAAAGAACAATTTATAAAAATTGGTATCTTATCAAAATAAGTACACAGAATTTGTTCTAAACATCCGCGTTTTTTTGCTCATGTACAGGTAATTGATTATAGCTGCAAAAGCTTTCATACAATGATTGTTTAGCTCATTTAATGTATGCGTATATCCTATTACAAAATCAGTATTTTCAAAAATAAAAAATAACGTGAGAAAAAACGTTACCAAGTTTCGGAAAAATATTTATTTAAATTAATTATTGTTTACAATCGGTTCCTGCAGACTTTATACTGCAAGGCGTTATTGGTTAAAGGTATTTTAATAGTAAAATACATTCATGTAACATTTATATCAGAGTAATCACTTTATACAGGGTGTTTGGAAATATGTTTAAAATCTGAAGAGCTTTTTGCTGACAAATGAGCTACGCATTAAGCCTTTTAAAGCTTCTAGATATAATACATAGTTAACGTAATTGTTGTTTTATGTAACTATTTCTGTAAACTATAATTAACAATAAATAAATCATTTTAATTATAAATGTGATTTTAGATCAACCCAAATAAAATAAACAAAAATTGACTCACCGTATTTTTAATCATAATATTAATAAATATTATTTCTGTTACAGGTAATAATTCATGACGAAAATCACGGAAACTATCACAGATCCGTAAGTTATCTTTCACACTCGGTTTCACTTAAAAATTATAGCACCATTAATTCTCGAGACGGCTCGGTCTATCGCGATTCCACGCGGGTGGCGTCTCGGGTTCAGTTCCCTGGCATTTATTGGGCAATTCTTGTTTATATCGCGGCATTTTTTTATAGACGCTACTAAATCACCTCCAGAAATAACAAAACAGTGAAGCACAACATGCTGCTATTGTTTCTTTTGAATATCCATATTGAAAGATGTAGAATAAAAAATATACTTTGTAAAAGACGAAACGTACGTTGAAAGAACTCTGTAGCAAGAAACTATGTTAATTTGTTAGAAGGTAAGCCTCCACTTTTATATAAACACAGCCCCATAAGTCACACAGCGTGGCGCAAAAAAAAAATTTTGAAAAACTTAATAAAAAAAAAATTATGGACTTATTGGACTTAAGGAGAATAAGATTATGACTATAATTTTATATAAAATTTTAAAATCCATACGCTAGTTACCCATTATTGACATGATGTTTCTAATACCAGCATAATATCAAAATTCACGATATAGGACATATATGCCCACCTATGGTTCATTTTACATAGGATGATATATCTTATATGCTATCAATTTAAATATGGTATATTCTCTCGAAAAACAAAAATTTGATAATAAAAAGCACTTTCGAAATTCAGATTTAATATTAAAATTGCACTGTCATACTACAAGCATACAAGTAGAAAAATAAAATACTGTATGTAAATTATCTTTTAGAGAGTATTCATTCACCCCCTTCAAGCATTTACACCTGTAACCAATCATCCTGTATGAGAGATCATCAGCGCTAGAATTATCTTTATTGTTCACTCCGATCTCTCCGATCTCTCCGATGTCTTCTCAAATGGTATAGTTCGCGAGCAATAGTTTTTCCTGCCACTTAGAACACTTCCGCGGCACAAATGTTGGACCATTAACCCTCGCCTGCACATAATGGAACAACGCACGCTCAGTTTCCTTCTAAACGGATGGCACCGCGTTCAGTAAGAGCTAAAGAATCGTCTTATCATACAACCATCCTAGAATATAAACTTTGTACAGATGATTAAGATTTAGCTTCATGTTATTTTTATAACAATCATTGCTAATGGTTATAACTGCTATTTAGCTTTTTTATGTAAATTTGAAAAGATAATGAAGATCCAAATTAATGCACGGATTCTACGAGTTGATATCACATTTGTTCCTACGTAAATTATATTAGTACAAGTGTACTTGACAAGTACGTAACCTTTTTAGTTATGCAATAATATTAAAATTTACGATATTGAATGTTAAATTTATACACTAGAATAAATTTATTTCTCAACAGCTTTGTAATATACCAAAGAAATATTAATTACAAATAAATATAAACGAAATACATATTAATTTATACGGCGTATGTAATACAATCAATTTTTTTCGCTCTAATTCCAAAGAAAAACAATATAACATTCAAACCATTAACCAAACATGTGCGCCATAAAAACGTACTCTACAAACATCACACCAGCGTTGGGCCAGAAAACGCTACATAACGACCCCGGTCTGCGGATCAGACGCCGCCCCATTAACTTGATGAAGAAAGTATTTTATGGCCCGACTTTCCGAGCCCCGGACTAATTGCCAAAAGTTCCAATGCCATTCGATGAAAGAAAGCGCTAAGATTAATTAATTTAATATAAAAAATTCTATCCTGCTTTTGTTACCAGGCGCTTGCTACAATGTAAATTTAATAAGAAAGGTACAAAAAAGTGCATAAAATTTATATTAAATTGGAACAAAGAAGCAATAAATTATCACTTTTCATCCTATCAGCCGATATCAGGCGTAGATCTTCTCTAAAAGTCGACGATGATAAGTCTTGCCATGCTCGCATCCCGTCACTAATAAGGATATGTCTTTTGAATTTTAATACTCAATATTCAATAAACCAAGATCACATATACACACCTTTTTTATTCGTAATTTTGTGGGGGAGCCTTTTCCCCAAGGATCATCAATATGACCCGTCTTGCGCATCAGCAACTAAAAATGTAGAGATACCACAAAGCAATGGATAAAGAAGACAAATTGTTTCAAATAATAACAAAGTAAAATTCAAAGTATGACAGCACCAGCTAAGTATATTTTAAGCTCTATTAACTGCACAATTTACCGGAGTCGAGTACGGTGAAATGATAACTATAAACGGACCGCGAGTCACCTGAGTGGACCGGACCACGCGTGCCATTTCCGGTCACACCGCCGCCCGCCCTCGCAACCTCACTTCCGGAAGACAATGGATGGCACGCCTGTATCCGATCGTCTATTTCCTGTCGCCATTTTGACGAATCTAAATTCAAAATTAATTTTACGCGAAAGCTAAACGTAGCGAACAACATAAATTTTATTATTTATATGTTATTTGAAATAATGAAAATATGAATTACATTTTACCGTATACATATTTATAAAACATGTACGTAGATTATCGGAGTTTCAAACTACACAAATGTCTGATAATCTATTTCGACTTCCAACGACTTCAATTAAATAATATTTATAAAATTACTTTCATTATTAACCATCAAAGACCTTTATTATACCCTATTTCTCAGGAGCAGATGAAACATTTGCCATCAATTAAACGCATTTTTATCTAGACGCTCTAAAGGGAAAAGTCGTTTATTTATTTATACAGGGCAATCTATAAGAGCCTTAAAGGAATAAATATATAGTCCTATTGTAGTTAATTAAGGTACGTTATACATTATCCTAAAATAAAAGTTTTTAGTAATCATTTATAACCTAAAAGACTTAGCAAGTAAAATCGTTATAAAAATTCGGATAGCAAAATTCGAACCTGGCTATTTCAAGGTAGATCTCTAAAAACACTGCGGTGAGATGCGGATCGACCAGCAGATCAAATGGAACTGGATAGGCCACACGCTCCGAAGGCACCCTGATCACATACCAAGGTAAACCCTAGAACGGAATCCTCAAAGAAAGCGAAGACGTGGCCGCCCAAACCAAACCTGGCGACGGATGATCAATGTAGATGTGAAGGCAGTTTGGAATGACGTGGAGCGAAGTAAAGCTCGAGGAAGACCGCTAGGGACGGCGACGTACTGTGGACGCCCTCTGCCCCATCTTGGGGACATAGGAATAAACGATGACTTATTCCTGCATATTTTGTACAGCCAGAAATAAATGATCTGTCGCAACAGGGATAAGAACATTTAGACAGGGTGATTGAAAAAACGTTAAACCTTTAAAGCCCATAATCAATTACCCTATATATTTATTTATCAAACGAACAATATCTTTACAGGTATCTTAAAACAATACAACACTGTTGCTAAGTAAACATATTGATCCGAATCGTAAATGACTATGACTAGAAAAACTGTGAAGTAGATTCATTCTAAAATTATTTATCTAATGACCAACAGAATGGTATAGAGAGTAAAGAATATTAGAACTTAAAGAAATATTTAAAACTAGACTAAACGTACCGGCACCAACTCCACCCGGCCTGCTATAAGCTGGGAAAGTTGCATAGAAGTCGGCAAATTTATGTGCATATTGAATCACCATTAAGGAGCTTGGCTGTTCAATGTTAAAACATCCAATTGAATTTAGCCATGTTGTTTTCATTCCTTTGACTTTTGTTTCTGTATATTACACGATTAAAACTATCGACTGTTTAAAATTTTCTTTGTGTTTAGGATGCTCGGTTCTAGGTTATTTTAATTTCTTCACTTTGTTTTACTTATATTTTTAAGGTGTTATACAGGTTTATTGGTTATAGGTGTAAAAGCTTCAAAGGGGTGTGTATATAGCTCATTTGCTAAATTAATGTATGGTACACTCTATCCAGTGGATCATGGTCACCCAGAAAGCAATAGAGACGGCTATGCTCGGAGATAGACCCTATTAGGTAGACCGATGACATAATTAGGGTCGCGGAGAGTTGCGAAGTCTCTATGCCTTGCAGTGGGCATCTATTGACCAGAGAGAGAAGAAAAGACACACCATGTATTCTATCCTTTTCTTATTCTATTCCTATAACAACTTATTAAAATAATTATTATTTACTATTTGCCCTTGCATACTTTGTACCGCCAGAAGTTATTGACCTGACGCAATCTAGTGTAATTGAAAACCTATAAAAGCATAAAAGTTTTTAAACCTATAACCAATCGCCTGTTTAACTTCCACTATCGCAAACCAACAAAAAAGTTACATGAAAAAACTAATGTATTAAACCTAAGTAAACTCTACACATGTGTATAATTGTTTTTATAGTTAGAGAAATACTTGAGATCTTTTAAAACTAATACACATTTTAGGACAACAGATCATAACTATAATTAAATAAATAGACATTAGAACAAATTTTGTAAAGAAAATTGTTAAAAAAAAATATTTGTGCAATAACTTACCGAAAAATTGAAATATAATAAAATTGTAGTTCTTAAAAACAAACATAAAACACATATATTACATTTATATAATTATGTAACGACCTGGTTTTAATACTAGTTAATAACATGATTTATCTCATTTTAACCAACTTAGTAACAGTTTTCTGAGAATAAACGCTATAAATCTTAGTACAAATGTAAATTATTAAAAAAGAAAATGTAATCTGTAAAAAACCAAACATTACCGGGACTGTAAATAAGGGTAAAAGGGTGAGGTGTAAAAAAAGATCAGAAAGGATTGGAAGCTAGAAAATGTAAAGGATGCAACGAAAGCGAAAATGAGGTTGTGAAGAAAGGAGGAATATTTAAAAAAATATGTAAAAAAATTTAAAAATATTTTATCCCGAATCTGTAACGCCCGGAGTGCTACGGAGTATTTTTAAAAATAAATAGAGTTCCTACATAAAAAAAGCAAATTAAAAATCAGTCGGGAGAATGGTTGCACAATAATCTCTCTCCCAGGAGAGCACATTAGCCGCAAGTTTAATCTTATCCGGAGACTTAGAAACTTATTTCCCATATCCGCCCAAGCACCCAATCTCGCCCGTGTGGTCCAGTAAGATTCCCGACATAACTACGGCCAAGATCTTAGATTGCACAACAATTTAAGTTGGATTCCACGGAGAAGTTTCCAACGGACGGTGCTCGGATATTTCAATGTTTGGACCTGCTATTCTGTCTAACTTTTGGAATCAATTTCCTGAAAGATGAACGCACTTCTTCAGGGACAGCTTGTTTATTTTATTATCGTCAGATATTTACTGTTCACTCTTTGTAAATAAATATGATAATTTATGAATAACTGTTATCCTTTAGAAGGTTTTTTAAAGTAACTAGAGCATTTAATTAAAATTAAAAAAAATGAAATAAAATGTAACTTTAAATTGTTTCCCGTATTAATTTTGTTTTGTAAAATAATAAGAAGTAAATCTTAAAATCAATTAATGAATTGAATTTTTAAACAATTATCAGTTATTATGTTTTTAAAAGGTAATTATTTTCATATTCATGGATTAAAGTTTTAAGGCTTTTAAATATATTTGTCGAAATTTACGTTCATGAATCGGAACTAAAATTCTAAATCGTGCTAAAAGTTATATATAAGCAAATTTTCTTAACAAACATTTGAAAATAAAGTAATTGAAAATTTAATACGTAATGTATATTTTTACGTTTTTTTTAAGTCTTCAATTTAAAAATAATAGTAAGAAAACGACACTTGTCGCAAGCAGCTTCCTGTCTGTCTTAATGAATATCTTAGGGAGTCCTATGCCCAGCTGTGGAGATATTATGACTGAGATTATGATGTTGAATGAAAAACATTTTTAACTTTGTAATCCGATATCTGGATACCTTTTAAAAACGAGTCAAAATTTTAAATATTTAATGCTGTATCTTAACAAGCCTTTATAATTAATATTGTCATTGATGGTAAATTTTACTATTGTACTTAAAACGACTTATTGACTCTAGTAATAGAACATTAATAAGCCCAATAAATGCAAACGATGGCGGTTGGGGCCCAAAGGTTCTCGGGTGGCGACCACCATGACACGGTTCAGGCCGCCGGAAGTCGCTGGACCGGACCTGGTGCTCTTTGGAATAGTCCTATGTCTTACAGTGGGCTGAAAAGAAGAATCCTAACAGGTCTCATATTCTATCTAAATTAAATTAACATTTAACACGGACATGATAGTCTAAAACGGTTGCAAAATTTAAATAAAGAATTTTCCCGTTATACGACGTATTACACCTCATAAATATAAAGCAGCGGAGAGAGACGGGCAAAAACTAAAGACAATACAACACAAATAAGCGTCAACGACACAAGTTCAAGTATTAAAGTATTTCGCAGACAACATTTGCGCACGTCCCCGGCGCGTCGCAGTTGGCACGTCCCCCTGCTGTTAAGTACTCGTCGGATGAATAAAAGCCACGGTTACGGCCGACATGTGTTGTATTTGCTTCAATTTTATACACTTCCCTTTCAACTTGAATGAACGAACTGAACAAATATCAGTTTTTTTCAGTTCACATTTCGTCTGTGAGTATTGTTTATGTACGCATATATAATTGATGTCTGTATTTTGATTTTCTTTGACGTAAGATCACTTTGCATGACGTATTTTTATTGTTATTTTCATCTAATATTAAAGTTTTTTTTAAACTTAAATAAATAGATTGAAAATAGCAAGGTGCTAATTTTTTTTATGAAAGTAGGGAAGTGTATTCCCTTACGGGACAACTAAAGGAAACCTCACGCCGGATTCCTACCAATTAAAACAACGGGAACACTTTACAGCCTTAGTTTCAAGAGCGATGACCTTAATAATGTCATAAAGACACAGACAGAACTAAATCATTTGCCACCTTGATGGTCCAGAACACAGATCATTCTAAACCGCTACCAATGCTTTGTTATGGAAGTTGGAGGAACGTGATATAACTTCCTTTGACTTCCAGGTTTCCGGCTGCGGATGAAGAGTTTCGAGTTCTGATCGAGGCTTGCATTTTTAGTAAGCTTCTTTGAAAGTCACAGGTCGAGTTGTCTTTATATTTTTTACCAAATTGGAAGGTCACAGACCTCTTATGTGGCTAGGAGTGAGTGACACACTAGACGAGGCGAGAGTGCTGAACGTCGACGTGAATGGTTACTGTTACCAGTGTACACTCGTTAAAAGACTTTACATGTAGCATTAATTAAAACAAGTTTAAAGTCCCAGTCCGCGATGACTAACTAACTTTGAAACCTACTCTATGCGTTATCTTTAGCTAGAAGATTAGATAGACGTATTAGCGATGAATTTATTATTAATATTTAGGTTATACATCACCTTTGGAACATCGCTAACTCCATTCCCGACGGACCCGAACGCTTCATCATCATTTTATCAATAGGACGTTCACAGCTAGGAATACCTCCAGCATTTTCCCACAACCTTAAGAGGGTCACTGGTTCGCCCTTTAGGTGGAAATCATACGCTATATCCAGTCCATGGTCTCCACTCGTTAGCCCCAGTGAACTGTTCTTCATATGGTTTTATTTATATATATATCAATGCCGACCGCAATGAATTTTAAGAATTAATATGTATACATCTGACAATAAATTTACCGAGACATATCAACTTGTTAGATTTCTACTAACTTAAAATAATAATTAAAACTCTTGTTTATTTGAAATCAATCAGACGGGCCTACCAGTATAAACTTAGTAATGAATAAATCAGTTAATAATAATAAAAACTTTTAAGAAAAATCATCTCATTCCGATCCGGATCCATTTATCCCCTTCAACGTTGAAATGGCCAATTAAACGTCCATTGATTGATTCGCTTCGCATTCTCTAGATTTATTTCTCTCGTCCGCTCGATGTATACAAACAAAACAAATGAAATCGTAAATCCTTTCGTATCCGCGGGTGCCGTTGCTCCTCCATTGTTATCCTTCGTACGCTTCGCCAGCTTCGTTTGTTCCTGTTTAATGAGATTGCCTCTGTTCAAAGCGCCGGCGTATTCCTTATTTAGGCCCGTGTTCGTCTGTAACCTTAACTGCTTCCACTCTACATGAATCTCTTTCTTATAGTACAAGCTGCTCCAGAAATAACGGATAACGGAAAGAAAATGGTATAGTGTCATAATTTCATTCAATCATTCTGTTAATAATTGTTTATGTACTTCATGTGAAAAATATTCAAAAGAACCCGAATCGATAGAGACTAGAATCAAATCGATTTCCTCTATAATGACATTCAACTTTAAATACCTATACGAGGGTATCAAATGTGCCCTGATAAAAACACACTGTAACAAAATCAGTAGAGTTTTTTATGTGAACTCATAGATATATTCAAAAGACGTTCAAAGAAACAAACTAAGACCTATATATAATCTGTTGCCATTGCTTATTCCATTTAAAGTAAAAAAAAAAATGACTAATGAACTTAAGTCTGGCCGAAAACGTTTGACGTTGCAGAAAGAAAAATATACACAAGATATTTGCAAAATGTAAAGTTCTTCATTCTCCGTCTTTACTTCGTTAAAAAGAATCCTATTATTTAATGTACTGCTACAAAAATGAGACATTTATTTCGAGTATTCTAAAAAGGAAATTCTTCCGGCAAAACTTAATTTGACTTTTGTTTTTGGATGTATTATTTTGTGAATTGTAGTGGTGTGAATTAGACTAAACTAATATACCACACGATAGTATTGTATGTGTGTTTATGACGTCACCTCTACTCAAAAAAACGTGACGATTTCCATTCATGCATATTATAAATATTTTACTGCACGTACCTTCTCCTTATTCCCTTGTTTGCTCTCTTTTACATTCTCTCTCTGACTAAATAGGTTTAATAGACTTCGTCAATAAATAACACCTTATATTACGTTCACCAATTGAATGCAATGCAATAATTAAAAAAAACTAATTCTTTTTTTTTAAAGAAAGTTTGTATTTTCTAACACGTATCGATGAAGTGAACTTGACCTACCTAATATCATCAAATAGCCTAAAGTCAAAGAGGCAAGAAGCAATTTGTAGAAATTGCCTTCGTGAACAAATTTCATATAAACATCTGTACCTAGATATTTCTATTAAAAATAAAAAAAGCATTGATTTTAGCGACGGGTATTAATCGACCACCTTCTACTTTGATTTTAAGTAGTGGAGACCTCATTAGGTAACCTGACAGAACTCCCACATAACTTATTTCTTAAGAAAACAAACATTCTCGGATTAAACGCCACAGAAAAATGTCACTTTCTGACCTATTTCCGTGAAGAGGGCATTGACCCCACTATGAATAGGGCTGTGCGAACAAATTATATTTTTGTTAATTAGGATTAATTTTCAATTATCTGTAATAAAACAATTACTTCCCTACGAAATATAACAAAGGGAATATTGTGCATATTATATGTATGAATGGTTTGTAATTTGACTTTAGGACAGACGGCTAAATAT
Organism: Battus philenor; assembly: GCF_028537555.1. Lineage (NCBI taxonomy): Eukaryota > Metazoa > Arthropoda > Insecta > Lepidoptera > Papilionidae > Battus > Battus philenor. The sequence goes on along the minus strand of NW_027181726.1, from coordinate 13,994,476 downwards.
TTTTTTTTTAATTTAAGTACTGAAATAACATGTATAAATAAAAAAAAACATTTGATGATATTAACACTTTAACGAACAAGTGCATTTTTCTAGAAAGATGACCAGTTTGGTTTTTTGGATTTTTAAGAAATTAAGTGCTTTAATTCGAGAGCGAGAAAAGATGCATAAACCGCATGTATGATAGCATCGTATTTTTTTTAGAATATTAGTAATGTGCCGAGTTTGGCGGCATTCGTTCGCTAATGGTTAAGTTAAAAAAATAATGACAAAAAAGCCTATAAAATTATTGCTTTAACTTCTTGTGAAAATGAATATACATCCAATTAATTTATTTTGATCTTTTGTCGTATTTTATCTCGTAGGATGCCACTTATGTACGGAGGTGATCAACATTATTTTCTTGTTTTATTTTTTTTATATAAATTATGTTTTATTATAAATGATTTGGAGTAGTTTTAATATATCTACAAACTTTCGACAGCCCTATCTATTTCCTAATACATTCGTTCTAACATAATTTTAAATCACACTCGAGAATTCAAGTCTCAAATCTCCAAGCTGAATTCAATTATAGCACACACGCATTAAAGTTTACAATTCCTGTTCAGTTTAAATTAAATTTACAAATTTATCTAAAGGATGATCATGTGAATGTAAACTTTATAGACTTGGATCTAAATGAGGTTCGGTGAAAGCATGAACTGTGCTATAGGATCCGTTTTTTACTGTCTCCTGAGTCATAAACATCAAATTTAACTGCTTAACGACCTTTATTTTGTTTTCCAATCAGTTATTTATAAACATGGTATGTTATATCCATCAAGTGTGTAATTGAATCATCTTAATGCACTAACATAGTTTTGCTATTAAAACCTCATTGAAAAAGGGTACTGTACTTATTGAGCAGATAGACCAAATGCAATTATATTACGTTTTGATTTGGTTGTAACGAACATTAACAGAATATATATACGGGAGACCGGAAAGTAATGTCGCTATATTAAGTTAAATTCACACGACTATATTTTGTAACAAGTTTTTATTTTTAATCAACAATATATTCATCTTCGTTATCAACAACCTTTTACCATCTAGCACAAATTTTCAATGCCGGAACAGTAATAATCATTCGGTTTTTCTGTAAAATATGTCGACAGAAACGACATTACTTTCCGATCCCCCTAATAATATACACAACCGGGATTTAAAACTCGTTACCTACGGTTGTCAATTTTACCTGCGCGAATTTTCAACCTCTGTTAATTATTACTAGAATTGGTGTGTATTTTATTGGTAAGATAATAATAATACCATTCTTGGTATCTGTGAGCCTTGAGTTGTTTTGACCACACAACTAGATAATTTCGAGATGATTAAAAACCACTGATTTAATCATTACAGTCATTTCAGCCGTATGGCGTCAACTGCTAAATAGGTCTTTACTAATTTTCAATAGAACCTGTTGGAAACGTCCTCAGTCATCATTTCCCGACGATCTATACAAGGTCGTGTATCCACATTATTGTTGACATCCTGCGTTGCACTTGTCAGTTTGTAATAAAAAATGAAGACTCTGAATAAAAATAGGCCGGTCTAATTAAGTCAATAATTGTACTCTCTAATAACACTGCCCTGCGGAAAACAAAAAGAATGGATGACATGGAGAGAGCTCTTCATAAATTTCATCAAGTCATTCAAATACTGTCAAGATCCTTAGCAATGAATAGATAATTGAAGAGTTCTTGTTATAAAATACTTTAAAATGTTTATTTCCGAAAAAAAGCATCAGAATTTTTTTTAAAGATTGATGTCAACCTAGTTAACATAAAGGCAACGTAATTTTGAAGAATTTTTCTGAGATTTGCCCTAGAGAAATCCGTACTTTACGGCAGTTTAAGCGACAACTCTTTCATTGCTGCGCACGCGTCTTTGTTACCACTAACAATGCATATAAATATTCGTCTACCTATAACTATTACCTTTTAACGAACAGAAACTAAGAAGAAACACAGAAGAACCAAATTCACTAACATAACACGAATAATTGCTCATCGAAAGTGACAGTGTCTTCCGTACATCGAATTTACAAAAGACGACTGTAGGCGCCGATAGGTTTTCGATTGAGACCATAAGCAAAAAGACGTGAAGTAGGAAGCCCCTTGACTATGTGGGCCGACGATTTAGTAACTGGCAGGAAGTCGCATGATTCGGGTAGCACAAGACTGGGCTTTGGAAAAAGCCTATGCATTGCAATGTATATCAGCTAACATAATGATAACGAATCAGACGAATACAAAATAAGTGTTGACCACACAATGAATTACTTTCAACAATCATTCGATTTTACGATGCGCTCACATAGACATTGTAAGTAAAATTATTAGGTAAACATTTACTGTTTCTAAAGATACGTTTTTCAAAGACTACTTAAAGAACTATTGATTTATTTAAACTATAAATGAAAACAAATAAAAATCGGTTTAAAGGAACTAAATGAAAAATCAAACGTTAATTCAATACGAATGATTGCATAACTTAGTTTTAAAGCGTGCTCGCAGGCGACGAAGCTGAATTCTTCTAGAATTACAACGATTGCACGTCCAACTGCAAGGGAATTCTCATAACAAACGCCTCAAAGGAATTCCGAAGTGGGACAGAGAGAGGACGTACCGTAAATAAAACGTAGACGTGATAGCGTGAAGCCAGAGGACGAAGTGAAAGCGAAGTAAAAAATCGTCTCCATAACTGAATGTAGGAGCGCGTTTATTTCCGTTTAATGAGAACCTTCCAGAATTAGGCGACGTCGGCGTCCGTCATAAATTGTCACCATTCCGGGACCTGGAGAAAGGGCGGGACGCGACAAAAGGGTCCGGTAAAAAGTCGTAGAGAGATCGCAACGAGTTTTAGGGGCCATCGTTGCTGCTATGGCCGATTTCTTTGATTGCGAAAGCGCGGAGATTTCGTAAGGAATCCGTATTCCCTTATCTGAGCAATTTCGAAATTGGTTTATTTATCGACTTCGATATTTACTGACTTTTTTATAAACGTTGTTATTTTTAGCGGCCAACGCGTTACTTATTATATTTACTTAATATATGTAGCAGTTCACGCATTACTATGTTACGCATCTTGTTAAAAATTAGAATAAAAAGGCAGTTTTGATACTTTAAATGTAAACTGAAAAACTATTATTTTACAAAAAAAAACTATTTTTTAAAAACCTTCCCTGGAGTATACCTAATAAAAAACAAAGTTTCACGGCGATTGGATTTATGGTATTTTAATCTATCGAGTGCAAACGCACAGACAGATACACATTTATTATTATATATATATAGATTAACTAAGAGGATCTCTAATGAAAATTGTATATCTTAACGTGTTTCGATGATGTTCGTTATTGTTTATTTTTTTATATTTGGAAAAGTTTCTTTTCTAATTAACACAATGAAATCACGTAATTGTCTAACTATGTATATAATTGTTCATTTAAATGTATTCACGTAAAGGCGTTTGCATAAAGCGACAAATGTAAAGCAACATTAATTTTTATAAAAAGTCATCCCAGGATTACGTAGGAGAAATCATGAGTTTTTAATTAAAAAAAATAATAACAATGGCGACAACAAAATACATGGCATAAACAACAAAGACTTTAATCATTATAAGTGGATACAGCTTTACAATAATTATTTATCAGATTTTAACACGTCAGTACTTGCATTCGTAAACCAGATTATTTCTTTGAATTATTTTTATAAATTCCGCAAAACAAAACAAGAACTAAATGACAAAAATTCTCGGCAGTGATTTTGCTCGATTGTTTTTATTTAATTTAGGCTATATAAATATAATTATATATATATATATATATATGTGTGTGTATATATATATATATATATATATATGTATAAATTTGTATTGTTAAACTTTATTAAAAGATGTGTTGTTGTTTCTCCCTGTTTATTCTCATCAATGAATTATATTTTTAGCATACATTATTCCATATTAATAAAAAGTAAACCTTAAATTTATATACAAAACAAACATTTTTATTTAAACAGAAATTGTCACCTCCTTTTGGGAGCTTGATGTAAAAGAACCTTCGCTCGGTGCGCGTTAAGAAAAAAATGCTTATGCAAAGTGTTATTATTTTTTTTTTGTAGCACAAACGAAAACTGCGCGCTACTGAAGCCGGTTGAGAAGTTGTTTACGTTATGGCCAGAGCGAAAGCGATTTAAATTTTTTTTGTAAATAAATCTATTTTGAAATTGGAGTCAATAGCTTTGATTTGTTTTTTTATGTAGAAATTATTCTTTATACTTTATACATGAGTGCAAACTTAAGAGGTAATGGGCACGCCACTTAGCATAGAGAACATATAGCCAACGAGGTCTCAATGGTTTGGAGTTGATGAAACGAACCGCCAAGCGCAGCATCATCAGCGCCAGCTCATAAGGTGGACAGACGACCTTGTAAGGGTTATAGGAAGACTCTAGATGCTAGTTACTTCCAGCCGGTTCTATCAGAATTCGATAGGAAGAGCCTTATGTCCAGTGGTGGATGTGTTATGGCTGAAATAATGAGGTAACGCCTTACATTTACGTTAATTCTGTGTTGCGTTCGAATAGAGTATCAGAGTGATTTAGAAGTCAATGTAAAAAATTAAAACAAATATCCCAATAAAGAAAATTGTATAAAGTAATAGGTATTATTGATTTTTAAAACTTGCATAACTCGTAATAAACGTGTTACAATTTTCACCCGCTGTTACTATGGCCCCAACCTTAGCTGTGCGTAGAGCATTAGGCGGATTGAGCGGAAATGGGTCAGGACGGGATTTGGCCGCGGCGCGTATTGCCAACTGATTTAAATATAACGCGACGAAATGAAGGGATGCAATAAGCGATCCCGCTTCTCTCCTCAAGCTCTTTGTTGAAAATGAAGCTTTTCAGCTTTAAGCTTTATGAGCGGAAAAATTAAATATTTTGTTACTATTTCATGTTGTATTGACTACGAAAATTATGTTTTGTTTCTGAAAGGTAACTTTCTTTAGCAAACTTAAGGAACCATTTTGGTAATAAGTGAATAATTTAAGTCATTTAAAACTAAACTATATTGTATAGAAATATTTTAATTTTGATTTTAAAAATCGTATTTTCTTTAAAGTTTTATGATATTAATAATTTCTTTTCTAATTAATTGTGCGTATTTCATCATCTGTTAGTGATTTAATCACCTATCGATTGCAATAACAAAATAACTAGCAGAGATGTCTTACTTTACTTATATCACGTAGATTTGAATACTTCAAATATTTTCATCATGATTTAGTAAAACTGTTTCCCAATCCCTGTCGTAATTATTTAAAAAAATACCTGCATATGGGAGAGTTTAAACCCAAATTTAGTCTGCGCCGTGACGATTCAAACGTTTTTACAGACTGGACTACAAGAATTTGGTTTACTTATGTTTATTGCTGTTGCTATCACTGTCAGCATGTTAGCATGTAACTTCGCGCGATGCCGACGCCTTACTGTCTCATAAAAGTTGGTCGGTAAGCATCTCGCGCCGGCGCGAGACCGGCTCCTTACCGTACACCCCGAGTCACGCGACGGCGCGAGACCTGCAGCTAAGTTGTTAAATTGTAATAATTTAATCTTGTAATAATTCATATGAATAGATCACAAAATTTTATGATTAGAAAGCCGTCGCCGAGCTATATGACAATGTTTAGCAGGAGCTGCAGGGGTACCAGAACTGAGGCCAATTTAATAACAGTGCACGAATGAGAAGGAGATGATCAGAAAGAAACCAGAATTTATCAGATCAGAACATTTCAATATGCCTATTAAAATTACTTCCATTACCACCACTCAGAGAACTTAAAACTAATCTGCTACATGGTCTAATAGTTACTGTACCTACTACTGTATCTTACACTTACTTTTGGAAATCATCATAATATATCATCAACATAGGCCTCCTCCATAGAATTTCAATACGACCGGTTGGAAGCGGCATGCGTGCAACCTTTCTACGACCTTTTCAAGATTATATTTCGACTAAAAAATTTAAACTTCATATTTTTGTAGCCTACTATAAACAACAGCAACAAAAGATGTCCGTCACTTGTTTGTAATAATAAATCACTAAACACCAACTGATGAATATTCATAGCATTGAAATAAAAATTGTCGAATTTAAAACAAACGGTTAGGGAGCGAGCAGAATCTTAATGACCTCAAATAAATTTATTTATTTCGTGAAACAGGCTTTTGTTTTTTTTCACACGAAAATATTTTATGATTTAAGATCGTAATGTCGTAAATGAAAGCCTAAAGCACCACTACCGGCACTTAGTTGGAATGATTAGAAATCTTTTATCTCAACGAACGAAAGAAAGGGATATGCTCGGAATTTCTCTTCAATAACGAATCAGAAATAACGAGATGCGTAGACGAAAAAAAATCAACGGACATAGTGTAACGGATTAAATAGTTGTAGTAGCTGTAAACAGACCAGAAAGACAGAAAAGAAACTCCTCTCTGAGACCTCAAGGTTTTGGAATGGAGACCACGGACCGACTAACGAAGCGTAGGAGGTCCGCCCACAAGGTTGACGAAATTTATGGGACAGGCTTGCCTAGTAGTGGACATGTTATGTCTGAAATGATGACGGTGATAAATAGAAATCAAAACTAAGAAAAGAACCAATATTTAGCCACTTCCGCACATGCGCAAAGTGCACCGCCCGCCAGCCCGCTGATAAATGCGCATACGGCAAACAATGCGAACTACACAACTGCCACCATCAAATCACTCAACACGTGTTTCACCCCTCCACGGGGCATCTTCAGGAGTTATGTTACACCGATTAGTGCCAAACATAGTCTTTGTGTGTGGCACACTTTGTTGCACGACTACCACTGCATGTGCGGAAGAGGCTAAATATTGGTCCTTTTTTTTACTTAGGATGGATTTCCGCAAATTGACGCCTGATTTCATTAAATATTTAAAAATCAAAACTCACCGTGGTTGCTACAAAAGCATTATTGTTTACCAGTTGAAGTATTTGTAAAGATACTCTCTCTTGTTTTTCGTTGAGGCGAGCACTTGGCCGCAGTCAGCTCTCCATAGGTCAAGTACGCCGGTCTTTGTGTCTCGGTACGTTCAAGAGTTACGATGCTCGGATGCTGCGTAGTCATAAATCAGGGCGAAAGCGAATCGACCTCCGCTGCGCCGTATTATGTTTATTCATGATATTGCCCATCTACGGAGGTTGAATCCACGTTCGCTCCAGCCTTTCCGAATTTAGTCCCTGTGATGCGGTTTTTCATTTTCGTCTACCACTCGCTAGCGTTTTAATTAAATTTACTTCTTTATTTATTCAAACAAAATTATATGGTTATAATAAACAGAGAAGACACAGATAACAAATGAATATAACAAATAAATCAAAGCATTTATTAATTTATTTCGAATCTTATACAACAGATGGCGCTAGTATGTTTTTTTTAAATTATACTGGTGAGATTGTCATACGTACATCGATAAATCGTAAAATAAATTTTTGATTAATTTGGGCATATATCTATATAACAATTCAAGTCGAGGCTAGGTAACTCTAACTTAGTCTAAAAACTAGGTTTATACTACCTGCTTTCAGAAGATCGTTCTCTCATTAAGGAACGCATTGTAGATATCGTCATCGCTTATTATCAGGCGATACAAAGGTTAAAATGGTCAAATGTTTCGCCGAGAAAGGATAAAAAATGTCTCACTACTCCACCGCTAGACTACAACAAATTTAATCATCAAAATTGAAATATTTATTAGAAAATTCACACGAATTCGCCACTGTGTAGTTTTGTAAACACAAAGGCAACCAAAATTCATTAGTACATAACTAGAAACCTCCCTCAATTATATTTGAGAAGAGCGGCCATTTGTATCGTGGAGTTCGTCTAATTGAATCATGGCTTCTTATAAAATATTCATTTGATATGATAATCCGGCCACCCTCGCGTCGGCGGATTACGTCTGACAGATTCATAGTTTAGGCAAATTGTGAAGTTTAGTGAATATGAGTAATAATGGAAACGATAGGGTAAGGGTGGCAGACGTCATATTTGAGGTTTAAATGGACTTTGAATGTTTGTAGGGACAGCATAATAGATACAAGTTTGCGTTCTTTGTTTTAAATTCAGTTCTTACATCTAGAACATTCTGTTATTTTTAACTGGTATATTCTAACACATTTTTATAAAGAAATTATTTTGTTATTAGTAAAGCATGAAATTATAAATAACATAAACGTAACATAGTAACAAAGAACGTTTAAAATTTAGATTATTATATATTAAAATTGATTATCTGTTTGCTGGCTTGATAATGTTAGCAAGCAAATGTTATTAGAAAAAAAACATTAATATAACATATTTCAGAGTGAACTTTACACGTGATTTAAAACAGGCAGAAGCGTTTTGCTGGTAAATGACCTTTGAAGTTTTCATAGCCACAAGTAATCAGTCTGTGTACTGAAAATTATATAAACTATGATTTTAGTAAAATCAATCGTATCATCAGCATATCGCAGCAGCTGTTATAAATATGAATGAATAGGTAGTTTGAAAAAATATATTTTTTGAAATTGCTCCACGTATATTTTATTTTTTTTCCTAAGATTGTTACAATCAATCTTCTCTCTCTCTCTCTCTCTCTCTCTCTCTCTATATATATATATATATATAAATTCTGTACTATATATATATGTGTATATATTTATATATATGTATATATATATATATATATATATATATATATATATATATATATATATATGTATATATATATATAGTACAGAATTTCTCAACATAACAACTTTATGTTTGTTTCTTCAGTACAACAAGATAAGTCGTCGATTATTTTTATAGATAAATGTATTCAAATAATCCGAGCATTCTTAATTCACTCAATAATCGCCTATTTCAAGATCTCCACGATGATCTGTCTAGCGCTGCTTGCATCCGGGGACTTACTGCCAGTAAGACTAAGTCATCGGTCCAGCTAGGGAAGGGGCCTACAGACGTTACGTCTTCTGGCTCGTTGTTCCCCCTCAAAAACCTGCCGGCTCCAACTGCTGTCGGTTTTACGAACGATGTGCCCGAGAGCAATTCTTTGAGGTATGTCGGTGACCTTGATCTTTCTGAATTTTTTCTTAGTCTCTGATTGTTAAAATGTAATTGTTATAGGTAGACAAATATATATATCTATTGTTAGTGGTAACAACTGATTCGGATCTCTCAGGACAATTTATTACCCAAGCAATAAAGTTGTATTTCTATGTGTAAATTTTAAATTAATTAATAAAAGTGATGTTAAAAATATCACATTTCAATATACAAACTTCTAACGTGAAGAGCTCATCATTCACCACAGAGTGACTTAATCAATTTGTTTTGAAAGGTAAACATGAAGTGGCTCGCCCTCTCAGAATTTAAAGTAATCCATCTCAAAGGAAGTATACTCTATCACTGGTCGCGACGAATACTGGCACATCTAAATTTGTTATGCGCCAATTTTGAGCCTATAAAAAGTAATTCCCTTACAAAAAAAAACTTATTTCATAAAGACAAGGAAAAGTGGGACAGAAATTAAAAGGAAGTAGCCGAAATTTCAACGGCAGAGTAAAAGAATAAATTTACAAATGCTCTTTGTTGTAATAGACCGCTTGCGATTTTTACCGCGTTGTACATTCAAAAAAAAATTACCGGATGATTTCGAAGACTTTTTGTGTCTCATTTAAACTGGTTCGGTTTGTACGATAAAACTTTTTAATGTGTTTTCGTGATAATAACTTTTTTATTTATGTCGTCACGGGGAAATATATTTTTTCTAGATAATTTCATTTATATTCTTGATGCTAGAGATTTTTGTGTAAATTTTAAACTTGAACTTTATTGAGAAATATTCTAATTAAAATCGAAAAATTTAAAAAAGGCTTTCAATAAGTAAATAGTGAATACTGTTTTTTTTACACTGAGTGATAATTAGTCATATGTGTAAAAGGTTTGAAAGGTAAAAATGCGTAGCTCATTTTCTGTCAATAAGAGAATAGTAGAACCTAACCAAAAGACAAAGGTTTCATAAATTATAACTACGTGATAACAATAAAATAAAAAAAGCGTTTTAAAAATATACTTTATGTTAAAAATAACAATATCTGTACCTCCAGACTTTATACGGTCAGAAGAAAATCGTCTGCCGCATTCCAACAAAAAAAAAGTTGAATGTTATATATTTTAACCTGATTATACAGCGTGATTGGAAATAGGTGTCAAAGTAATAAAAAAATTAATTATCTACGAGCTGTACATTCACCCCTTTAAATCTTTTATATTTATGACCAATCAATCTGTATTTATAACTATAAAATCAAAAAGTCCTGTTTAGAATCAAGACGTCAAAAACAAATGCACCACGCGGACTTCCCACTGACTTATTACGAAAACGAAATTTAATAATTTCGCAAGTCGCGTAATCGAATCTCTTTGCTCGCGATCTTGTTTGAGAAAATTAAAAAAATATCGCTCCCGCCAAAAGAGGCCGAACGTCAACGCAATTTTTGTCTTAATCTGTATTATGAAGAGACCGACTCGACGGTGCTGTAATAAAATTTTCGCCTGCACCGTACAAAGTTAAGGGAAAAAGGTATTTGAAATTAATTTCCGACATGTTTCCCTCCAGTCTGCGAAGTTCTTTTGAACCACTTCGACATAATAACGATAAAAGAGAAACGGAAATATTTGGAATGTTCTATATTCAATAAAAACTTGGGAGTTTTTCAAGAAATTCTTGATGTTATTAATACATTTTTAAAAGTTTTACGCGCACATTTATAACCTTATTTTTTCATTCAGGCCAGTTAGCTGTAACATAATATCGAATAATTATTTCTGTTTCTTTGCGTGTGTAAAATACGTCTGTGTCATTATTTCTATACCATCATCGAACAATAGAGAGTAAATATGTTTAAATAAATTAAAGGTACTATTTCTCATCAGAGGTAGACATATTATGGTTAATTAAAGAATACGTAATATTTGGAATGAAGTACTAAAATGAAAAAAAAAATTATTCTAAAACACTTTTCGATATTTTACTCGTTTTACCCAATTGAGGATGTTACATATATAATTAACATATAATGTAAAAGCATATTTCATAGGTTAATTAAAAAAAGAATGATGTCGATTAGACAAACATCATGTTCGTGAAACAAGCAAAAGGGTTTTCATTTGAAAGGGATGCGTCGGTTATTATTCCGAGATCTATCACGAGTATAGCATTCTCGGTAATGACTGCTCATTTAACACTAAATATTTTTTTATTATATTATAACTTAAGAGACTAAGGATTTGGAGTGGAGACTATAGAACGACAAGTGTAAAGCACAAGGGAACTGGCAAGACGATCTCGTTAAAGTCGCCAAGAGACCATAGATGCAGGTCGCTTCCAATAGGTCCTATTCAAAATCTATCGAGAAGTCAAGCGGTAGATGATGATATCATAACTATAGTTAGGTTGAAACTTTTGTAGATAAAAAAGTTTTGATTTAATCTAACCAGGCTGTATTTGCAAAGAGTATAGGGCTCACGCTAACCTAAGTAAGAAAAGGACCAATATTTAGCCACTTCCGCACATGCAGTGGTAGTCGTGCAACAAACTGCACCGCCCGCCAGCCCGCTAATAAATGCGCTTGCGGCAAATGCAAATGCAAATTACACAACCACCACCGTTAAAACACTCAACACGTGTTTCACCCCTTCACGGGGCATCTTCAGGAGTTATGTTACACCGATTAGTGCCAAACACAGAGTTCACGCTAACCTGTCGACGCTCATGAGAACCACAACGCCAATACGCACGTCAACACTCTTACCGCTCATATTTACTCCACACTTCAACTATTTAGCTATTTTCAATATTTAATTTCTTTCTTCTATATTATTCGTCTTCTCCTAACTCCTACCACTTTAAGCGCTTGCCAATACTTTTGGTTTCCTCGTTATGCCATAGAACCAAATTCGTTAATGACAACCACGTTATGTCATTTCTGGATATAAAGGGTGATTGCTTATAAATGTAAAACTTTTAAAGGAGTCAATGTATAGCATATTTATTATTAATACGTTTTAGAGTCTTTACTCTTATTTATAATCAAATCAACTGATTTATTTAAAGCTAAAAAAATAGAAAAAAAGAAAAGAAAAAAATAGAAAAGAAAAAAATCATTTCAACAGCAAATTATCACATTGTAATATATGTAACATTAATTTATATATTGAATAATAAGCATGCATAAAAATTCATTTTGCAATAATAAATAGATAAATGTATAAGTTGGTAAGAACGCGGCGTCATTAACGCGAGTACGTCGTGTGGACACAAGCTCCGGGTTGTTTTCGTTGGGGCATTCGGACGCTCTGGGTGTTGGCTCAGCAGGCCGGCAGGATATTGCCCGCCGCAGGCGACGGCACTGCCCTTGCATGTCGATGCCGGAATTATACATGGAAAGTGAGCCTTTTGCAACAACTATCTCACTGTACTAACACAAACTCCATCGCCCCTGAAAACCTCTATTGCGTTTGTGTTTGAGAAGATTTTTAACGCTGGCCTTTATTTCATTGATATTTTTTTTTAATACTGATTTAGGATTTTCTCGTTTACAAGTTTCTGCAGTTTTTATTTTTATTAAAAGTAAATGATGAAAAAAACTTAGCTACGAATTTCGATCTGAATATTTTTATTAAATGGTTATATTGTGTCCGAAAAATTTACCAAAACCCTTTCTAGCTTATTCCTAAATATTTTAATTATACAAGGCTCATAACTCCCAGTCGATAAACCATAGTAATAAGGACAGTATACCTGCCCGAGAACAGGGACCTATTTACGACAAGTTTTATGGTAGTTATTTAAGTTTCCCGTGCACTGCCTACCTCTTGACGCAGATAATGAATCTGTATAGCTCACTCGATACCCGTACGTCATCAAGAACACACGATTCGATTCTTCGATCTAGTAAGGTATAGACTTTTTATTTATCATGTAATTTTAATTTATGTGTATCTAAATCAATAAATATAGACGGGTCTTCTTAATTACAGAATTTTAAAAATAATTCTAATTTTATGTATAGTCGAATGAGTTGAAAATCTATATGATCAATTCACTTACATGTCCAATTATAAATCTAATATAAAGATTAATATATATATAATATATAACTTCTGCAAATATCGACGGAAAAATACGTGTCGATGTTTATGACTACACACCTACCAAAAACAGTTTCATTTATTTCTCAATTAAAAATAACATGTTAAAGATGCAAAATAATTTGTATAAATCCGGTATGTCCATAAACCTCTAAGCTAAGACGAGATCACGGAGCAGGGCAGAGCAAATACACTAAGATGTAATAATCAACCTGTTACGAGTAAGGGAGTGCAAACATTCGGACCCAATTAAATAGCTCGCGGGCTGTGTACACAGGACGTACAAGGTCTTTTATTTGTGATGTGATCCGATTTAACGGTTTATTAGATATATCGATGTTTTGTAAGTAGGCTTGGGAAATGTTTGTCGATTTGTTGACCGTGTGACGACAATAATGGATATTATATTTGCTACCCACTTTTCTTAAAAACCTTTTGTATATGTATACATAAGTACTTTTACAGGAGGAACAGAGATCAGTTGTTCATAAATTTAATAAAAATATTTTTGTAAACCCAAGTATAAGCGACATTGCCGAGCAAATTTGGAAGTTGAAGATGACAGCGGTTAGGCTATATAGAGCTCGGGCCTTATGATTCTAGAAGAAAATCACGCGTAAATAATCCATCTACGAGAAAGCTGAACGCAGATCTATTGCAACCGTTTTATTGTAAATCTTTGGGTGATGTCTATGTGTTACTGTGTAATAATGATGATGGGTTCATATGTCAAATTTCAAAATAATTTCAAAAATTAACTTCTATGTATTTACTATTTACAAGTTCCTGTTAAACCTTGAGAAATAATTCTTAACTATACGTCATAGATAAACAGTGAAAGCGAATTTAAATGACGATATTTCACATGTGTACACTACTATGAAAATGTCACGGCTAAAGTTTATGGCGGGAAAAATAGTCTATTACAAACATGGCGGTCTGGTAAAAATGCGGGTGACGACGGAGTTTATGGGCGAGTGTGTATAAAATAAATATTACAGAGTCGGCCTCGACGCCACGAACGATCGACAAGTGGCGAGAATCACTTCCGACCAGAGTTCCGGACGCGCACCCTTCTAGGGGTTATAAGAAAAATATGGGACATTTTTAAGGGAATTTACAACGATAAACATATTTCATGATGTTTCTGGTCTCGGAATATTTTTTTAATAAACTTTTACTGACTATTACCTAACCTAAAATTACGGAAGTGAGCTTTGAATGTTCTTGTTCATTCCGTTCTTGCATGATGGCTTAGGATTCTTAGATTGTAATTTTGACTCTCCGTTGACGGTACACTTTGTGCAAATTAAATAGGGTTAGTCGTTATTGGTATAGGTGTAAAGGTGTGAATATACAGATCATTAGTTAGCAAAAAGCTTTTGCACCTACTTCTAATCATTCGTATAAAATGATCACTCTCAAATATATTTTTTTCTTCTAGATAGTAATCGATAATTAATTTTACTTTACTATTATCAGAAATTTTCTCCGGTGCTCCAAGCATTGAATCTTATTGCTAACCAAAGCATCGTTTTAAAAATAAAAATAGTAACTAAATTTATTTGCACTATTTTTCAATTGTTCTTAGGATCCGTTCAAGGTTTTTAGTGCCATTACGACATATATTTTTTACTAGCCGCATATGAAATATTTTAACTTAATACCCTATCGCCAATAATGGACAACATTCTTTCTGTAATAAGATTACTGCTTTTATACAACTTTCTTTGATAATGAAACTCATATAATAACGTAATAACAATTCAGATATGATAGTCCTGGCAGTCGGCCATTTTGCTGAAGTATTAAATAGCTTATTTATCCCTTTAATCATAAACAACTAGAAAAGTTCTAAGTTGAATGAACTCTATAGGATCACATACATCGCTTTTACCACCCAAATTATTTCAGATATTGTGGATCACTGCCAAAATGAGAGACAAATAAAAATCTGGTAAACTTCCAAGTGATATAACAAATTCCATTAAATGGATTGCACAACATATAACGCATCAAAATTATAGACTACGATCTTTTGCTGTAACTTTTTATCGTATAAAATAAATTGTTAAACAGGGCGTTCACCTCGTTATTTTCGAGTATTGAATGGCACTATTTCATTTAAAATAAAGTGCAAGTATGAGTCGGAAAGCTAAAAGTTCAGACGGTAGCGATAGATGGCGCTGGTAGGCGATTGCCTTGCGCTATAGTTCGGTGCGGGTATTCACAAAATCGTAACGTCGATTGATTCAGGACCAATCCTGTAATTTAACAAACTGAAGCTCATGAAATACCCCACGAGTTTTTCTACCTGTAAAACAGATTCAGGTGCTAAGCGATATCTGCGTCCTCTGTAATCTGTAAGTATGATTTTGGCAGCAGGTTATGTCAGATCTAAAAACAATCAGTCAGGAAAAGATAAGTCGGGTAAATTAAGGATAATCAAAGAAGAATTAAGATATGTAATGAAAATTTCTATTCGTAAGTGTTCCATGAAATTTCGGAGTATATCGGAATCCTATAGTTTCTGGTGGCGAAAATAGATGGCGCTAGTAATTTCGAGGTTGAATCTGCATTAACAAAGAAGAATCGAAAACGATACGATATATAAATAACCAATACTTCTTGACACGAAAACTATCAGCAATATATACAATCAATGTAATTAGTTCCAAACATGAGTCACGTACTCATGTTCGCAGTATTAACTAAAGCTCGGAAAAACTTAATTCTTTTTTTGAATTCATTCCAATATATTAGCATTTTTATGGCGTTTTCGTATTTTTATTTCCCACGCCCATCTTCTAGATAGAGTCGATCCAAGTTGGCACGTAAAGTACTTGGTCAGTGTCTTTGTCTCGAAAATACACAAGCTAACCGAAGGAACTTTATGCCTGATATTTCTCTCCGCCATTCAAATTAGAAGTTCCTATCTCGTATACAAATATTTATATCTATCAAATATTTACGATTTAAATTTGTGTACGTAACAACAATGTCACAATATACAGGATAATTGACCATTGGCAGCTATGAAGAGTTAAATGTATAGCTTTTATTTTTTTTATTTATGAAATGAAAATTTTAAAGCTTTTTCGCCTATTTACAATCACCATTTATTAAGTTATCTTAAGTAAGTTACATTAAGTTAATTTTTATATGTAGGGATAATAATTTTAAAAAGACTTTTCATACTGTATTATCATTCCGTTATTTATTATTTCTGAAATAATTAAAATTTTGATAAGGTCTCCATGCATTTATTGCCAGCAAATAAGCTGTATATTAACTTCTTTAAAGCTTACACTTGTAACCAATCACCCTGTAGAATTTTACATACATTAGCGGTACGAGATATAGATTGTAGAACATACAGAGACGCATGACTTTAAGCCTCTATTTAAACTTTGCTCACTTTTTAAGTTTAAAATGCCGTCTTACATTCTATTATTATTTAATAAGTTCTTTTACATGTGCATATTATTCATTTTGGTTCAAGTTTTCCTATTTGGTTTTGTTATTTTTTATTGCATTGCTTACCAGCCTGCGAGCAAATGGTCAATGTCGGTTAATTTGTTCATTAAGAAATCTCCTCTTTATTGATTTGATCTCGTGGAGAATTCCTATGGCCCTGGATTATTGATCAAGGGCAAATGCAATTACTACTCAGCATTGCTTGTTAATAGACATAGCAATTACGTTTGTTAACCTCCATCATACCGCCTTCTATATGTAGAGAAATAAAAATTAACGCAGAACGAACGTAATTAGATGGCACTTATGAATATGAATGCTTTAAAATCTGTGTAAATTCGCTTCATATTTACGCTTACCAAATCAAATAAGGGATGAAAGGGGATGAAACGAGCTAGAGGCTCCTTTTAAAAGATCCCCGATGGACACACAAGTATGGCAAGTAATTAACCCTCTAATATGATATCTCAGCCGTACTTTGGGGACGTAAATAAGGGTCCATTGTGTATTTAGTAAATATGTTTGGTTAAAGAGAATTTTACTTTTTTTACGTAATGGATAAATCTCTCTTCGAGGACCAACAACAGTTTAAAATGGAATTTAAAAATAAAAAAAAAACATACAAAAAAGTTCTTCACGAGAACATCGTTGGAGCCGAATTTGGTATAAACTACAGTTTGATTTAAATCCTCAATAATTGCATTATTCAACATAAAGTTACAAGGATTCCAAACGCATCCTGTTCTAAGAAGACCACAACAAATTCAGACCGGTTTTTTTTGCGATCACTTTTACAACATTCTTAATACAGATGAGCAATTAATTGCCAAGAAATTACATTATTATCATTAAAAAAATGTGACGCCGTATTAATTTTTTACAAGTTTTTTTAACGAACTTATTACATTTAATTATTGATAATTTACGAACATTAAATGGTAGTGCAAAACCGTATATAGTTGGACACAAAAGAGTATAGAGTAAAGTAGTTTATGAAACTAGAACTAGTTACAATGACTTCAGTTAGAGGTACTCCAATAACTTCGCTGTTATAAGTAAAGTTTAAAAAACTAGTAAAACCATTGCTAAGAATAATGATTCTTTCAGTTGCCTAAAATGTCTAAATCGTGGGGAGTACACATACATATTCCTCGTCAAAGTTAGCTCGTGTTTTGTTAATGAATATGGACAGTCTATTGACTGCGATCAATTCATCTCTGTCAAAAGACAAATGCATGTTAATGATCTAAAATTAATAATAATATAAATAAATTCAACCTGTGTAATCAATTTATAACTAGCTTTCGTAAATACCTATTTAATTTTTTTAAATCTAGTAGGATTTTTAAGATACCACACCTATGTAACCAAAAATCATCCCATTTTTCTTGTCAAATTTATGTCATCGCTAATTGCCATACCGCATACACGACACGAGCAAGGGCGCGCATTAATTTTGATAGACAGACAGATAGAAAGGGTTGCTTTAATTATATTCTAAATGCATCACTTACTAATTAAACGGTGAGTATTAATTGGGCTTCCATAACCAACAGCAAACGTTTCGATACTTATTCGAATAATTTCAGTTAATTTCAACTCTTCTGCTATAATTATAAAGTTTATTATCCAAGAAGACATTTCTGAGCTATCTGTTCATAATTTTACTTGCGAATAGATTTATTTTATTATCAATACTATATTCTGTTTCGACGGAGATTTAAATTATTATAATACGACGTGATATTTTGTCTATGTATCTAAGTTGTATAGTGTTGTGTAAGGTAAAGAAGCAAATTGTAGCAAAGAATTTATGACACGAAAGATTTTAAATTTCGAGATAGTACTACAAAATCATACTATTAATATCATCATCGTACTCTTAATATTATGAGCGTACTTTTAATATCATCACCGTACTCTTAATATAACCACCATACTTTTAATATTACCATCATACTTTTAATATTACCACCGTACTTTTAAAATCATCACCGTTCTCTCAATATCATCACCGTACTCTTAATATCATCACTAACAATAAGACTACCCTCGACCTTAACTATGTCGTCGGTCGACCTAGTTAACTTTGACTTTACCAAATTACATATGTAAGAATATTTACACAACATTATTTACCAAACTAAAGGCGTTATAGTTAAAAATTACCAACAAAAGAAGTGATGACACTACACCTACAAAAGGCAGTGCGGACCCACGCGAAACATTTGAAGGTTATACAATTTTTAATATAATATTTATGAAAAACATCATCAATAAAAGCTACAGGAGTGAAACTTAATTAAGATCTAAATGAAAACTCGTTAATAACAACTTAAGTATAAAATGCTTTAGTTAATACTTAGAAATAAGTCTATACTCTTAATAATTTTAACACAAACTCAAAGCATTACCCGAAGCGGCTTACGGCGAAAGTTTTTGAATACTAATAGTACATAATTCACTTTAGTTATACAGTATTAAGACCCTCTAATGCCTGTACTTAATTCAATAAGGCAACTTCTTTCGGCTCTCGCGAAACAAGACAGAATTAAACTGTCGCATCCAAACTCCAATGATTAAGGAGAATAATTTTATCTTGAATTTAATTTATTATTCTATCTCTTTGTTTTGGTCTGAAATATATATAGAATTATTTCTAACTTCTTAGGGATACTACGACTCGTTGGTTTTTTACTGCGAAAGATAATGAAAACTTTTTTTTTTTTCGTTGATAACTACACTCGCGTGCAAGGAAATCGATCACTCTCCAATAGAGCATTCAGAGCCAATGTATTTGAAAACGCAGATGTATTTTTGTCACATAATTATGTTTCCTAAAGCTCAAAAACTTATCTTTGCAATGATAACATTATTGTACCAAACAGTAATATACTTTTCATTTAAATTATAATTCTAGGGCAACCAACTTGCATCTATCAGCGGTGTCGTTAAATATAATGGCAATGTTGACAGCGGTGGATATATTTTATATAAAATTACTGTTCATTGACGTCCAAAATGTATAAGCTCGCCTATATTAAATGTGAGTGATTATTTTTATTTTATTATGAGAAATGAAAAATTCTTAAACCGAATTTTTGTAGGTGTCACAGGGAAGGATATGCTGAGAATTTCTCTAGCTGATCAAATCAGGAATGAGTTCAGCGAATTAGCGAGTTGAAGTGGCAGTAAGTAGGTCGTAAAATTAGAGTGGAGACCACAGAGCAGCCAACAGTAACGGTGCATCCTGCACTTTATATGTTGATGAATGTTATTGAGGTTGTCGTAAAAAGCTAAACGGCTAAAAGCTAAAAGCTAAGCTAGCTGAAAGGCTTAACGGTCTCATAGGAAGTATATGGGGAGCCCTATGTCCAACAGATGACGTACCATGACTGAAATAATAAAGATGATCGAACTGTTTGAAACGATTTCCCGAGACGCCATATTTGGTGATTTTTCTTGACAATATTTCAATAAATCTGAATCACATAATTGTTTTTTTTTTTATTTTTTGCTTGAAACAAGTTTTTAATGCCAGTAATCATATGGCAGCAAGTTTAGATTACTTTTGACATGTTCGTGGTAAAAAAAAAAGGTTTATGACAGTTTGCGACGACGACATCTTTTAAAAATGTTTACGACAAAATAAGTATTTCTAACAACGTGAGCAAATTGCCCGTAGCAAATTATGACCCCATGAGAGTTTCACAAGGGACCCCCTAATTTCTTTCGACGTCAAACTCGGGATATTTTAATATTTAATAAAGATTCTTTTCGACGCTTTATTAAATTTAAGTGGGTGAAATGGATCATTACCGTCGGAGAGATGTTTGGTATGAGGATGTAACGAAATTAGAATATTTACGATCTTTTGACATACAAGCGTTGAAAATTGCTTATTTATTCTTTGAACATATGTAAATTTTACTAAAAAAATTTTCTTAGTCACTAGAAATAAAAAAAAATACTTTCATTTATTAACTATTATAAGGCTATATATAAGTACAATGCAAAAGTAAGACTGTCATTGAAGAAAAACATTTTTTTTCCTTTTTTCTCCGTGACCTGCGTCTAAATAGTTGCAAAAAATGTGGCGTTTGGTCATGTTTGTAATTTAAAATGGTTATGTTATTAATTTTATATTGTGATCCAAATTATTGTTTTTTATGTTAACTATGTCCGTATAATAATCAATATAATATAACTGAAGACCAAAGTGTGATAAGCTTACATTCAATTTTGTCATAGACTTGGTTCAACACAAAAAGTTTTTTTTTAACTTTTGTGTACTTCTTTATAACAATTAAAATTTATACCTGTAAGTATGTATACCTATATTATATTTATTTAAAATATCAATATTCTGAATACCAATGCTTATGTTACATAGACGTTTTCTTCGATTTTATTGGTTTTCATTAAATATTAGTCATTAAACATTAAAAAATGGTAATTTTTCTTAATTTTAAATAACACCTGTACATCTGAGAATGTTTTAATTGTCTACAGATTTTCAAGAAGAATTAAACCCCATCCAATTTCCTCGTGAACTAAAATATTTAAAATTTTGATTGCCCTTCCGGTCCTGTTCAACGTTGGATAAGTTTCAGTTATAAATTCCGAAGGAATCCGATGAAAGGCGACCGGAAATGAAATTTTCTATTAAGTCTCCGTGATCAAAGGCTCGCCTGATATCAAATGTCCAACGTAACTGGTTAAAGAAAACTTATATTTAAATGAAAAACTAGAGCAGACGATAGATGATTTGAAAGTAAAATTACGTTTATACAGGATGATTTGTTATAATTTTAATAGTTTTCAAAAGGTGAATATATATATAAATGTATATATATATATATACATACATATTTAGGTATATATATATACATATACCTCTATATATATTTTGAAGGGATCAATAATGTAATGATAATGTAGTAATAAAAAGCATTACTATATATATAAAACTAATTATTGTTCACTGTCTGTCTGTACAGACTTTGTACTGGCAAAAGTTGTTGGCCAGTCGCAAACAGGTATAAAAGCTTTAAAGCCTTTTGCTGACAAATGAGCTTTTTTATAATTTTTACACTTATAACCAATCATTCTGTATAAACGATATAATTACCTATGTGAGTTTTAATTGAAATGAAATTATATCTTCAATCTTTCTCCACTTACATTATTTTACATATAAGTAAGTTACTATTGCTGGTTCAATGTCATTTCTAAGGCATCTCTATGTTAAACCGTGGCGCCTTCAAAAAACAACGCTTGAACGTGGTTGCAAAGATTTTTTTATTGCAACACTACATATTATATATTATTTATATTATATATTAATTTATACATTTCAAAATGAATTTATATTTAGCGAGAGTTAGTCAAAGAAACATATGTATAACTGTTTATTCCATTTACAAACATAAATACGATGTCTTTTCTTAATCTTTTAATCATATTAAACATACAAGCAATCAGCATAAAACAGCTAACACGGAATAGCTGGGAACACAGTTTATATGGACATAAAATATTTTAATACACCAATTCACTTTGACGATTTGAGAGGGACTCATCGGACAGCAGGGCGCCATGATTAAATACTCCCTCCCCTCTCTCCCCTCCCGGCTCGAACCGCGCCTGTCCCATTCACCCCCTCTTGTAATAGGCCCTGAGAAATTATCTGTAGCTGTACTTATAAAGTCCTGTAATTAAACTTCAGGCGACTGAAAACCGTTAGTGAGAATTCACGGGAATATGAATGTTTGAATTAAATGCGGCATAAAGCGGTGACGTCACAGGCAGGAACTTACATTTCTATTTGGTTGCGTAAATTTAATTTATTAAAAAATCGAACGCAGAAGCAATGACAATATTTATTTTAGACGATTTTAAATCTTATTTATCATGATTAACTTGAAAATCATTATTAAAAATCTACCAGGGAGCTCTCAATATTTATAACCATACAAAAGGATGTTAGAATGTTACTAGGAAATACTTAAAAACTCTATTCAATGTTATTTTGGTTATTGGTAATGATTTTAAAATGTCTCTAATTTTCAGAGAAAAAAATCATTCATTGTCATAATCATTAAAGCTGTAAGACTAGTTTCAGACATAAGCCTTAAAATACCTCCTAAATTTTACAATAGAACCAGTTGAAAGTGACCACTGTCCATCTAGTAAGTAGGCGTGGTCCACTGCGCTGGTTTTCGCTCCAGAGTCATAATGCCCTCTACCATTTGAACTTGCTTATCCGCCGGGCCATATCAGTTCCTTTCGTTCTTGTAGAATAATCCAGAGTATAGCCTTCTCTATGGTTCGATGAGCGATTCCGAGCTTGCCACATTCCAAAGACATAAGTGATGAAGGTAGTAATACACATTGGTCATAGACCTTTAACTTAAAACACTGAGGGATATTTTACGAGAAATTATTTCGTAGTTTCAAACGAGTAAATTTAAAACTAATTCGTTCTTTCATTCCGTCAATTTAAAAACCTCTCGTTCTCTACACCTGTCTAAAACAGAAATGGAGTGTAGTTAAACTGACAACTTCCATTTTTAAACTTTCGCAGCGAGTGAAATTTATTCAGTTAAAGGTGTAACGGTTGTTCGGGCGTAATTCTCGGCGAGGACCATTTCGAAGCGCGCACGGAACGCGCCGCGAGCCGGGTACAAAGGATCGCTCCGTGCAAACAATAAGAGTTTTACTTTCAACACCAACTCGGAACTTCCCGGCGCTCAGCCATTCAACAAGCGTGATAATTACGCTATCGTATGACTGAGACCAACTAGAGCGACACTCTTACACTGACGTCTCTTGCAAGTTAAATGCTCTGTGTTATTTTATTTTCTTTACTTGTGAAATTTCTCAATTTTAATACTTCACGGAACGGGCTTGAGTCAAAATGAAAAATTATTTTGCGGTTACTAATTCATATTATTAATTTAAATATTTCAACATAAATATGTTATAGATATTTTTGTAACATAAATATATATATGTATATATATAAATATTTATATATATATATATATATATATTTTTTTTTTTTTATTTCTAATCAACAATATATTCAACTTGGTTATCAACAACCTTTTACATATTATCAATGCCGGAGCGGTAAAAATCAATAAGTTTTTCTAGAAAAAACGTCGGCAAATACGATTCGAAACGAATGAAATCGATGAGTCAATCGATGATCGACAAGTAAAAATATCATGAAGACGATGTCTATTTCTATTGTCACATATTCTAAATAAATATATCGAAGTTTTCTTACCACTGATATACACTCGATCCACATAAGTGAAGATTGGTGGCTTAAGTCCGATATTATATGGACTTAAGCCACAACAGCAGAAATATAACAACTTATGCGCATATCTTCTTCTTGAGTCATTTAGTCATAAACAACCTTCAATTTCTCCGTTTATTTTATAATTATAGTATTATACTATTATTAATGGTATATGGTTGTTAAAGGTTTTACTAAATTATATACCGCTTCTTACTGGTCTTATTGCTAATGTATTGGAGATCTATGTCCAACGGTGGACTTTTGAGGGCTAAAACGATGATAGTGTTCCCGTAATTTATTATATTATTTTGACATTCATAATTATTTTGATGTAAATGATAATATTTTGTACAAAGATCAATTTCGTTAACAGAATCCGAGAAACTCGAAACTAATTAACTTACGCTGTGACTGTGAGTCCTTTAAGAAAAATAAATTGTTGGCAATTTTTCCTCACAATAAATTAAAGGATTAATATTAAGGGTACAATAACTACCCCGAACATCCATTCCGGCCCTCGCTTCAGCCGTTAAATCTTTTTCAACCCTTTACGACGTCACATCCAAATCTTAGTCCCTTGCTACGACAAAATTAAAAATAATACCGCCCTTGAGCACCTTAAAGCACTTCCTCGGGTCCTTTATGTAGTTAATCAGTTGAAATATTTAATTACTGAGGCTAACGCCGCGGCTGTCAGTGGAAACTCAACCCTTTTTTGTGGTCCAAGATACGAGCGCAAGAGGCTAAGAGTATATTTATAAGTGAATGCTTTTTTTTGTCATTTAAAAATGTATCTGTCATTTGTTCGGCTTTTCTCAACAGATTAGCATTATTTCTAACCGGCGACAGACACATGAATTGTCAACATTGACCTTTTTATCATTTAGAAAATAATTAACAATTAAGTAAAATTGCAAGTAATTGCATATTTAATAAACTAATTTTAATTTTAACAAATTGGCGTCATCGATGAACACGCTGATACTTAGAGACATAATTAAAGGTATTTGTTAATATCCCATTCCTTTTATTTGTAGAATCTATTCGCTCGTAAGCTAGCTATTTTCAATTAAAAATTTGACGCCATTTTGTGTCACATGATGATACAGCTTAAGAAGAAACTTTGCTTTAGGAAATCACAATATAAAAACGGTTTTAAAATATTTTGTCAAACATTTTTTAAACTGTATATATTTCTTTTATTACTTTAAGACTTTGTTAAATCTATCGGAAAACAATGGATAAAGCCTTCTTCCGGTCAGACCTATAGTAAATTTGTAGTGGCTGGACATATCCAGTACCATCTACTATATTCTATGGCTAAAATGATGACGATGGACAACTTTGGAGCATAGTAAAATTACTGTTTAAACTTGTACCTCTTATGACTTGTACCACGTCATTTGTCAAAAGGGTACCAATATTTCATTTAAAACGGGAGACATTCCCGGGTCCGGTAGTTTGCTGGTTATTAGAACTGCAAATTTTAATATGATTTTTCTGATTAATCCGATTGCATCCAGACAGAGTGAAAGATTTCGGAAGGATTTATACAAAACCAATTACTTTGGATTATGTGTTGCGAATTTTGATGATATAATCATTGGTATTGGTATATCATCAGCGGTATTTTTAAGAATTGTTCCTTTAAATAGAACAATAATTTTATAATGTAAATAAATGGCATTACTTTTAATGCTCTTATATTAAAATAAATATATTACTGAGGCCTTTGAGATCATCAGAGAATCGGAAATTAAAGGTTCCGACGTATTCTTCTTCGTTTATCACTAAATCTACTTCAACGCGGGGCGTTGCATTGTGGAACGATTTTCGGCTGTATATGAGACGTGCTTAATCACTGCTTGTTAAACAAAATGGTTAAAAACTATTTATAAGACCTATTTAACTGATTATTTATCCGGTAATTAATTTCATTTTCCTCCTCTGTTTATTTTTTCCGAGGCTAGTGCGATCGAAATCAATTTGATGTTCTTATTTCTTATCGTGTTATATTTATAATATGTTTTATACCGTAATATGTATTATAATTTATTTATTATAAGCATATATATTATAAACACATGTACTTGTTACATTGTACTTTTTTGTATATTATTATGAAATAATTTAAATATGTACAATGAAGAATATTAAATAAAAATATAAAATACTATTAATGTCCTGACTAGCTTTGTAAAAATTTATAGCATCATTATCATTTCAAATTAGGATAGAAAAATTTTAATCAGCAGTTAGATCTCTACAAATGGAAATTAAACTTTCCCTATATATTTCCAATAGAACCGATTGGATGGGGCCTGATTCCAGCGTCTCCTGTCAACCTTGACAAAATCATCTGTACACCATGTGAGTGGAAGATATAAGCTGCGCTTGCCGGTTCGTGGCCTCCACTCTTTCAGAACCTTAAAGCTCCAGCATCCACTGTCAATTCACTAGACTGATTGATTGTTTATAACATGTTATAGCTCATGTGTTTGTAATAATTAATCTAGTTACACCACAGACATCACATCTAATAGTGCTTAAAAACTTTCCATTGCATCCTATTAATGACTGCGTATTCTTCTGCTAATTAGTGTCATAGAGGTCTAGTTCAAAGTTTATTCTCGTTAGGAGAAACTTAAAGTTCTTAAGTCCACCGACTAATTTCATTAGAGATTGTTCATCCAAGTTCGTTTTTGTTTTCTCGAATCCTCTTTGCACTGCGTCAAGTTTCTTTGTTTTAAATTATACTTAAATAGTTAAGTTCAAAGAATATAAAGATTTTTTTTAATGAAGATACTTTAGTTTATTTCAAAGAATAATATATTCCATAGATTCTAGATTCGTATTCCGTTTTATTAGATTTGTGTACTTTAGAAAAGGACTACTAGTCGTGTACATGTAAACCTAAAAAGTTTTTCTTAATTATACGTATTTTGAATAATTTATTCTCTGAAATATCCAATATCTACCGCATATATTTCCAATAAAAACTACCAATCGACCGGCATTCGGTGTTTTCCAACGATCTCTTATGAAGTAACTATATACTAGTAGTATAATTTTACCAGACTGGAAGGTCGCCGAATTCTTATATCACTTAGACGAATGCTCCATGGAGTAACTACGCTCAAATGCCTCCTCGAGGGACCTCATCTTGAGCTTTCACTACACTATAATACCCACTTATAATCCCAACCCAAGAGCGCCCGAGAGGGACGAACTTTGACTCAGTCGATTGCTATTACTCCACTAATATTATAATTTCGAAAGGCAGTAACGGAAGAAGAAGTGGCAGAAGGAACTCCAGCAATGGTTAATTCTAGAATGATTAGATAAACTGTGTACCGTGACAAAATTTCATCATCAGACTAACCTAACGTAACTGATTCAATTCTTTATTAGATTTTTTATTAGTTTCTACACTAATATAGAAAATTAAAAATCATTTACGTTGGATACACTAACCAACACCTCAGTGAAAAGAGCTTATTAATAACCCGATACAAAGTCACGAACACCGCTGGGCGCTTATAAAAATTTAACGACACAATAAAAAAAGCGGCGACATAATTTTGTTTGTTTTTAAAACTTTAATTTTATAGACTCGTACTATTTTCACTCATATAATTTAATTTATCACTTTTTCAAAGTGTTTTATGAAGTTTATGGTTATTTTTATTTAATAATAAACTATTTTTATCTCACGCCATTAAAAGTTACATGAATAAAAAAGTATCATACTAGGTACATACTTACTTAAATTTAATTAGTGACAATGATTTTTGGTAGATAGAACATTAATTCAGAACAAATTATTATCTGCCCATTTGTCCGCGACCGGCAACATATTATGCTTTTTATTATTATACACACACACATGCGCATACGCTTATTTATATAGTTAGTATCATATGTTGTATGTGTTAGTATAATGTTTTTAAACATTTAAAAATTTGTAGAATAAGCTACATTACGCCATTAGCTTTTTAAGAAATTAAAAAAAAAACACAAAATAACCTGTGCCATCGAACAGTGTGGTAAAACCTATCAACACATCCGGAGATCTTTGTCTTGTCTCAGGTAGCTGGTATCCGCAACCAAACGATGCGGAGATTAATTATTTGAAAACCACTCTCCTTGTTGGAGTACGCCCCGCAATACTAAGTTCTTTGTAAATGTTTTACATTACACAACTAACTTTTGTATAAGTTAATTGGTCATTTTTCAATTTATAAAAAACGTATAAAAGTTAATGAATCTTTTGAGGTATTATTAAAATTGACATCTTACTTTCGAAATATAAGCGGAAACTTTCTTGAAAACGCCTACAACCAAGGTTGGCGTGTCACCGCGCTTTTACGAAACCTAATTCCGGGCGAGGCTGGCGCGGGAACAGTATCACAAGCTTTACGAGTTAATCACTAGCTTTGAAGTTTGACGGACGGGGAATATTTATTGGTTTCATCACGACATGCAGTACTACCGAAAACTTCTATCTTCTTAGGGTTGGCACAAGCGAGTTTTGTAGAAATTATTGTTTACTACCGAAACTCATTCTATTTTTGTATACTAGTTCAAAATTTAGTTTCCAGTTTGATGATGGGCTGAATATTTTAGTAAAAAAAATGCACAAGTTTTTATTAACAGATTCAGAAATATTCCGTATCAATGTTTATATCAAAGTCTTTTCATGTTTAAAATAAAAAAAAAACAAAAGCGTGACGAACACTACTTAATCCCTACCTGTAAGTAAAATTCTGTAAATTGCCTAAATAAAAAACTATGATACAAAATGACTATAAATGTAGAAGGTTTAAAAATTGAATGTCTGTATAATGTGTATATAGTACTAGCTAGCTTTTAGCCTTTGTCAGCTAAAAGCTAGCTAGTACTATATACTACACCGAATTTTTAAAATATTATTTATTATTATTTAAATACGTTCACCCATTAATGTTTTTACACTACTTATAACCAACCATAATTGAATATTTAGGATACCCCCTGTTAAATAAAAACCTACCATCTTATTATTACACTTTCGTTCATAAAAATATTTCATGACTCTTTATTGAACAGGCTATAGCTTTAAATAAGAAATTTACGTCTAAGAAAACTCAATATGACAGCATTGACGATTTACGAACGCTACTGATCGTCCAGAAATAGTTCTATTCCGTGACGCTTGCCGAATGAAGGCGGCATAAAACGCAACGCATAATAACACCAAACGTAACTCACGGGATAGGCCCGTAAAGCTTTTACATAAATATCGATGTGTGGCCCCACTGATAGCGATTCGGGAACTAAATTCCAATAAGAACATTTATAAATTTATATTAACATTTATTTTCAAACAGACACAACATTGAAATTAATTTATAATTTTCATTTTTCCATTTCCACATGGAATAATCACAATGTAGGACTTAAAATTATTAAATTATATATTTGTGATCGTGGTAATATAAAAAACTTCACAAGTTTACACTTAATTTACTTTTTTCTTGAAGAGCTACAAATTTAAAAATTTACATTCATTTATTTGGGGTTAGTGACTTTCAATCCTGTATATCTTAAGTTCTTTATACAGTTAATATATCTTTGTCACTTCTAAACGACATTAAATAAACGTGTAGTAAAAGCCATTGTACTAATTGTACATTATATTTAACTTCATTAACTTGAATAAATCGCACAGCGGACAGTGCGACAATACCTTTTGTAAATCCGCGTGAAAACGGCGCCGGTTTATGCGCGCATAAAGCATAAAGGGAGAGGCGTAATGATTTTTTATTCGCGGTATCGGAACCTACGCGACACCGCTGCGCCGACGTTCAATTTTACTGTTATATGCCGCTTCCGTGTCGTCATTGTTCTTTGTTGCTTTATAAGTATTTTCGTCGGTGACTGTACCTTTTTCCTATTTTCAAAGTTTAAGCAATTATGTCGACGATTGTATTTTTCGGTCATCTTAATCAATAGCTCCGCCCTAGCCTTATTAATAATTTTTAATATTCTTTTGTAATAAATAAGAGATATGAACATGGGTTACTAGGTATTTACTAATAGATGCTTTTTTTAAAAAAAAAAAACATTTTGAAAATGTAATATAAATAGTATAGCCGATTCTCACGTCTCTCTAGTTTTAAATAAAGAAGATGTTTCAATTTCGTTTGTGTTTATATACAACCTAAGAGACAATTTATATGTTACCGAATATAAACTCTTCTCAGCAGAACTGCGTCTCGAGGCGGTGGTATCTTCCTGTAGGGACAACAATGCCGACATTTTATATTAACTTACGATCCGAAAGAACTTGTAACAACCTATTCCAATAAAGAATATTTTTATTCTATATTTGAATCGATACAAGAGGCGAATCACGAAGAATACATAATTATTAATTCAAATTATATTATGACAGTGGACAAACAAAAACAAAAGTGGTATAGTATTATAAGATTATATATGGAGTTTGTATGTTGAACATGTGTTTTACTTATATTTTTATAACATTATTTAGTAAAAAGTGACAAACGATAAATTCTTATTTATTTAATTCTCACAGAACCTATCTAGCCTATCCATCCTTATTATTTTTGTGTGCGCATTTTTCAATGGAAAACACAGCACAAATTAATGTATGTGATGTCGCTGTCGCGATGTCGTGCTGTCAAAGTCAATGTCAAAAGTGACTTGTCAGTATAGATGTAAAAAAGCCGATTTAAAACGTTTAAAACCAAAAGTGGCGGTTTAAAACCCCAAATAAATCTTTTTAAACGGTTTAAAACTCGCCTAGTAAAATATAAGAACAGTGTTTTTACACATCATTATCGACAATACTTGGTCTTGTGTTAGTTACCTATGCAGTTTATACCTATGTAGGTAAGTATATTACATATAAAGTACTATAATTATAAAGAAACAATATTACATACAAGAGATTAAAATATGTACCTAAATCATAAAGAAATTGTGGATAGGAGTTTTGACCTTTATTTCCAAGTAGTTAAGGTCTACTCAAAGGTCCACACCTCAATTTCTGTTCAAAGAGTTTGCCGATAGAGAGCCACCGCCGACTACTATGCACACACACAGTCTGTCAAGAAAGTCATGAAAAGAAATAAAGTGTTGCCATATTTAATTTTAGGACAGAAATGTCAGTCAGTTTTACAAAGATAGTGGCGCCTCATAAATTTTCATGACTTTCTTGACTGTATTATCATCATGTTGTCGAGTGAACTGTGTAAGATTAGCCAGTTTTTT
Organism: Battus philenor; assembly: GCF_028537555.1. Lineage (NCBI taxonomy): Eukaryota > Metazoa > Arthropoda > Insecta > Lepidoptera > Papilionidae > Battus > Battus philenor. Next base: position 13,963,127 of record NW_027181726.1, on the reverse strand, counting down.
TTATTACTTTCAAGAAAAAGTCGGGTACCTAATAATCTAATTTTATAACAGCTCATTACATTTTAGTTATATAGTAATGTTTGGCATATTTGGTACGAGTACCTTTATATTGAAACCAAATTTGTACTTTTTTTACAATACTGGCAACACTGACATGTCCGCACGCAACACGCTATGTATGTGTGTGTGTGGTGTGGAGTAGGCGAGCTGGCAACGTTGCATCTTGACGTCTCTCCGCGTGAGAAGTGCGTGTGAGTTTGGTTTTAAACCGAATGAAACTGATTGATAAATTTTCTTTTTTCAACTTAGCTAGGTAATGTCTACGCTTGGAATAGATAATGTGTTTATATTTAAGAAAAACATAGTCGTCAACACTGAACGTTTAAAATCGAAAAAAATGGGTTTTTTCGGTTTTAAACGGTTTTTTCGTTTTAAACCGATTGGTTTAATTCGTTTTAAACCGGCCTTACATCTATACTTGTCAGTCACAAGCGGAGCGTCGTGTCTATGGTAGCGGGGCGGCCATCTTAGATCGAGACAGTTTTTGAAACGAAAGGTCGCCAGCGCACCGCGTCAGCGACCAATCGCTCAATATCGTATCGATCATTCTGATTTCCTACTTTATTATTATCCGATTGTGCAAATAAAGTGATTATAAAGAAAACAGAACAATAATTTGGAATCAAACGCAAGATTACTTTAATTTTAAAATTCTCATTATCTGACATGGATTCTGATAAGGGCCATCCTGCGCTTTCATATGCGTCAATATTTTATAAACATTTCTATTATTTTTAATAATAAAAACAAAAACGGGACGTATTTTTAAAAATATATTTAACAAATATACACGAAGAAAGAAACGTTTCATAGAAATCTAAATTACCTCATTACCAGGCACTTTATCTGTAAAATATTGAATAAAATGAGCAAATGGTACAGAGTTTTTGCCAAGAATACGCCATTACATTTGCTTATACGGCTTAATACGGCTTGTAGCGAGCAATCTAAACGTAAAAGCTTTATTACGATTGGCGGAATGTCCACTGCCACACAAATTTGCACTCTGTTCACAAAGCAAAAAAGACGTTATTTGAATATTAAAACGATCCATTTTAAATATAGAGCACGAACTTTATAACGACGAAGCTTTTATGACGTCATCAAAACATTTAAACCTGTGGCCCGGGCCTTTCTCGAAATCCTCTCACGGATCCGAACTCCCATAATATGTTTTGCTGTTGCCAAATCTAATGGTATTCAAAATCAGTCCCTATTTGCACGTATTAAAATCTACGTTAGAGCAGGAAAATCGAAATAATGTAATTGTAATATAAGATTAAATAATCGTAAAAATATGAAAGGTTTATCACAAGGTTTTAGCTTATAATTGATGTCTGACATTACCTTGTTGAAATAATTTCGAAGGCTTTACTTACGACTTTATATAATGTTCATTCTTAAGGCTATACTTAAATTGTTATTGCAAATGTTTCCTAAATGCCACTGTATACAGGATGACTGAAAATAAGTTCAAAAGATATAAAGATTACATAGTTCATTTGTCAGAAAAAATCTATAAGTCTTGTTTCCAATCGCCCTGTATACTTCTGAATTAATAAATCACATAAACAGAATGTACAATTATTAAACATCTTTTGAAAAACCCCTATCAGTTTACACCAGTAAAAACTGTAATCAGATTAAAAGGCAGGTGAAAATTCTTTGATAATGAGATGTAAGCTTGTGCCTTAAGTTGACTATAATAAAAGTTATTACGTGCATACTTTATATTATAAAACGTTTAGTAAAAACACATCGTTCTGTAGAAATACGCCTGTGCATCGCGAGTTCGATTCCTGAGATATAATCTAATATAATTCACACTTTGTGCAATAATTATATTCGATTTCTACTGCTTACAAACAAGTTTCCAGAGGATGGGCAGCAACGTCCTTTGCATACTAGAGTTCCGCACTGCGATGGCCAAGCAGCCTGCCAAGTATAGTGATTATGGTACATTCAGCCATAGATATCTTTGGGAAAAGCCTTTGCCTTGCCGTGGACGTCTATTGGCTGTAACGACGATAAAACCTACATTATTATGACAACTGCAGCCTGCACCAAAGGCATGTAAATTTAAACATAACGACCGAAAAAAAATTCTGTTTAATTTTTGACAGTAAATTGATTTTTAGTTAAATTACGAAAGGAAAGGTCGGCGACCACTAGGGCAATCTTTGACATCGCGGCTCTGAATGGTGTAGAATCTGGTGCAGGATATTCTTCTTGTCTTTCTTGTCACTTAATTTCGGTCATCAAAAAACATTTATTATAAATTCTACTTCCATTGGTCACGCTAAAAATTAATAACGACTTCACAAATTTCATTCACAATTTTTTTATGTTTCCTTTTAATGATAAGGGTTTATATGTAAGATAAATACTATTTTCAATATGGCTAACATTTTCAATGTCGAAAAAAGGTCGCATAGGTTCAGTGTTTGTTATAACGATTTTGAAAATTTTATTTTTCAGACGGTCTATTGTATTTCGCCTATTACAGTGTTGGATATACATTATTTATTTACGCACCATATTGAACTAACATTGTTAGGAATAAATACTATGTTTTTCAATAACATTTTTTAACTATTAAAGTTCGAATTTATTACCTGTATATAAAATGAAACAGTCTGTCGTGCTAGCAATTAACACAATAAATATTTTTTGGAAGAAAGTGGAAACGCTAAATATAAAATAAGAGCATCTTAGAGGGTGTAATAATGTATATTCGTAAATGGGATTATAATTCTCGGATTTAATTTCTAACAACGGTCTCAATAATTAAAGAACAATAAATTAAAATTAACAAAATCATTTTTAACACGACTTAAACTTCCCGAGAATCTGAGGAATGAATACGTGTGTTCTTATACAGTAGATTGCGAAGAACTCTTCCGTCAAAATAATATATTGCTATCGAAATAAATGTCTCACCTGACACGGGGGAGCGTTTTACACAATTTCGCGCATTCCCACAAAGAAAATACGTATTACTCCGACACAGATGTTCGAATAAATGGAGAGGGTATATTTTACCATAACAGCTTGACTGTTAAACATAATGCATTGTATCTCTTTCTTCTGAAGTCTGTGCTTTGTGTATAATAATAGAAATTTTATATTAGATTACTAGACAATACTTACAGCTTATACACCTCAATAAGATCTTTATTCACCAAAATATTTTTTTTTACATTTGCAAGTCTGTTTTGTTTATAAAAATACATACGACGTAGAAACGTAATACATATATAAAAACTTTCAATATAATGTAAGTGCATAGTTACTTAATATACCGTATCCATGAGCAAACTTAAATTCATATATCTCCCACGTAGCGTTGGCACGTTATTGGAAGCAGTGATATATTATCAGACAGTCTAGAGGGGCCCCCGATGATCAGCAGATGCGGAGACATACTTTACAACAGAAACGCCAGGTGATTGGCAGGGGGATTATTATTTATGATATATTATCATCCGTCTGTACCTATTCAGTTCACAATTATTATTTCTATATTATCGTTTTTCTAAATTCATGTCACAATTCAAATCACAAGCGTAGTATTGCGCATAATGTTCTACGACGTAGCTCCGCTACGAAATGCGTAGCAGTCTACGTCGAGGAATAGACAATGATTAATTTCTTCAACTTATTGTTATGTAAAACAGACTACGGCTTTAGCTAAGGATTGCATGTGGTCATCAAAATGCGTTGAAATAATGAAGTAAGCAGGAAGCTATAAATATGTACGCAGTAAAAAAAAACCTTTGATATTTTCCTCAATTTGCAACTGTTTCTGTTTTATTTTCCCTTTTACTATAACGGAGAGATTCACAAAAGATTTACGACTTGATTTTTTAAACAGCGATCCCCAACTCGAAGCTACTCGAGACAAGCGCTTGAACATTGTGTTGAAAAGCTCACCGAGCTATTGTGAGGAAAGCCTTTTGACCTCAATCCATTGTTGTCGAAGTTAAAAGGCTGCTATAGAAATGAGCGCGAAAAGTCTAAAGTTGGCTTCCGAGGTATGAAAACGTTATCCTGCCGGGACTGTATATCATAAAAGAACAATGACGTCACTGCAGTTTGACACAAAGCTTTTTAATGGATTGCACAAAAGCTTTTGTGGTATTTGCTTTTAAAGTTAAAATAATTTGAAGTTGTTGTTTGAAGTTAACACAATGTCAACATCACAATGCGTGTCCATTGTTTAATGTACCTCACATGTATTCTAGACTATTCACGTAAACAAAAACACAATTTTTATGGATTTTCATATATCCTACCGCATGTTTTAGAACCATTGTATTTTTGTCTTAAATTAGAACAACAAATGTTTCAAACATTTGTAGAGCAAAACATGTACAACCTTACACAACCTATCGTGAAAACCAGACGGCATGTGACGGGCAACCGATGATAGATGAAAGCCTGATGGAGGCTCCACGGCGAGGGGCGTATAATTTGCATAAATAACCCCTAATGGCCCCACAAAGCGCATTAACTAGAAGACTTAGACGTTAATCCAATCCTGGGCCGGAGAACTGAGTGATGGGATTATAATTATTTGGTGAAATGGTTACTTCGTAAGCTTTAACGCTTGAGTACTGTTACTGAACAGGTTTTTTGTTCTGAATTTTAAAAATATACGTATTTTATACAGGTTAATTGATTATAGGTTTAAAGCCTTTTTTTAAGGCTAAACGTAGTATTTAAGCATCCTTTTCAAAAAATCAATAGTTTCAGACATAAAATGTAACTTAAAACGTAAAAAGCGTTTCTAAATGTGCATTCGTATGTTTGTATATATATTTAAAACAAGTCCCTATAGACTTTATACTTCTAGAAGTTATTCACCTGTCACATTCAGATAAAAAATAATTAATGTATCATATTTTAAAATGATGACTTATATATAATTATACCGGAAGTTTGGAAATTAGTTTTATTTTTTTTATGACGACTGAGCTATACAATTATCACTTAAGCTTTTACAACTATAAACAAGCATGCTGTATAATGTTGACTCGTGAATTTTTATATCAACACTGCTGTGTGATACGTGTAATACGGCTAATTTAAAAATTATGATAATACTCATTTTAAATTGGTTCTTGGTACCGTTGGAGTTGTTTGTACTAATTTTGGTAACATAATTCTTATGAAGATTGTTTTTCCTTTCTTTTCTTTTGTTTTTTTTAACTCCTGTGTAAAAATCAAAAAAATGGCTTGAGAACCAATAAAACTCAATTGTAAATTATTCGATTTTCTCAACTCTCGGTTCACTTTCTGAATTTTCATAATGTACTCTTCAAGAAATTGACGAATAACTCAAACAGCTTTAAACGGCGCGGAGCTCCAAAACGTTTGCTCTAATGAAAGTAGACGCTGCCCGAAAAGGTTCATTGCGTTCCCCGAGACGAATGTGAACAAATTTCCTAAAGTAATACACATTTAACTAAACGCTGCGACATCACACGTCTCGCTCATTACGAGAGAAATCCTTCGAGAACTTTCCGCGCCAAGATGGCGCCCTTATTTTAATTCCCGCCAAATAATTCTGGATAGCAATAAAACATATTAAGCGAACGACAGTACGTGTTCTAAAATTTAATAAGAAAGTCCATGAGTTGTCTAATGGAAGGTTTGTGCGACAATAGGCAATGCAATTTTCGCTTGAAATAGAACACATGGCTTCACTAACAACTAACTAACACCTTCGCTTAAATACTACCGTACTATATTAATGATAAAACTACTCTTATAAAATGTTCCTTCAGTTGTTAGTTAAATTCACACTCATACTACAAGGCTTGAGAGGTTGTTTTATTAGGTAAATGAAAGCAGTTTTGACTAAAAAAATTCCAAAAGTGATAAACGCATCAATATTATATAATCAATGGAAAATGTTTCTATGGTTATTTCATAATAGTCAAAAAAATAGTGTATTCCTTTGATATATTAGGGAGTCCGCAAAGTAATGTCATTTCTGTCGACATATTTTACAGAAAAACCGATTGTTTTTTACCGCTACGGCATTGAAATTTTGTATTATAGATTCTGGTCCCCCTAATAGGTATCATTTATAAAAACCTCTAGTTAAAAATACAACTCTAATTCAAAATTTATGGATGTCTGGCCTGAGGATTAGTGCTATATAGTCTAAAAATGGAATTGAATTTTTCCAAAAACCCGCTCATGCTATTATGAATCAAAATTCACGAGAGACTATCTCTTCTATCTACGTTGAAAACAACATTGAACATACATTCATAGAACATTAATCCTGACGCTCGCGTACTCTTGGATTTTAAGTTGTGTACAATATGGTATTAAACACGATTTGGAAATATATAAATCTTTGTAGCACTCCACATCTGTGCGCAAAACTGATGACTACTGGGACCTTAACGTTCAAGAGTGGAGATCACGGTTCTGGATAAATGGGATGCACATGTCCATTGTGAAACAGTGAATGTTCTACGACTAAAATGATGATGTCTTGCAACGTATTGACGATTTATTTTTAAAATTTGATTTTTAATTTTGTTCGCTGAGTATGGTAGAAGATCATAATTTGAATTACTTATGCATTATTACAACCACGAGTCGACAGACACGGCGTAGAGAGGCCACTCACCAGGTAGACAGACGACACAGTCAAAGTCGCTAAAAGTCGCTGAATTCAATAAATAAGTAAAAAAAGGACCAATATTTAGCCACTCCCTCACATGCAGTGGTAGTCGTGCAACAAAGTGCACCGCCCGCCAGCCCGCTGATAAATGCGTACTACATTTAACCGCTTTCATTGTTGGTTAAACCAAACTACATTAAATCGCTTGCATAGTCGGTTAAACCAAATATACGCATTTATCAGCGGGCTGGCGACGGCACGACTATCACTGCATGTGCGGAAGTGGCTAAATATTGGTCCTTTTCTTACTTAGGATGGAATTCCACAAGGTAACGCCTGATTCCATTATATACAAAATAAAAAAATCAACAAATAATAAAATTTATTTCAGAATGAATTGTCGTGTAATTTTTAAATTAAAATCTGAAAATTTCGACGATTCTTCGTAGACAGTTAAAGAGCGTACAGCGAGCCGTTCATGAGCGGAAGGGTGCACGGCGAGGTCGTAACGATCAAAGTTCACGGCTTAGGGAATAACAATGAGGGAAGTACTAGCGTTACCTGAGGACGGTTTAACTGCGAAAGTATTTGAAAAGATCACACTTGAGCGTTTACTTTGACGCTAACTGCGCTGTATTTATTTGCATTGCAAACTTGAATCGTTTCTGATGTCGACCTAATTTCCAACGACCACGATTTCATTGTTTAACAATTCGACAGTAAAAAAGTTTATCTATTTATTATCCAACGCACATCATGAAGTAAATTCCCAAAGAGCACATTTTGCAATAAAGCAGAAACTTAAAAACTTAACTGTCTTACGGTCTAAAGGAATACGTAATCATTTTCAACCGTAGGACGTTAATAATTGAAAATAAAAAAAGAAATAAATACACGCTGTATATAGCTAATGTAATAAGGAATATAGTTGGGGAAAGTAAGGCGATTTGTGAAAGAAATCAGAACGTGACGAATGAAACATTTTGTAAAAGATGTGAAGAAAGAAAGAGAATTTGTGAGAAAAGAAATGATCAAATTAACAAATTAAAAAATCTAAAATGTTGTTTATACCTGAAATGTAACATCCACATTACCCCACATATGGCAGTGGGAACAAAAAAAACGTCGTTTTCAGAAATCTGGACATGTTCGTATGTCCACCTTGTGGGTGCATATCCCACGCTGCGCTTCCCAGTCCATGGTCTTCACTCCAGATTCTTAAAGCCTCAACGTCTAAATTTCCAATTAATCCATAGCCAATAAAACCATTGTTTTTATAAGGTATCAAATTACGATAAATATGTCGAGTTATGATCGCAAGTAGTTTAAACAAAAATGGTGGAAGCACTTAAATATTCTATAAGGCTACACATGTTATATAAAATACATAACCTCTGCATATATTTGGGCAGCAAAGGAACTTAGTAACTCGGAGCCGTAGACAGTCTACGCCATTTATCAGAGCTCATAACTCAATCGTAGCGCTTATGGAAATGATCTGAAGGCATTGCTGCTTCAATTTACAGTGAACTGGTATAAATCGTACGGTTGAATTTACGACCATTACTTTCTCACACAGGAGTAATACAACTATAATTTTTTATATAATCTTTAATATATTTCGCAACGCTTTGATTTGGGACAGTGCCGATAGATGGCGCTGATCGATTGCCACGCACTCATTTCACACCAGCAACTGTACCTAAGTACACCTGTCGAGAATTATTTAATAAGGAAGAGTCAATGAAAACCCAGTTTGATTAAATTAAATCTTTTCAAACTTACCTTAATATACAGAACAGTCGGAATTACACAATGACCAAACAATAAAGTTTATATATATCGAGAAAACTCAATAGTGTCTACGGAAGTTAAATCTTAAACAATATTCACGTAAATAAAGTATTTACTTGTAGTACTATTTTGTACCGGTCATTTTGGCGATCTTTCTAGAAGGTAAGAGAAGAGAAATATTAATTTTTAACAATTTCTTTATAACTGTACACCTTCGTGCATTTTTAATGCATAATTATTATTGTATTTATAATATAAAATAGTAAACAAAACTAAAATGAGTGATATTTAGAAAATTACGCAGCATTTTTAAAGTAACATTGTCCCTTGATACGTGATCAACTTATGTGTTACCAAAAAACTTTGTGATCAAATGGATAATTTTAGACTAAACGGTTTTAGAATAAGAACTCAAGGTGAAAGAATATATTAAGTAAACATCTTTATTTAATATATTCCTTTATATTCCTAAAGATGTATTTTTTTATTTCTATTCACATGCAATTTTTATAGATTAAATCAATGAAACAGTATATTAATGTGTCATTTTCAAAAAAGGAACCTGCACTTATCGTTAAAAGTTACATGATAACCATTTAAAAGCTTCATCGAATTGCAAAAGTCGTAAGTGTTGTACATTACACATCGATTCGTAGCTCGTTGCGTAAATAACGAACTGCAATCAATAACGAATGTACTAATCGGTCTCTGTATATCCGGGATTACGGCCCAACCCGGAATCGCACCTGGGCCACGGACATTAGCGACATCTGGCCGGGTAGCAATATCGGCTCGCTGCCCACCGGCCAGCCGAAATCGCCGCTATTAGCACGCTAATAGCTTCGTAAATAGGCGACCGCTAACGTTATTTCGGTTAATTTATAGCTCCCACGAACAATCGACGAGAATCAATAGTTATATTTTCATAAACTTACCTCTTTCTTGGTACTGCTTTTGATTCAATATACACAATCTGGCAAGTAACATTTTTAAAACATTCATTCAATTAAACTTCATTTTGAGTTAACTATTGTAAGTGATTGTAATGAATAATAAAACTATTTTGAATTTGACTAACACTGAACGGAAGTTACTCGATGGTTCTACGAAGTGTCGTAGAAGCGTAGACGATTGCGCATCAAAGTAAGTAGTAATAAGCAGTGAATACCAATAATAATATAAAAGCAAAAGAAGAGAGAGACTTGCGATCGTAGGTTACAAGTTCGACTGTTGTTCTTTGTGCTTTAATTATTTGGATCACAGACCAGTTTCCAGAGGATGGGCTGAAGCGTCCCTTACGTATCGTAACACTGTGATCGCCTACCCGCCTGACAAACGTGGCGATAATGGTATATCCCTCCATAGATGTGTTTGGGGGAGCCCCGAGACGACAAAAAATAAACAAATATTTTTTAAAATAAAATGTTATATTTCTTAAAAAAAATTAATATACATGGTAATGTTGGGTACATATGAAGGTTCATATTTCACATGCTGCTGATTAAAATTATCGTTAGGTATCCTTAAAGGTAATAAATAGCCAAGGAGAGGAACAACCTACTGGATTATTATTTCCAGACAAGTAAGTTCTAGGAAGTATCTTCCATCGTAGATGTCGTTGTAGCTTAACAACAGATGAGACAGAGGTCTATTGCCACGCCTATAAAGGATAAAAAAAAATCATTCAATTCAATTTTTTTCCATATATTTTATTTGAAATATTCTTCAGTGGTATAGAACATAATTGTTTTTTATTTAGTAATGAATCTACCATTATGACTCAATGTATTATTATCTTCTTGTTTGATGGAATAACAGTTTTAATATAATCCGTTTCGTTTCATAACATAAAAGATCAAAGTGTAAACTTCAATTATACAGTATCTGGTAAAAAATACTGTATTATTTATTACTGTATTTTATATCTCATACTGACCATGAGATCACATTTTCCAAATTCACGGTTTCCAAGATTTCTCAGATACAGCTTGCTTTTGTTTAATTACTGAACAAATTACAATATAACGTGCACAAAAAAAACTTTGTATAAATTTGAAAAATAAACAATAAAATTGTGCTTGAAACTGCAGCAGATCATTTATATAAGAACTGTTGAAATTAAACAGGTTCACGTTTGTGAAATACTCAACGTCACATCAATTTCCTCCAGCGAGCGCCGAGTCAGCGCTCTGAAGTACGTTTGATAGCGAACGTGAATAGGGTTCGTCTACAGTTATAGCGATAACATAAGCGAGAGCGATTTAATCTTATTTTCTTCTTTTTTTAAATGTTATATCTGCTCATAAATATGACTTTACCCGTTGTAGTATTTTCATTAACTATGAGATTTAAGCAGATGAATTAAGTTTTAGTGTTTAGTTAAAGAAAAACATAACCGATTTTAACTCATAATAAAATATTACTCAAAATATAATCAATATAAAACAAGAGCAATATTCATATAAAGTATGGCAAACAATTTGTAATACATATCGTAACTAACAAACAGAAACGATATTATTATTAACATTAAGTCCACCATTACACAATTAAAAAGTTTAAATAGATTAACAAATAAAGAATATGTCGCTTAAATGTGTCTATATTATAATAAACTAAAAGTAATTCGGTTCCCTTTTCCATCAATTATATTTACAATATCATATAGCAATAACTTATATAGGATTTATTTTACACATAACAAGATTACGTACCCACTACAATAAATAATCCTTACTTTAATATAACGTTCATATTAAATAATAAAAAAATATATTCTGAAAACCTCTAGCAGTGGAGCCACGCCTTGCTGCAGTAAGCAGCCTCGAGTTCGAGTGCTCGAGCTCGGCGTGAATGGCCCGACTAAAAGCGTCCTTTATGTCAGAAAATGGATTTACACTACTTGTTTCTTTGCAGTGTTTACCACTTGCCGTCATATTGCGGTTATTTACGATTTTTCTTAATTAAATTCATTTCCTTTAAAACACTTTAACGGTCTCAAAAGTGCGATTTACATTTAATTATTATCGTTCATTAATGAAAGAAACTGACATATAGCGAATTGATAAATTCAAGTGGTAGCAGGCAGTACGAAGTACAGAAGGCGCTTGGAGCCTGAAGGTTCTAGAGTGATGACCACAGACCGGCAAATGAGTCGTAGAATGACCACCTATAAGGTGAACAAACGATCTTGTTAAAGTCATCGAAAGACACTGGATGTTGGCCGTATCCAACCATATAACCATAGCTGGACGTCCTGTGGATGAATGTATACATTTAGCAATAAGTCAAACATTTATTTCATTGAATATCAAAATCAAATAATTTTGAGCAAGGTAGACATTTAAAAACAATATATAGGTTAAATGTTAAAATAAAATTTTTTGGACGGTATAACTATGTAACTAAATTACCTTTATAATATAACTTGTAAAGTTAAAATCACTGTCAAATATCATAGGTAACTTGAACCCCAAGGCCCCGTACCGAAGTTAACATATTACGTTACTAAAACATAAACTCAATATTATTAGTTTGAAGGGTCGCGCGACCTATGTAAACCTCAAATAATTAACTGTATCAGCCCGCAGCATGCGATCCTGCGTAATCCTGCAACCCTACAGCCTCATGCCTCTTATTATCGGGACTTCTAATTGGATGCCAGTGAGGGTACTACAATATTTGCTGACATAACTTCCTGTATAAAAATAATAATTTACTTTCGTCTATCAAAACTACCAAATTAAACTTTATAGGTTAGATCAAAATTAAACTTAACTTCTACTTACGTAAAACATTTAATAAATGAGAGATGAAGTAGAAAAATAAAATGATGAATCAATGGGCAATAGCAGCACAGCGGTAGTGGATTGAGACTTACAGTCGTTGGTTTCGAGTTCGATTCCCGAGATACAATCTTATAAATCACACTTTGTGCATTAATTATATACGATTGCCACTGCTTTAATACTAGTTTCCAGAGAATGGACAGCAGTGTTCCCTGCGTATCATAAAATACTGCGATCGCCAATCCACCTACCAAGCGGGGCGATTATGGTTTATGCCATCATATATATTTAAGGAAGGCTTCATAATAGGCTTCTATAGGCTGAAACGAAAGTAGAAATGTTAGAACAAGCTCTCTTGTAAATATTTACAGTTTTAGATATGAAAGAGCTTTATAATAGTAAATATAAATAAATTAATCAGTGTAAATATCTAAGTGTATATATCTTGTCTGATTCCAACGTAAATTTATGGTATTTCAAAGGCATTTTATGGGTTAAGTACATTTAACTGTCTTTCAAATGTGCCATTTACGTTTAGACTATTAATAAATCTACTATAAATGTCGAATTGCCAATTGTTTTCATGTTTCTTTTATTTTGACGTCACTACTCTGAGATATCAAAGTCTAAGAATATTTCTTGTTACTTGTGTTTACGCATGGTATCCCAGGTGCGTAGGCACCCATTATCCTAACATATTTAAAATTTATAACCGCCCACCATTCTCCGTCCATATATCTAGAGTTTTCGCAAAGCGTTACGACTGTTTTATAAATTTTACGTGATGATACAAAATATTGCATGCCTCCTTTCTCTTCTTTAATGACGTATATTAATGATAGAGGCAACATTTCATCTATTTATTTTAATAAGGCACGACAACAAAATATTATACAGGGTGATTGGTTACGGATGTATTTGTATAGCTCATGTACTGTCAATTAATATACCGTACACTCGTTAATTTTTTTAATAGTAAATAACAATATTGATACAGTAAGAAAAAGTGTTTTGAAAGTTCAGATTACTACTTATGAAAACTATTGCTACTATCTATCTCCATAGTACTGACAAAATTCTTGACTTATCGCATTGCAATACAAAAATAAATTAATGCATATTTCAGAATGATTACTTTATACACGGCGATTGTAATATGGTATAAAAGCTAACACAATACTGTCGTATTGGCTTAAATAACTAATATAGCCTACATCTTTATTTAAAGAATGGTATTATAAAAATAAAAAATCTAATTTAATTTTTAAATAAAAAGTATTTGGTACTTTTTATGAATTAGAAGATGCAAAACATTAGTAATATTTCGTTTCGTCTTCATAGATATTTTCACAAAATGTTTTCCTTTATTAAAATCAAATATTTCTGGTTTACGTTTAGAGATTTAGCCTGAAATAACATTTTAAATGACAATTAGACTGCTAACTCTTTATAATAATTTCGCATTTAACAAGGGAGCATTTGCATGATCTAAATATTATAGCAACATTACCCTTAATTCGTTTACGATTGCTTGAAAATTATTACTTTCAAAGGGAAATTTTCATATTGTTTATATTGAAGTAGGAGAATGTTTTGTATATCGAGGTGTCAATGCTGAACTCTCCATTTTCCTGGAGCTGAAGATCAATTGAAGCTGACGGATATTCATTCAGTCAAATTTTAAAATGCTCTGGCCACGTTGTGCAAAAGAAAGCAGACACCATCGTGTTCTTTAAGACAGAGTAATGGTTTAATGTTGTAGTTAACTTCAAGAAAGCTACCACTCGCCGAATCCAACTCGAATGAGCAGCCGAACGAAATCCCGAATCATCTTCTTTTCAAAAATATCGCAATGTCAACGACAAATATTTTTGACCAGTGTGTTTGCTGATGATGACTTTTTCATCTGGATCGTAGTGGTTGAGCTCTTTAAAAAGATTCAAGATCACTCAGGCAGCAATGGAGACAAGTATTATCGAAGATTTACTGTGGGATTTAAATTATCAAATTCGCAGAAGAACCAAGGTCCATGAAATTAAAGAATTGCTTATCTGAGGTGAGTAGATCCCTGCTTAGTAGAACAATGACATAGTGAAGGTCTCGGCAAGTCACTGGATACGAGCAGTTCCAGACCGATCATGGTGGTGATCTTTGGGGGAGGCCTGTACCTTGCAATTTTGCGTCTATCGGCCGACATGACTGCGATTGTGATGATGAATAGCTCAAGGTCAAGAGATCGTCCTAGACGATCGCATAGACGAATCATGTAAGGACCTTCGCTAAATCTATAACTGAAATATCTAGGAAAGATGGAAATGACGTGATACGTTAAGAAGAGCCGTGCGAAGGTCTAGATGATAATGCTGCCCCGCTGTGATCATAGATTTAGAAAGTTTTTAATGGAATCAGGCGTTACTTTGCGGAAGTCCATCCTAAGTAAGAAAAGGACCAATATTTACCCATTTCAGCACATGCAGTCATAGTCGTGCAACAAAGTGTACCGCCCGCCAGCCTGCTGATAAATGCGCATGCGGCAAACAATGCGAATTATACAACCACCACCGCTAAATCACTCAACACGTGTTTCACTCCTCCACTGAGCATCTTCAGGAGTTGTTCAGTTCTTCAGGAGTTGTGTATGTTACACCGATTAGTGCTTACTACTCACTGGCTAAATATTGGTCCTTTTCTTATTTAAAAAGTTCCTTTACCTTAAAGTTCTTTCTAAATACATCTCTTCTAAGTATTAAGAAATATCTTAGTTAAGATATTTGTGAGGATTATGACGTATCAAACACGCCCATTGGCTATAGATTACACCGCTGCCATACTCAGTGACAGCGGTTTTAATAGATCTGATTTACGACCACGTTCATCCGTTCGATAGTCTGTGATAATTTGAGGGTACAGGCGTTGGCGGCCGCCATATTTGATGGGTATTGCCATTTATCAATTAAATTTGTAGGCTTTCAAGAAAATAGGTAGTTAAGAAAAATAATTCATAATTCTATTTCTTATGTTATAACACAGAAGCCCCATCACCTCTACGACAGTGTAATTTTCGCGTTACATTACTTATACCTTAGTTTTCGACCATGTAGTTTTTTACAGTTTACTTTACCTACGTTTAGTTAAGATATTTGAATGTCTAGGGGCAATATGGCCAAAATGACTTAAGACTCGTTGGTAACTTACTTGAGCTTAACTTATTCTTGAGTTGATTTAGGATGAAATTGTTGTTGCATGTCTCTCCGTGGTATATTTAACATTTATCTTCCACACCTAAGATTATAATAAACAAAGCTTGATAATATTTCAAGATACGAAATCTTTTGTTTTTAAATAAAGTCCGACTTTTCTTTTTCTACGTATTGTTATGATTTTTTTTAATTCAAACTCTCCCCCAACGCATAAACCGTGCGATCAACGGTATCGCAAATAAATTCGTCAAAAAGGACTACGAAACATCACAGAGCACCCCCGGAGCTCGGTCCGGTCGATACGTTTCCGTGACTGCGCGCAGTAAAACGACGGTAATACGAAAAAAAATACCGTCCGCATTGAAAAAAAAAGTTAACATCAAATTATACCGTAATAAACACCACGACCAAACTTCGGGTGATCGACCCCGCGTAATAACAAAATTGAACTGTTAGATTTTCCACGTGGGAAATTTGCGAAAAGGTACTCCCATCGAGCTGAGTTATGGTTGACCTGCGCTATGTAATTAAAAATATTTTCATCCAATAAATCGTTTAAACTCTCTCAGATATAAATAAGTTCATGAGATATAGGCTTGGGAATTGACAATAAAATTGTACGTAAACAAAAACAGTGACGATGATCTGTGATGACAAAGCTTCTTACAATTTGGATAAGTCAATTGATTTGACAAATAGTAAATGCTTTTTTTATTATTTTAGCGTACAAAATCATTGTTCACTGAATCAAACAATTTTAGATATTAAAAAATATTCTAACTGTTGAAAATTACGAAGAATGAAAAGTTAGAAAAAAAAACTTTCACGAATTTCACTTTCAAATTGAGAACGGAATAATATTCCTATTCCAATTTTAAAACTCGATCAGAGATTTTATCGGCGCCATATTGAAAGAATAAAATAAAAGTGAAAGTGTTCTTCTATTGGGAGTTATTGAAAAAGTTCATTCGTTCAACCGCTGAAGTGAACTTTGAGGTTATCGTGCATGGAAAAAAATTCTTCGACATTTAATACTTCAGTTCATAACGTAATGTAACCATCTAAGTAATTATTATATTGTTGTCATGCACTAGAGCTCGTTGATGTAAATGTCGTTTCAGCCCGTAGACGCCAATGCAAGACACACCTTCCCCAAAGATATAGGGGATATACCATAATCGCCAAGTTTGGCAAGCGCGTTGGCGATCGGAGTGTGGTATTATGGTACACAGAGGATGCTGCTGCTTATCTTCCGAAAACTTGTTTGTGAGAGTAGGATAAATCCACAAAGTATGAATTGTATAAGATTGTATCCAGAGAATCGAATCAGCGACCTATGATCGCAAGTTTCAGTCTTCTACTACTATACTACCATTGCTCGCTTGTTAGTATGCATAAGAAAAATCAATATACCACACTACGATCGCCAATTCACTTGCCAAGCATAGCGATTGTGGTATGGAGATATACATATAGATATTTATGGGAGAAGTCTATGTGGAATTGTCATCTATGGGCTAAAATAACGGCTACAATAAAACAGAAAACATAACGATATACAGAATGATCGGTTTTAGGTGTAATTGCTTTAAAAGAGTGAATGTATTGCACACGTGTCAGCAAAAAGCTTTAAAGATACCGACTAAGTATCGTCCTATTTTTTACTTCACGAAACGTTTCTCTTAAAGATTAATCTTATAGAATATACAAAAATAAATTTAAATTTGTTACTGATAAATATATTTCAGTTTTATATTCTGTTTAAGAAGTCTTGGATTCGACTAAACTGTTAAAAGCACATAGTTTTTTTTTTATTGGATACCAGTTTTTATATTCCCAATAAAGAGATACGCGTTTTATTTAACAGTGAATGTACAGCTTGCGTAATAGCTGCATCACTCATTAGCGTAATGGACCACCCACCCAGGACACTCTAAAACAGGCAGTGACCATAATCAAGTCAATAACATTTTACTTTAATACTGTAATCTGAACTCTCAATGGTGTATTAATAATTACGGAGGGTAGAACGACTACAGCCGCGGAGTTTTCCTTTCGGGAATTATCTTTTAAGCCGACTGCGGGGAGTCCCCGCTTTTGTGGCGTAAAGTAAAACGGGGATTTACTAAATTAAGAAATGTGCCGTAGACATTTATAATGTTTTGTTTTACGACTCGCACAAATATTATGAAATCACTCTTTATTAAGTATAACGTTTTAAAGTATTATGTTCACTTCATCTTTATTGAGGTTGGATTTTGATCAATTTTTAAGGCATATAGTTTGTTAAATAATTCGCAACTAATAAAAAAATTTAAATTACGTAAACGAAACTATAAATATATAAAAGCACATTTAACATGAGGTAATTTAGTCCATTTCACACAACACTTTAATCAAAATCAAAATTAAAATATTCTTTATTCAAATATGCCATTCTATTGTTTCTGAAGATGTTAATGCTGTTAGCTCTAAGGCTTTTACAGCTTCATCGGTATTGAGTTCACGGAGCGGAAGGGTTCGTGAACTAGATTCCAAATATGCTGTTACAAGCACTTTTGTATCGTCAATCAACATAAAATGTCAGTCAGAATTATTGTCGCTACAGGAAGCAACCGCCGGCTAGTAAGGCAGTTCTGCTGAGAAAAGCTGGCGAGAAACTCAACAGTTGCTCTTTACAACAATAGTTTCATGAGTTCTTGACAATAATTACCTTCCTAAGTGAGCATCAACAACATTTAACTCCACACATTGACACCAATATTTTTGAATAGAATAATATACTTTTTACAATAATGTTTATTTTTAAATCGGTTTTAAATCTTTCTAGCGGAAGATCTAAAATTAATTGTGGAATTTTATTGTACGTTTTAATTTTTGAAGACGAAAACTTGTATATCACTATTTTTTAAATAATTTTGGATGTTTTTGCGTAAAAAGGAAACAATATTAAAAAAAAGTAATTGTGAGAGAATCGAACCCGGAACTCTTATAACGAGCTTACTGCGACAACTAAAAGGGGACTTCCCACTTCTTGCCTCCACAAAAGTTTTTAATTGTATTAATCCTCGCTCCAGTCAAAGCCACCAAGCATCAAAGACGGACTCCGTCTACGATCCTTTTTCACAACGTAATACTTTTTAATTTATAAACACAGTAAGTCCCGGGAAGTAACAAAAGAGTAAGTGATCTTCTAAATGTACTTCATTACAAGGATGGATCAAAATGGCGGACGCTTTATAATCCGTCTTAGCAGATTTGCATATTTTGTTCTGGCGGGAAATAGAGACTCCGGCGTAACACGAAATTGCATTTTACATGTACATAACTCAGGTTTCCTCCTCTTGTATATTTACCTAAGTTATTAGAAATGTTTGTCCAAGCTTTACTTTAAGTATTTATCATTAAATAATAATCATTATTTCAGGCATAGGACATTAACTACTGGACATAGACCTCCCCCATAAGTTTCCAAGCTGTCTGTATCCGGCATCTTTCAACAACCTTAACAAGGTTATTGGTCTACCTTGGGCGGACATCTTATATTACTCTTGCCGGACTGTGGCTTCAACTTTAGAGAACCTCAACGCCCCAGCGGTCATTTGTTCTTTCCAAGTGATCTTGGTTGATAGTCAATCTAAATTATTTTTCCTTGTTACAGAATGGAAGAGACAGTGCGATCACTCCTTCAATATAAGAGCCGCGTAGAGATTTTGAAACAAGAAAAGGCGTCTCTGTCGTCGGCTCTTGAGGTGAGTACCTACGTTCTTTTATTTTTGAATATAGAGTCTACATTACAGTCACCCAGATTGCTGTAGAGAGAGCCATGCTCCGAGATCCAATCAGAAATTAGGAAATCCGCAAAAAAAAAAACAAGTTCACTGTAGGTCGAAGAAATGCTCGTCTGAAATGGCAGTGAAAGGAGCACATTACTCGTGCAACGAATGGCAGTTGGGACCGAAAAGTTCCTGAGTGGCAACCACGAGCAAGTAGACGCTGCCTGGGTGGGGTACCGAACCCCCCTTTACTTGGAGGACTGACGACATAGTTTAGGGAAGTAGTTGGATGCGGCAAAACAAAACTGGTCAACGTGACGACCTTTGAAGGATGCCTATGCCTTGCTGTGGGCGTCCATCTGCTGAATAGAAGAAGATATAGTCAACAATAGTAAATACACTCTTTTAAAATTATATTATAGGTTAAGAATGTATGTTAGTAGTGTTTTAATACACAGTAAAGTTTAGCAAGCGGAAAATACCATGTACATAATTAACTACACCAATACCTCATTTTGCGTCGTGGTTACGTTCGAAAAAAACACGACTCAAATTAAAACTCCGCAAAGTGAATTAAGATTTTCTATAGCAAACCATGTAAAGAACGAAGATGGGTTCCATAGTCACGAAAATACTACTTTTTTAAAAAGAAATTTGAACAATTAAACATTTAAAAAAAATAATAAAACTGTACCAATAAATAAATTGGAATAATATTTACCTTTTTTGTAACCAGAAACAGCATGTAAAAATGTATATAAATTTATTATTCTCTTTTAAAAAAAACACAACACACTACATTACAACACACTACGTAATTCAAACTGAACTCTTAAAATTAGCAAAACAAAGTGAAAATAAAACTGTATTCACATTGCGTTGATTTAAAGTTAGAAAGGGAATCCCCGAGTTATGATGGCTTGGCGCAATTAGAAACAAAATTGTTGCCATCTTTTAGAAAAAAAGTAAATTAAAAAAAAAATTAAAGACTCGAACCCAAAACAACGCAACTTCGAAAATCTAACGACGCACAGTGAAAATTAGTACTAATTAAGCAGCGACGCAACTTCGAAAAAAACACAAAACGAAACGACGCAAAGCGAGGTATTGGTGTATAAATCAGGAAACAAATCAGCATTACACAAGAGTATTGGGTACAAAATTGCGGTGAATTTACTAAATAAAGTAAACCATATTCAAAACCTCGAAAACTTTCATCTTGAACTCTCTAACCGCTTTGAATGCTTGGATAACAAGTCTAACTATGAGAATGAGGTCAATGGTCGAATCAAACTTGACTGGACAGCGTTCCGGAAACTACAAAACATTTTCTCGTCCAATATTCCTCAGTAGTTAAAGACGAAACTCTACTACCAATTTGAGTTACCAGTGATGACTCATAGTATCTTACTCTGAGCTTCATTGGCAACCTTAGTAGCACAATAAGCCATAGGGAGAGCTATGCTCCGTATTTTTTTCATTGATAATACAAGAGTGATAGGTACAAAATATAATACTGATGTCGATAGAAGCGATGACCAGTGGTCGCCCAGTGGTAGACGACTAATACTTACAATCCTAGGTCGCCAGCTCGATTCTCGGGATACAATTTTATATGTTTAAAACTTAGTTGATTAGTTATATGGTATTTCCACTGCTCACAAACAAGTATTCACAAAATGGGCGGCAGCGTCCTCTGTGTATCATAATAACTAACTTCGATCGCCAACACGTCTGCCAAGGGTGGCGATTATGGTATAGATATGTTTAGGGGAGGTCAATGCCTGACAGTGGGCGTCTATGTATAATCTCTTGTTGTGTAACTTCTTCAAACCATACAATGAGTGGATTTTATTCGGCATTACAGGCTAATAGAAAGCGTTACTAAGTTTCTTACTAAAAATCATCACTCTAAGACGGCTTTGGTTGTATCGCATTACGAAGGATACAGATAAGATTAGCGTTCCCACTGTTAGTACTTCATATAGCTCTGACGCTAGGTCTCCCTATGGGTGAAGAGTGTAAGAATGAGACGCATGCCTGAACGAATAGATATTACAAAGATGTATATACATTTGTCGGAAAAGCGTACAACTTCCATCAATAACTCGCAATATTCTATTCATGTACAAAATATTCCTACATTTTAATCGGCTATAATTTTTTTAATTTATTCATAATTAATTTCCAAAAATTAGGTGGCGTGAGATAAAACTTAAAAATGATTGATTTCGAAAAGGCCATTCGAGTAATATTTTGAAAATGCACATTTTGAAATCAAACAAAGCTCGAGCTTAAACAAAGACAACGGGTAAGGCGGTCTCTAGTACATATCCTTTGTACCAATTGCCTTTAAATCTACGATAGTGCCGTAATAGGGTTCCTCTGAACTTGGCCGCCCAGCGACATTAAACAGCATTTATCGCGTTAGAATGGGACAGGCGATCATTTTTAGATTATAACTGCCCCTACAGATAGAGGAATTAATTTACGAAAGTACCAATCGACTACCAAAATACAAAGAGCTAGTAAATTACTTTTGTCGTTCATTTTCGCTTCAATTAGCTTGGAGTTAGGAGGGTCTTTTTATACTGGTCTTTTCGATACTGGACGTTCTTTGAGGGATTATGAACGACAGTGTGTTTGGAAGGGGGTGCGATGTTTTTGCGTAATAGTACGGTCATTTTCTTATTAGAAGCGGTGCTTAAGTACGTTGTATGGCGGGGGAAAGCCGATTAGGATGCCTGTCGAAATTATGTTCATCTACGTAACTATTGTAGGGTAGATATATTATTAATAAAAGCTTTTTCTTGATAGAAACGTACTGTTTATTATAAACATGAATGCCATTGACGAACAAAAGTCAGTCTCTTTTTTTCTAGCTATTTAAATTTTGATCTTGATCAGTCCTTCAGAATGAGATCGATACTTTTTTCAGTTTTCAGTTCTCCAGACATAATATCAAAACGCATTATGAATATGGAATTAAAAAATAAAAGGAGCCTTTTATAACCGCAAACCAAGACAAAAATGGAGAAGGTACCCTGACATTACAACAGTCCTTCTATTTAGATCTATTCTAAATTTGCATGGCATTTTTAAGCATCTCACGCCACATAAAACTTAATTAAAAAGTTAACTAGGGAAATCAACCCACTTTTTTGCGGTCATTTTTATTAGTCATATTTATTATTCCACAAATAAAAAGCTGTAATGCAAATATAAAACAATTCAGTTAACCTAATAAATCCTGAATTAAATGAATAACCTGAATAAAAGTTATGAATAAAAACAAATGAATAAAAGTGTGGCGTCCACTATACCTTCCATTTTATTAACGAGTTTAGATGTCTGTTATAGGAAATACTGATTCGATTTAAAAAAAAAACACCATCATAATATATAATAAATTGTAATTCATCGTCTAAGTTCACTGAGGGACATTGGCCTTATTAGTTTTCCAACAAGAGCGGCCGAATTTAATATATATACTGTTAGTGTCTCCTTCAGTGGTCTCAAGTCCGAAGTTACCGATAATATTTACACAAAATACCCTTCAATAGATTGGCTGATATTTTTAAGAGCTAATAAAATGAAAATGAAATATGAAGTTCATTGTATATATTATAAGATATAATACCAAAGGACACCCTCGGCAACAAAAAGACCGACAATGCGAAAATTCTTATAGCTGATATTAAAAATGGGGGCATCCACACAATAGGTGGTAGTCAGGTATCATTCAAGAGTGCTGGGAAATGGAAAAATCAAAATTCGCGTTCCCTATTCAAATTCGCTGATAACGATGACGTTGACGTGAGAGGGTAGACGAACAAAGGACGGACGTCGGAGCCTGCAGGGGGGGGGGGGTATCCCAGCCCCAGAAGAAAGTCGAGACTCTTGATGTAGCGGAGAAATTACTTGTTCTGAATTAAGACTGAAATGATCAAAACGATCACTTTTATTGTAAATAATACTCATTTACAAATAAAAAGTTTTACGAATATCAATTGATAACTTATATAAAATTTTTCGCAATATATATATACATATATATATCGGACTGATTTTCACAACCACTGCGTATACATATGTTCATTACTTTATAGAAATATTCACTCACATTATTAAAAAAATGTATGGTTCTCCCTCATATATTTCCAATGCACTAATTAGAAGCGGCCTACTTCTAGCGTCTTCCATCTACCTTAACAAGGTCGTCTGTCAACCTTGTGGATGGGTCCTTCACTGCACTGTCCGATCCGTATTATCCACTAAAGAACTTTAAGGCTCCAGCAGTTATCAGTTCTGCCCGGTCTTTTATCACCTTTAAACAACTCTGACAGCTGGATCTCCCAGAGTAGACGTCATTACCCCAGGGAGAATAACCCAAAACAGGGAATCGCTGTACCTAACTCACGCCCAAGCCGATAAACAAGTTCTACTTAGCCAAGGCTACGGCTAGTAAACAGAGACAGCTTCAAGGACGCTCGCCATCCACGAGGCTCTGGGACTAAAGCGCGATGTGATCATCGTTGTTTGTCAAACAATAGACACGCTCGAGCTGTACAACAGTGTCTATTATGGGGTGGTAGCGATATCACGTCATACGAACTTGTGCGTGTATTACACGGACGAGACTAAAGAGATCGCAAAATTTATCGATGTGGCGAATACGGCAACCGCCGCACAGATACAGGCGTAAAATCTGTGCACGGCAATATGGTGTAGGGATGAGGAAATGGTCACACGAAACATAATCTTATAATACTCTCATAAACTTGTTTGGGCGTCGTTAAAATAGATTTAAAGACGTACTTTTTTACTTAAACACCATAACAAGCAAAAACGTAAGCAAAAGTAGTAAGTAAAGCGTAAAGCAAAATCGGAAATACTAAACGTAAATGTAAAACAAAGACACGGACGCTAACGTCTGTGGAACGTAGATCCTTATAATAAAAACAAAAGAACAACTCAGACAATATTAAAAACAAAAATTAAATAAATTTTATAATAAATTAGATGCTTTTTTGACGAATTATTATTACAAGATACATTTAATCAATAGCTGTTTTATAAATCAGATTTTACAAAATCTGCGCCAAAGGTACGAGCGCATGAAAAGGGAAATGCAATAGGAATTCAAAACTTCGCTTACAATCGAAGGAGGTATCCAAACTTTGCTGTATGGAGGGAGAAAATCTCTCGGTTTAATGAAATATTTTGAATATTTTTACTTGATTCCCTCTTTCGAATATCCCTTCAGGAGCCAGTGTGGATGACCTCTTCCCGCCGTGTCTGGCGCACCGGTTATGGAGTGCTTATGTATCATTTGATATTGGTCGAAGTTATGAAACAACGTGCCTCACCATGAATTTTTAATTCAGCAGCTTAGTGAATATTTGGAGAACAATTTGCGACTTAATATCGCAGATTGGCGAGCCGCGGTCCCTTGTTACTTTTTTAGGGGTGTTTGCAGAGATGAATTCTTTGTTCGACAAAAGTTATTAAGTATGTAACAATGTGTATGAGTAAAACTCAATAAAACTCTATAATATATTACTCTGTGAAACACTTTATCGAGTTTTAAGTTGTTATTAATATAAACAAAAAAATCATAGCCTATAATTGTAAACAAACTATACGAGTATATATTGTTAGTACACTACATAAATTATAGTAACATTTTTCAGACTGATCACTATATAGGGTAGAAAGAATTGGATTTAAAAGCCATAAAGCCTTTAAAGCTTATAACCAATTACACTGTGTATGCACAAAAAACTGTCTTTTCAGTTGTAGAACCTCCACCGCCGGACGCAGGCCTATATTATATATTTCTAATTACACCAATGCTATGCGGCGGGTCCGTGGTTTTCCGGAGCCTTTGTCTCACTGCCAGTTCTACATATCGGTAGACTATATCGGCAACTATATGTGAATAGAACATACAAAATATTAATAGCATTCTACATATGGCTCTGACCCCTTGAAAACTGAGAGCGTCATCTCCGAACAGCCAAATGTGAATAACCCGGAACCGTAATAGAGTCCATACAAATCGTAACAATCACTCACACACGCAACACTGCACCCGGTTTCGTCTAATGCAAACATTGGAAAAAAATTAGTTTGGTCCAAGTTACAAGCTTTAGTCCGTTAATAATACCGGAAGCCTTCTAAGAGGTACATTCATTAACAAACTTTCTTAAAGTAAAATACTTTTGCAGAAGACCTGCTTATTATTCAAAAAATTAACCAAAAATTAAATCGCTACAATTAATTTATTTAATTCGATAATGTGGCTTATCTAAAAAAACTAACAGTTATAATAATGATGAACTATATAGCTACCGAAAGCGCTATACCGCGCCTATGGAGAGTACGGTGAGGTGGGAGGCAAGGTAAAGAATGAGCGCTGATGGTAGATTAACGCAACGGAAAGTTCGATCACTTGTGTACGTCATAAAAAGAATGTTAGATAAGAATGATTTGGTTTAAAATAGATTAAACTCTAGTAATTGCATCCTTAAACATAAAACAAAGTTATAAGAGTTCTAAACACATCCTGGTCTAAAAAAAAAACCCACAAGAAATACAGACAAGTTTATTTCAGCATAGCGGTAGAGGATTAAGACTTGCGACCATCTGTCCAAATTTATATACCCAAGATAGACTTATCTATAATGTACACTTTCTTCATTAATTATATAGGATTGCCACTGCTCACAAACACATAATAAACTGCGATCGCCAGCCCCAAGCGTAGCGATTATGGTACACAGATTTCCATTTTTACAAAACAGTTAATTACATCCCACAAACACAGTCAAGTCATAAGTAAATAAAACATGATTAACATTTGAAACTCACTATCGCTTATGTATTGCACCAGAGACCACCTACACAACCACGCTCCACGAGCGGGCGGTGTAAGGACATTAAAACGGCGGGAAGCGGGAAATCGGCTATGCACAATGACTGGGGTTTCCCGGTTTAAAAGGCTCCCCCGCCCCGCGCCTTTAAACAATAATTCAGCTTCACCCTTCCGAAGTGCAAGGGCGCAGTAACAGAGGGCAGGCCCTTAGGTATGGATTCAAAATATCGATAGTTATGAAGGCTTATTGTAGGCTACTTAGTTTATATATCCAAATATTCATCATAATTTATCACTTGAACAAAAGGATGTCCAGCGCTGGACATAGGCCTCCCCTACAAATTTCCAACAGGATCGGCTGAAAACGGTCTGCATTCAGCGCTTCATCATCTATCCTTGTGTGTGGTACGTACGTACCACGCTACACTTACCGTTCCATGGTCTTCACTCCAGAGCCTTAAGGCTTCAGCGACTCCCTTTTCTACGCGCAATGTGACTTTCCCTCTGCCACTTCAACTTGCCAATCCGCTGGGCAATGTCAGTTACTTACTTTCGTTTCGGTCTTCTTAATAATTCCAAATTCATAAGTTCACACATGGAACCATACATATGCATATATGTATAAATTTTAATATATTTACCATGGTATATATTATTAAGAGCTAGTGTGTAATAGAACATGGTTAATTAAATCGTAATTTGAAATTAAGCAGTGGTAGCGCAGCGGTAAGAACTGAGACTTGCGATCATAGGTTGCAGGTTCGATTCCCGGGACACAATTTTATGTAATTCACACTTTCTGCATTAATTATATAGCAATGCCACTGCCTACAAAAAAGTTTCCAAAGGATGAGCAGCAGCGTTCTCTGCCGACCATAACACCACAAGGTCGCCAGCTCAAGCATGACAATTATGGTATATCGTCTCGATAAATGTCATATAGTGTGCGTCTACGAAGCTAAAACGACACCTACGATTTAAATTTGATAACTAATTTAATAACCCACACACATACATCATTCGTTGAAAGGTGACTTCAAAGTTGCTTCAATATAAAAAACCTGTTTTACTGCAGCATTTAGCATGTACAGATCTTACTTCTTTCTAAAAAATATATATATATATCCATTAAATATTTTATCGATATATTACGTCAAGCAGAGGTACGACACTATACCACTGGTCACGGTAGGGGTGCATCAGTCCGCCCCCCGGCGGTCGTGGCCCCGCGCATGTCAAATTTACACTTGCACTCTAATTGCGTTTGTCCAGTATTTGGTTAAATTATTCGTAAATACTAACTCACTGCTTATATGTAAATGCATTACTTTGATTACCGCGTTGCATAAATCCGCGCGCAAATGGTGCTGTGTTTAGTAAAATAACTGCTCCAAAGTCACATATAATTTTATGTAAGAAAAAAAAATGCGCGGATTTAAAATTGGAACCAATTACACATCTTTACAATCTTGACCTTCATCATATCAATCGTATAACTTCCACTACAGTATACAGACCCTTTCCATATATTTCCAATAGGCTCGATTGGACGCGACCTGGATTCAGCGTCTAACCAACCTTGTAAGTGAACATCTTACGCTACGAACTACACATTATTACAAAATTAATGCTAGCTTTTCAAAATACCTTAAAATTAATCTTATAGCGAATGACTAAACAGGAAATAAACGATCTTTAGTGACGTTAGCTGGTAATTTACAAAAAACAGTTTTTTTTATTCTTTTCCGGTTTTGGCTCTCTCTAAATGTGTTGATCGTTTTTATTACTTATTAATATACTAAACTTATAATCCTTTATCTACATTATAATATTCATTTCAATACGCACACTCCGTCATATCTCAAATCAAGATTCATATTTTTTCACGATACACGTTAGAGGTCTTTAAGATCATGAGAGAATTTAAAATGAAATTGCCCGCGCAAATCTTTTTCGTTTATGACCAAATCTTTTACTACCCAAGCCGTTCGATTGTGGAATGATTTACTGCTGAATATGATACGTGCTAACTCATTACCTATTTTTAAGGAAATGGTTAAGAAGTATTTACTAGAACTTTGATTATTTATCCTTTAATTAATTTTTTCTTTCTCTGTTTCTTTATTCTTTCAAAGGCAAGTGAGATTTGAGTCGGTTTGATTTTTTTATTTATAAAAAGTATTATACCGTATTATGTCTTACCGTATTCGTTAGAAGTATATATGTCCGTTATTTATACTTTTACTGTTTCAATTTAACCGCCATTTGTACTTTTTTCTTCACCATTATGAAACTGTGTATATATTTTCTAGCGTGTACAATAAACAATATTAAATTAAATTTAGTTATATCAAAAAGTAGAAAACTTTCAAAAGTTTCTTATTATAAACGACTCTTATATTAAAGCTGATAACTGAATTACATTATTCTTATTATTTTCTTAGTAGAATATTAAAATAAACATTAAAAATAATGGAATACGTTATTAGGAGTAGGCGAATATATCAAGTAAATCCTTTGCGAAATATATGCGGGTAATATCTGTATTCAGATAATGCAACGTCACCGAGTTAAGCCGTAAAATTGAAGTGAATCGGCCAACTCCAGCGGAGCGGCTACGGGCTACGGAGGCGTCCATGTAATTGAGTTGCCGGTTGCCTACGCCGTAGCAGCGCGCCGTAGCGGCGGCTAACGAAACCAATTAGCGAGTGCCCATTAACTTATGGGATACGGACTGATGTTATTCTGATTTATATTGTTTTAATTTAATTTATTATCATAATGTTTCAATTAATGATCTAAAACTTCGGTTTTGTCAGTCTGAAAAGAATGGTCACAGAACTGATATATATTTTGGAACAAAGACTTCGGAAAAGACTTTGTGCTTTATATAGTAAAATAAAATACTAGAGGAATAAATTGTCAAAACCTTTATAAAAATAAGAATATTAGTGGCTATACCTCCTCGTAAACTACTTTTCAGGAGAATTGTAGGTTGTAGTCACATTCGGCGTCCGTACAGTTTTTACAGTTATATTTAAGGGCGACTATACTTCGGTGCATTCAACCGACCGCTAGTTTGGCCAGAACCACCTACCGTTGTCTTCATATATTTAAAACTGCATCATATTTCTTCGATCTATTTCTTTTTTATCGTAAATGCTACTGTAATACGTAATTAGAATTGAATGTTACTGCTAAATATATTTTTATTATTATATTTTAATATCTACATGTTATTATTTAAAATGCCCACTTGTGCTCATCATGAGACAGAGTCAGTTTGAACTTATTAGTAATGTCATCTATTAATTTAAAGCTACGAGGGTTCCATTACAGTATGCGAGGTACAAGTCCTGGTTTAAAAAAAAACTCACAAGAAATTAGTAGATGGATTTCATCTCTTATGCAAGCAAATCAAAACTAAATTCATCATTAAAGTAATTACTGTAGATCGAAGATAAGTAACAGTAATATTTATTAAATAATAATTGACGCTTGACAATGGAAACCGATCAGTTCGGAGTTGCGCGCTATCTCCAGCGTCGTCTCGATTGGATTAGCGATTACGCGGTGGCTGATGAATCAACTTCGACATCGACAAATAATATTTATTACGAATTGTTGCGGGGGAAATTCGTTGTGTTATCTATCCCAATAATAATATGTAAATTTCACACACTGCTAATAACAATACAATCTTTGTAATCCAGTATTTTAAAATTAAAAATATTCTGCAGCGATATATTCATGTATACTTAAGACATAAAACATAATGTGTCTATAGTTTGATTGGTTATAAATGTATGTCTTTATATCTTTCAAGAGGTGATTATCAGGTAAAATCTGTAAGACTTTTACACCTATTTACAATTACTTTACATTAAATGATCATACTAAAATATATTATGGTTTTTGAATACGATAAGCCAATTATTTCTGGTGATAGAACATCTACAGAGCAATCCGAACTTTTAAAACGCTCTTTTACTATATCTTTTACGTTATATATTATTTCTAAAACCATTGATTCTTGAATACGGTGAATTGAACATTAATTGGAAGCTTTAAGCTATATATAACTTAAAGATATTCCTTTAAAACTTTTTATACCTGTATCCAGTCATCCTGTATAAAATATCGTTAGCTGGTATGCTAAAATGCTTGTTAATTGATTATAATATCAGAACTATGGAATGGTCGAAGCGGTAGAAGCATGAAAGATTAAAAAATAACAGCGTCAGGATCAAGCTGGCTAGTAAATAATTAACTAATCTTGGGATTATCAAATTAATTTAATGTGTTAGATGTAGGCTTTCACTAAAGCGGGCATGCACGGAAGCAGGCTGTATACACTACATGCCATGATTAATGGCGGACGCGACACGCGGTTTAATTCTGCTTATTGTCGTAAATGTAATCAGTTCGGTGAAAAGCCTCTCCCTCCTCTGCTTATACCCTCCGGCGCCCGCCCGAAACAAAGAGTGCTTCCGAATTAATACACATCCGTTACGCGGTTCAAAGTCTCGCATCGTTAATCTTGTGAAAGTGCAACTTTTACTGTGATTATGTGTTTGTTCCGTTACATTGATGACGAACAATGGCCTTTGTGTCAACGTTAGACAAAAACATCGCGTTGCAACTTTATGAACGCAACTCCGCTGTTATGTCAGACATTTAGTTATTAAGTTTGTTATTAATTAAAGTACTCATCTTTTGATAAAATAAAATTAATTGAATTAAAAAATTGTTCGATTCGAAATTTGATAACACTGGAAATTTTTAACCAGTTTGAATTACAAAAAAAAAAAATTTTTAAATTTGAAAACAGATCATTACGTTTTATAATTTTTAGTAAATTGATGACAAATAAATAATTACGCATTCACATTGTTATGAATTTAATACAAAAGTTTCGTTGTATGATTAGTTTTATGGTTTTATTTGCGACCTCAGTCAGTGCACTAGGCTGAACAAACTAGCATATATATGACTATGGCAGGTGTGAAACTATTTAATTATCCTTCTTACAATCCCTACCTTGCATTCATTATCATCATCGTCTCAACTATAGGATGTCTATCGGTAGTATAACTTACCCATACAGAGCGGCGGAACATTCACTTATTGACCAAAATTAAAAGATAATCCTCGTACAATGGTTTCACAAGAAGCCAGAGAAACCGTGGACAAGACCACCAAAGAGGAGTGGGCCTATATTTCTCAATATAAATACCAAATAAAAGACCCGAGCACGACTTCAATTTTCCATGCCAAAATTCGCTTAGCAACATTATGAACACTACAAACATGGTATTTTACGACATTAAAAATAAATTATCATTATAATAGCCGAATGAAAGCACCGCGACCCCATGCACCGGCAGGCACACGACGGGGTTCGTACACCGGGGCAGTAGAAAGTGACGTTTGATAAATCGACAGCAACGATTCGGGCACGTGATTTATACGAAAACTTCGCACGATAACGAAGGCGCGCAACCAATGCTAATTGCATACAATTACTTGCCCGCCGCGGACTCTTTATAATTTATTTTATTTACTAACCGAATTATACTCATAAATATGATAGATATAATTAAAAATAAACAGTTACATGCAAAGTTACATATGTACAAGCTTTAAAGAAACAAAAATAAATCTCATTGGTCAACAAAAAGGTTTAAAACTTTTATAAAGTAATCACTCTGAGTTACATTAATCTTTTACCGGAATACAATAGGTCAATAACTTTCGGCAGTACATATTTTGCAGGGATAGATAAGCAACAATAATTAATTTAAGTTTTAGTGATTCGAATTCTGATTACGTTATTTATTATTTCTGAAATTATTAATCTTTAGATAGTGTGTACCAAACATTAATTGACAATAAATGAACTTTACTTCCGTTACTTCGAACTTTTTACTCTTATTACCAATTATCCTACATTTAAGCTAAATAACAATTTCTAACCGTAATATTTGTAATTAAACCTTCACAATTAAGTTAATTAAAATCGAGCTCAAAAGCGAAGTGTAATAATAAATAAGGCTGAGAAGAAGAAACAATTAAGAAACCCGACATCTTAGACGCTCGTCTCCTTTCGACCCAAATGATTGTTGTAAATTTAATTGAAATCCTTGCGCCGTAGACGCAGATGTTTCTATCGAATAATTAACTTGTCGGAAGGATCGGTCTGCTTTAACGACACTGAAAAGTATCGCTTCAATCTATCTGTTACGTACAAAATTCCACATTCATCTACATTTACTTTTAGCTTCGATGAATTGTTTGCACGTCTAGATATAATTCAATCAATCGTTTTAGTTATTGCAATAAATATAACAGTTATTTAAATATAAATCAGTCGTATTTTTGCTATTTTCTGCCTATAAAACTGCCATTTCATAAACTAATTATATCTGTTCCGTTAAAAAACAGATCGATTTATTCCTTAAATGTTGTGTAGATAATGTATTTTCTTAACAGCAGCTACATAGAAATAAATCTAGCTTCGATCCGTTTAATGAAAAAAATAGCTAAAAGCGACGGAAATATCAACATATTTTTATAAAATAATGTAAGTCATAATCGCAACCATAGATAAACGTCAACATAAATATGTCAAAGATGAAATGAAGCAAATATGTGAAATGACGAATGTTTTCAAATGTGATATTTTTTGGACTATAGCATTCGTTGGCATCTATTGCTCTTAAATATAATAATTAAATCAATATTTAAAAACATAACAGAATCTACGTCTTTAAGGCCCCACATCAAGTACGTACTATTTTTTTACTTTGCAAGTTATATGTCATATTTAAAAACGAAACATAAAATAAACTATATAAGTAATTGTACAAGGGAGTACGGCTTGTTTTTGATTAGCTGCGAATTGTTTCATATTCAATATGCCTTATTGTCATCACGTCGTCGGACTCGAGTCGGCGCGACGTGATGGCACCATCTCCGATTAAAAGATTTTAAAGTTTCTGTAATGAACTTTGTAAAGAAATATTGTTGAGTTCAAACACTACTTGCTATCAAATTTGCTAGATCATAATTATTCAACCTATAACGCAAGATTTCGACATTTTGATACTTTTACACAAAAGAAAGGTTTAATTCGATATCACAACTTTTGGCACTTATTTGTTATAACTTTTAATAATAACTCTTTTTAACACTAAATATACCGTTATGGGTCAAAATGACCCATTTGGGTTCATCTTATTGATTTTGCAAATTTTGATATAATGACCTTTTGTTACTAATCAATCTACAGATATTACACTTATTAAATTTAATTTTTATTGCCTTCCTAAGAAACTTATTTCATACATTCAAGCAGGAAACAAAGTCGGGTCATTTGACCTATTATGGTAGGAATAAATACTTAATAAGTGTTGGTATGATTAGTGTTAATAAACACGTTTTGACTTTGTGTGTACAGAATGATCGATATAGGAGTAAAAGTCTTGAAGAGATGAATGTATAAAACATTAGCTGTCAATTAATGTGTGGTACACTTCATACAAAAATCAATTGTTTCAGAAATAATAAATAACCTAATTATAAAGTAAAAAATCGTTTATAAAATTAAGTTTTTCAAAAGTCATATTCAGATAGAAAAAATAAAGTAATCTAACACATTTCTTTGTGATCACTTTATAGTGTCTTTAGAAATAGGTGTATAACCTTTTTGCTCACAAATCAGCTACATATTGACCCTTATAAAGCCTTTACGCCTATAACTAAATACCTCTTCTACAATATTTGTAATATTTATAGTTGTTAATAAACTCGTTTTGACCTTGTATATATTTCGCTACTGTTCGACAGTAAACTGTATTAGCAACCGCCGCATAGCCCTGCCCGACACTCCAACCCTTTTTCGGACATGCAACCCCTAAAAACTGCTATGCGGTGAAAGCTATGTCGAAATTAAATGCACCTAACCTCACCCATTGAAACATCACCCCTCCGGCGTCGTATCAACCGCGTGTTGTTGCAGACAGACAGACATACAAACGGAATCATGCTCTTTGTGTCTCGCCCCCTATTTGATGACTAATGAAAACAGACTCCCGCAAATTAAAACGTACTATTAATCACGCCATATTTGTATATACATAAGGTTTAAATTAAAATATCATCTTTGAATTTATAAATTTGTCGCGGATGCCACCTGTCCGGTGTTATAAGAGCTCCATCGGTTAGTATGGTGGGCGATGCCGGAGTCCGCGTATCGCGTGTGGCTAACAACGCAAGGGATCAATTTGCGGTGGTCTTTAATTTCAGTACTAACTATGGGAGGTCGTTTAATTAAGAGTGCGAATGATAGGCGCTTTTTAAGTTATTTTTAAAAGCACGAAAGCGTTCTGAAAATGTGACATGTTGATTGAT
Organism: Battus philenor; assembly: GCF_028537555.1. Classification (NCBI taxonomy): domain Eukaryota; kingdom Metazoa; phylum Arthropoda; class Insecta; order Lepidoptera; family Papilionidae; genus Battus; species Battus philenor. The sequence goes on along the minus strand of NW_027181726.1, from coordinate 13,928,577 downwards.
GATCAGGCGTTAAGATTGACTCGCTTTTAATGACAATATACTTCAAAGGCTTTTTAAGCATTGAACCCATAAATGGCCTTTGGGACTGTCAAATGAGACTTTCCGCTAAAAGAGTTGTCGGATGAGTTGCTAAAGTTTCACAATAAAAAAACTTTTTATTGTCTTTTCATACTGGACTATTTAATTCATGTGTAGATAGATATACACGAGTAGGCTGACTACATAAACTTTCGTTGTATCGCAGGTTATCTGTATATATTAAAATGAATTCACATTTCTCTTGACCACCCGATAACGTTGAAATGACTTTAGAGTTTTCATTCATCTTTTAAGTAAGATTTTAATACTCTGATGAAGGTTTTGTGGAAAAAACATTATACTTAACAATCCTGAAAATTTTCGGAAGATTGTGTAACTTCACCCATATGACAAATCGACCTTCAGTGTCTAGACACACAAAAGAGTACAACTATTGTTTGATAAGTTATTGCTAATGCATAGAAGTATTTCTATAGCTAATATCACCACATCTTAGTAGAGCTAACGTAAGAAACTCAAGCAACGTAACTATCGTAAAGGAAGAAAGCTTCGCGTGTTTTAAGAGCTGAGTTCTTAGCAGCGCCTTCACCTGGTATCTGGTGTTCGCAGGCATCCGCTGCCAACTACCAGGCGCAGGTGTCTACGCTGAGCGCGGAGAACGAGAGGCTGCGGGGCCAGCTGTCCGCACTGACCGCCGGCCTGGGCGGCGAGCAGGAGCGTCGCTTGGACGATGTCGCCCAGCAGGTCGTTCGCGCCTTGCTCTCGCAGAAGGTGAGCCTTAGCCCTCATCATCATCGTAGCTAGTAGACGCTCACTGCAAGACATTGACCTCTCACAAAGATGACTAGTTTAGCGCTGCCCGCGTCATATTCAGAAATTATTTATTTATCATACGATAGATTACATCTGTTGACGTCAATTTTAGTCTACAACGTAGGTAAAGATGTAATAGAAAAAATATTAGCGTATTATATTTACATCTAACGCTTGTTTTACAGCATTATATCTTATATGGTAGTAAATCGTCAGTAAAATCCTACCAAAAATTCAAGGACTTAAACAAGCCTATTACTTTAAGACCACGATGACCAACTAAGCCACAGTACAAAAGTACAATTCCTTTAGTCTTTGTTTATGCGTCACACCCGCTTGAATTTGCCGCCGAAATTAGCACATTTGTCCAAAAAACGCTTAACTCGAAATCTCTTAATCTGTCGGAAGCATTAAGATGCAACCCGGAAATTGTTTTCTCATAATTATGGTACACAGTTCCACGTCCGTGGATTACGCGGTGTTCCATTCGGACATAAATCGTTGGAAATGGGGCTCCCAGCCTTTAGCCGACACCGTAATAATTTCACGGAAGCCGTGGCCCACTATAATCTTGGCATAATCTGCCCGATAACGCGGCCGTTTGCGTTCCGATTCTATTTATGAATGTCGTCCGTGTTTATATTGTTTTCGCGTCAATTAAATATAAATAAATTCATATGACCTTCTAACAGAAAACTTCACACACTCAAATTCAAAGCTGTAAAAGATTACTATAGAGTTAAGATCGTATTCGACATAATTTAATAATGTTTTTGTTTTCATCAAGCAATGTCAACGAAGGAATGAAGAAACAAAGACATTGACAAGATGGCCGCTGACAGATTTATTAGTTTTGGCGCGTATTTCCCTATAATGTTTATTTAAAGAAGTTTGCAATAATCTCTTTAAGTTGGTAGACAAAACATAAAAAAGTTGTAAAGTTGTTTACCGTAAATAAAGACTAACTATCCTGTTAATAGATTTATGAACATAAATAAAAAAAATACTTAAAAGCCGGGTCCGTATATCTGTAAATAAGGCATAAGTAGGATTTTTATTCATTCATGTATTCTCACAATATCATTTTTTCGGGAAAAAAACGTATTTGAAATATTTTACATTATTAAATATTTAAGATTTTTAGTTTAAAAATTGAATTACTTTCTATTTTTCTATTTACGGTAAATACACTTAATACTATAGTTTACCTTAATATTTACTAAATTTGTTAAATATATTAATCAGTATTTTTTTTAAATTACTTTAAATTACTTATTTAAAATCTCAAATCAAATTGAATTAAAATTTTATTCACATAATTTATAATCTATGCTCTCTGTGGACCGCTTTTCGGGAAATCTACCACAGATTATAATAACACACACTCGTACGTAAACTAAGTGAAATTATTCATTGCCTAATATTAGTCTTACGGTATTCCATCTTCGTCTGAAGCCTCTGTCAGTAATTACTGTTTGATAATTCCCCGTAAAGGCGCACCGGGCCTCGTATATCAAATATCGTAAACCAATAGACTTAGTTTAAGGGGATAAATGTCTATCAAACTGGATGTGTGATGACACTAATTAGCTTACATTATAGGACCACAGGTAAAATTAAATTTAGAATATTTGGTTTCAATTTAATATAATTATTATAAGTTCATTGCTATTATTAAATTAAAAATAATTATGTACATAACTTATATATATAGGGTGATTAGTTATAGGTATAAAAGTTTTAAACGGGTGAAAGTATAGCTCATTTGTCAGCAAAATGTGATCCCGCGGTCCGAGAATCAAATCACTGCTCTGTGCCGCTGGTACGTTACTACACATCACAGATGTTTACATCTGCAATATATACACTACGGCATACAATTTTAAAATATTTTCACAACGCGATCATGCCGGCATATATATAAATGTATCGATAATATTAAACTTTTGTTATAAATATTTTTATTGACTTCTTCTTGCTGGAGATATTTTACCAAATTTCGTATCATTTAAATGGTTCATTTTCTTAAATGTTGAAGTTTCTTTCTCTTAAATTCTTTTTCCCCTGTATTTTCTCTTTGCTTGTTTTTCATTTTTCAACGACATAGCAATTAAAATAAGTATAACAAACTGCGTAGAAATGCCAAATCAAGGATAATTTAATAAAGGAAGTCTACAATCCAATCCAATGTTCCACATTACTTCAATGAGCTTTTAAAAGCTTCTTAAATGATATCAAAACAACAACTCTGAAGCGCATCTCGAATACCGTAATTAAGCCTTATTAAAATTATCAAAGCTAATTAAGTTGAAACTTCACAAGCTTTCACTTAATACGCCTAATAATTATCTTACATTGATGAGATTTTCGTACGGATACTCTTCTTTGATGCGCGTCTCTGAAGTAATTCTAATAAAATAAAATATTTTCATTAATGCTTTATTATTAGTTAGTTGTGTAGGTTACCCTAGTTGAATTTAACAAATAAAACAACGCGAGGCAACGCCTAGAGAATTTAATTGTGACCGCTAAGTAAAAGCTACTCGACGTCATTTAACTCAACTGTTGAATACAAAGCAATAGATGTCTAGTTAATAAGAAAAGATAATAAAATAGCTTTAATTGTATAAAAATAAATCTAGATAAAACTAAAATAAAGTTGTAACAAATAGTAAAACGTAAATAATTTCTAAAAATTGAGTCATAACTATGATAATGTAGCAAACCATAGTCTAGGTACGAAGATGAGGTAGAATGGTTATGCATGGGAGACGATTTGAATGTGAAGAAACAAAGAGATAGAGAAGAAAATTGTGATATAATAGATTGTGAAGGATAAAAAGAGAAAGTGAAATAAACGAATAAAATTTAAAAAATACTTTATCCAAGTTGTAACGTCTCTGTCCCACACATAGAAGGAAGGAAAAAAGGGTCTTCAAAGAGACCGGCTAATTTAAAAAAAAACTATAGCATGCCAGATATAATTGTATTTAAGAAAATCATGAGTAAAAATACTCAACACCTTCAATATTACTGTCCACCACAGTTCGCTCTAATTTGCTGACATCATCACAAGATGACATATTAAATGAACATTACAACATATTTATATACGAAGTTCAGTGCTGTTAAGCGACTACCATAGCTTTATCGAATCTAGGGTTAAAACTAACGTTTTACTAAATCAATAGAGAAGAGAGATATTCGTAAAATCCAGCATATAACAGTTTAAAACTCTCATAAAAAAAATTTCGTCAAGAAAAATTTATGACAATTCACATTCAATATACGTATATACCTCAAGTCTAGTCTAGTCTGTTACAGCATAGGATGATTTTTTTTCTTTTACATAAAATATTTATAACTGTAATGTGTTTGTCTACATTAATACAATGGCATTAAAACATTTGAAGCATATTTATAATCTTCATTGTAATTAATTATCATCATAGGAGGCCGTAGGATGATCATACTTGATCCAGGCTTCTCTTAAAGGTTTCAAAAAAGACCGGTCATAAACTGTCCACAATTAGCGTCTTTTAATGACCTTACGGGTCGTCAGTTCACCTTGTGAGTGGACGTCTTCCGCTGCGGTCTGGAATTTCCACTCTAGTAACTTAAACCTCGGTGGCCTGTCAGCTACTCCATGTTGCCAATCCTGGATTTAATACAGTGCTTTATATGTGGGAAAATTATTGGTACGTAAGATCGTTTGAGGACCCTAATTATCTTGACGTTTAGAGCAAGATATATTCTCCGAAACTGATAATATACCAACCGATTAAGATAGATACTGTACACCAATACCTCACTTTGCGTCGTGGTTGAGTTCCAAAAAAACACGACACAAATTGAAACGCCGCAAAGTGTATTAAGATTTTCTATAGCAAACCATGTAAAGATCGAAGATAGGTTCCAGGGTTACGAAAATACTACTATTTAAAAAGAAAATTGAACAAAGTAAACATTTAAAATACAAAAATAATATAACTCTGCTAATAAATAAATTGTAAAAAAATTTACCTTTTTTGTAACCAGAAAACTATTATTGTATTGTATCTCTTTTAAGAAAACAACACACTACGTAATTGAAACTGAACTCTAAAATTAGCAAAACAAAGTGAAAATAAAAATGTATTCATATTGCGTTTTTTTTTTAGTTAGAAAGGGAATCCCCGAGTTTTGATGGCATTGCGCAATTAGAAACAAAAGTGTTGCCATCTTTTAAAAAATTTCCAAAAAAAATTAGACTCGAACCCAAAACAACGTAGCCTCGAAAATCTAACGAAGCACAATGAAAATTAGTACTAATTAAGCAGCGACGAAAAACGAAACGACGCAAAGTGAGGTATTGGTGTATAAGATTCAAAAAGTTCACCATCTTTCTGTGAATCGATCTTTACGACCCGGTGATGAGTCATGCTGAAAGGATCATTCTTGATTTTAATCTTGAGGGCGCATTTATGCAATAGTAAAAAATAAATGTCTCTGGGAAAGAATATTGATCAACACTGACGTATCTGTCAAAGGTTGGTATGACAAAGACAGTAGAATTTTTGTTCGTACTTCTCCTTTCATCTCTAACGTACTTTGTAATTATGGCACGTCGATTACGTTACTCGAATTTAATTCAACTAATGAAGCGTAATTAAAATATACGCGTTCGCTTCTAAGGCGTTTGATGAAGGGAACTAGGAGATGTTATTGTGTCGGAATATTCAATCAGCGCTTGTATAAAATCTTTTATATTTATATACTTAGATACTTTAATGGATATAAATTTTTTTAATTACATCTGTGGTTTAAGATGCACCATCAATTACTTTTTAAATCAAGCTATGTTACAGCGTCATGATATGTATAATATTTTTCTGCACTCGTTCCTTTTTTAATTTGACTGTCAATTCGTAAGTCTTTATTGATGTAAGTAGTTTAAATTATTAAAAATGTATGTTTGCACTAGACTCGAAGGCCCGTATCGCAAAGATCAGATTGTTTACAATTACGTTTGTTTATAATCTAGTTACATACCCTTTTTTAATCTATTATATATATAAAAAAATAAACTATTAAATAATTTGCCTAAAGTTGTATCTATGTATTTATCTGTCTCGAGAGTGTAGCGGAACGGTAGTCTAGGCAAAGTTGTAAGCATAAAATTCAATACATGATATCTCTCTGATTCCAGAGCGTTCGCGAAGAGTTGTGTTGCGCGCGAGCTAAGGTTCGTGAGTTGGAGGCTCAAAACCGCGCGCTGAGCGCCCTCCTGGTGCGTCAGCTGAGGCCGCAACCTCGGCCTTCGCCTGCCACGCCGCACACGCCACACACGCACACGCCGCTCACGCCACACACGCCCCACACGCCGCACACACCTAGGGACCTACAAGGTATGACGATTTTTACAAACATTTTATGCGTGCGTTATTGAAACCTTAATTAAAAAGAAAAACGATTTATAATCAATTGTGTTTAAAATAACAGCTTGGGAATTGCTCTTATAACAGTATTTAAAGTTATTGGGAAAGTAATCATATAAAAACTGGATTGTGTTTGTCGTGGCATCTTCTTAGACCAGGGCGTGTTTGTAACTATCGTTAATTTAGAATTTACTTTAGAAGTAACTTAGAGAAACACAATTGATTCCGAATTATAATATTATAATATTCTAGATTGGGCTATTCTAGCAAGAGAAGACTCGACATAAACAAGTGAATACGCTTTGCTAAGTGATCCAGAGCGGAAAATAATTCATTCAATTATTCGTAATGATTAGAGTCTTTAATACTAATTTACCGACATCGAATTCCCGTTCCTTTGTATAAAGCTTTGAACCCGTAATTACTTATTACAAAATGCTTTTTTGATATACAATAACTAGAGAGATGAAATAGGCGAAAGATATGATTAATAAGACATAAGACAAAAGAAATGTTTACCTAGAAAAACAAAAATAAATCAAATGCGTTGCCGAGTGAAAATTTCGTGAATGGCTCAACTACTCAGGCACATTATTTTTTGTATTATCTTATGATAATATGAGGTAAAAGTGAAGTTTTAGTTGAAAAAAAAGTTGTAAAATTGCAATAAAAATAGTAAAAATATATTGCTGCCCGATTTCAGTTTTACATTATTTATAAACAATGATGTGTTTGGTATATCGATACTTAAACGTTCTTGGTCCACAGTGCACGTTGTGGAGGTGGGTTCGTGCGGATCGCTGGTGTCGTTCCGGGATTCCCCTCCACCATCCCACCATCCTCACCAGCCCCACGTACCCCACCTGCCTCACCCGCATCCTCTCAGCCACGACGACAAGCGCCGTCATCAAATCCTGGCTGACATTTGGACCGAGCTAAAGGTAAGCATACCTCTCCTCTTTTAAATAATTCAAACCAGACACGTGCACACGAGTTCTTTCTACTCTAGGTCAAGAAAAGAAACAAAAGAAAAAGGATAAAATAACCGATGAAACAATCACAATCCTTATCTATAAGAACCCAACTGGAAACAAAATAAAAAATCTCAAATGATTTCACTTTCACATCAACTTATTGAGACTTAATAACTCTTTATAATTTTTGTTCCGCATTCTATTTTAGACTTTGGAACTATTTCTAAACGGTAAAGGGAGAAAGAGGACAGAAACATTTGTAAATTCTGTGACTTCCGCGGGGTATCTGCGACTATTTTTTTTTCTTATTAACTAACACTGTTTGCCCAACATTCTTTAGGTTTGAGGAGGCATGTTGCTAAAGCAGCTAAACATAAATCTCTGCAATAACTGAGCCTGTGGAAATTCTCCAGATGCTTGGCTCCAAGTATTATTTGACCACATTGTCTTGTCTCACGACTTTTTTTGGAGAAGTTGTTTGTATTCAAACTTTGCAAATACTAAAACTTCTTCGCTTCTCCTGCTTCAGGGTCTAGAAGTAACACCAGCGAACTTAGCGCGTGCGTTATCGGCAGTGGACCCAACGCTGTGGGCAGCACCAGCTCGCCCCGCCACCCTTAGCCTAAATATGCCGCAGCCTTGCACAGATGCCGTTAAGGGTAAGCTAATTAATAGTACATTTTTTTTGTTTAACATAAATAAATGTAACTTTAATTTTATTCAATTATGCATTCATTATGCATTTATTTTAAAACAATAGGTAGTTTTCTGTCGTTTTCTTCTGTCGAGATCTGACTTGAATGACTCTACCAGATACATAAAATTAAATAAGTGTTAGTGTTTCATTTAATATTATGATAAAAATTCAACTAATTTTCAGATATTTCGTCAATTACAAAGGGCGCTAGAGTAAATAGATTTTTATTGTGTTTAAGGTGCTAGCGAAGAAAAAGCAACCGAAGAAGAAAGTGGTGAGGTGGGCGAAGCCGGTGCTGAGTCCCCTGAAAGTGGCGCCAAAGATGAGGGATACTCAACCATGTCCAGCGACGTGCAGGCAGACGCCTCTCGGCAAAGCGACCATGCAGCCGACAGAGCGTTGCCCGACCTCAACGAGGCCTCGGATGAAACAGACAACCAAACGATAGTCTCAATCAACCCACGTGAATCTCGACGGCATGCGCGATTGTTAGCTGATGCCGATTATATATACTTCCCAATCGGCGTTGCGTTCGCTGGTGTTAGAGGCAGCTACCCACCTTCGCGACCCGTCCTGCCCTTCCAACATGTCGTACGGAGCTTCTCTGACTCACATCTCTGCTTAAAACTAATAGCAGGGACAACTTGCTCCACCAGCTGCCTCGACAGTCCATCTCCGAGCTCAGGGGTCCTTGTATTAGATCTCAAACCGGCACCAGAAAGACCTCTAAGGAGACCTGCGATAGCTTCTACTACAAGTTCGGAAAGGGTATCATGGGGTAGCACCGTCGATGAACGGGCAGATGGTTCACAGTACGATGCAGACTATGTGCAACATTGGCTAGAATTAGATGACGCAAGGTCAGCGCTTCAACAAAGGCATCGAGACTTGGCCGACTTAGAATATGATAGAGCTGAATTAGAAGATTGGAGCTTGTCACTATCGTGTGAAGATCTCAGAGACAGGCAGTCGCCTTTTGCTGATATCACAACACCCGGCCAAATATCACTCTCAACATTGCCGAGTATCAGAGAAGATGATGCGTTAGAATTGGAGGAGGATGTAGGCGATTGCTTGTGGAACGATTGCGGGTTCGCGACTGTCGAAATAGACGAGTGCAAGATGCCAGACGATGCAGATAATGTAGAAAAACGTTGGGAATGCTCCGGTACACATTCTCCAGGAGGTTCTTGGTCGAGTGCATCTGATGCCCCCGAAAAACGTTCCAGCACAGCTCTGAGCGAAGATGGTGACTGTGCAAACATCGGTTTAGATTTCACAAGAGACTTCTACCGCCTCGTCAAATATGAGAGCACTAAAAGTCTAGCTTCTAATTCTTCGAGGGGTATTACGTCTCAAGACCCAAACAATCATCTAAGAATACATGATGTTCAAGCTATGGCATTGCAAGATCGGGAACAAGCGCTACAAAACGTTCTCCATTTCATAGCAGAACAACAAAAGTATTGCCGTGACCGAGAGGAATCTGATTCGATGTCGTCTCGGCCTGTCTCCGAAATACGTGAACTACCGCCGCCGTATCCAGCAGCCGATTACGACGATGACTCCGTAGGGCCGCGTAGCGAGATGTCCGAGGACAGGCAACGTCCTGATTCTTTCGG